>NC_081824.1:195672581-195980044 GCF_030867095.1 Alligator mississippiensis | reverse complement strand
CCAACTATATAATCCCAGCCAAGGCTTTGTCTAGCTGGGACTCAGAAACCTCCAAAGATGGAGATTCCCCCACCTCTCAGGGTAACCTGTTCCATTGTTACTACCCTCCTAGTGTGAAAGTTCTTCCTAATATCTAACCTAAACTTCCCTTGCTGCAACTTGAGACGGTTGCACCTTGTTCTATCATCCGCCACCACTGAGAACAGTCTAGCTCCATCCTCTTTTGAACCCCCCTTCAGGTAGTTGAAGGCTGTTATTAAATCCCCTCTCAGTCTTCTATTCTCCAGACTAAATAAGACCGGTTCCCTCAGCCTCTCCTCAGAAGTCATGTCCCCCAGCCCCCTAACCATTTTTTTGCCCTCTGCTGGACTTTCTCCAACTTGTCCACATCCTTTCTGTAGTAAGGGGCCCAGAACTGGACACAGGACTCCAAATGTGGCCTCACTGGTACTGAATAGAGGGGAATAATCACTTCCCTCAACCGGCTAGCAGCTATCCTACTAATGCAGCCAAGTAAGCTGTTAGCCTTCTTGGTAATAAGGGCACACTGTTAGCTCATTTCTCATAGAGAAATGTCTTTCTTTTTTCCAGGAGTAAGTTGTCTAATTAAAAAAAAAAACAGCTGATTAAAATGAAAAAAACTTAGGAAATGACACACCGGAATCTGTGTTAGGAATATTAGGTTTCCAAGGCCTGTGTTCAAATTTTAGGAAATGCCAGAATTAAGATTTTTTTTCCAGAGGTTTCCTGCACCCACTGCTGCACAAGATGAACCCTCCCTGGGTAATAAAGGAAATTGTTGCCCGTAGGACTGACCACTGCCTCCTTTGTCCCAGAAGTTGAAAGCTATATAGTGAATGAGTTAGGAGTTTGCAGTAAGGTGAAAGTTTAGAACAGTTGAATGGAGCCCTGGAGAACCGGCTGCTTCCGAGACAGAGGTCCTTTGTAATGCTAGGCAAAACAAACTTTTCATTAATTTGTGTGCTCCTCATTTTCTGGATACCCAACTTGAGATCTTGTTGGGCAGGCATGGATGCCTCTGAAGTCGATCGGAACCGTGTCCTGAATGCGCTGTTATATAATGCCAAGCACTCAGAAAAATCAAGTCCCAAGTGTCTTAAATTGGGTTCAAAGGGTACCTTGGTTCTCCATCTGTAAAATGAGGATATTACCATACCCACGTCTTCCTAGGGGTACATAAAAAATATCTGTAAAGCCCTCAGATAATGTAGAGATGAGCACCCTGGAGAAAATGAATAATTATGCATACACCATAGGTTTTGATTAGTGCTTATATAGCCATATATATAACAATAAAAAAACAAAATGTGAAATTGGTGCTTATTAACTAAGCACTGTCCATCCTGTGTACTGAATCATACCCAGGACCTCTGGAAAAATTAGTACTGGGTCGTGCAATTAAAGATTCATTTACATGCAGGCAACTGAATTAATTGTTGCTTGGCTTGATGCTTGGCTTGCATTTCTTAACTTCTGAGTGCTTGATGTCACAACTTCAATAGCAGTCTTTTAATCTAGTTTGTGTGTGTTTATGCGGGGGGGGAGGCTGTACATATATACAAGTACATTTTAAAAAAAGAACAAATGGGGTGTTTGCCAAACACCTTTTACTTAAAGCTTGGACAAATAACATATTTACTTTGGTGTAAAACAGGAGTGGAAACACAATATGTAGTCATAACCAGTATCATTTACTTATATCTGGTGTAGAAATACCCCTGAAAAATCAGGTGTAAAGTTCCACTGCTGTGTTACACTAATTTAGATGTTGGCTAGTCACCATTGATCCTGGGAGAGCCATTTGCACAAGGCAAACAGGGAATTATTACCAGTTCCCCCATCACCTAGTGGCTAAGCAGCAGCAGCCTCTTGCATTCAGCTGCTCTCCAATAGCTGTTCTTTTGTCTGTTCTGGATTCCCATGTAATTTCCATGGGCATAAAAAAATGTAGTTTGCACTCATATAAGTGCATTGGGACCAACCCCTTACATATTGCATTCTGTTCTTTCATACTTTGGTCTTGCCAGTGTAGACTGTAAGCTTCATAGAGGTTAGGAACCTTTCCTCATAATAAGTTTAGACAGACAATGGCCTCTGTGGCTACTGTGCTATAAATAAATACTGCTCTTTTGCAGCTTGCTAGAAATTATTTAGACAATAGGAAGCTGAGCAAAATATCTTAATGTTTCGAGTTAGGGTATAAAATTATTGTATCTAAATTATTGCTGCACCAGATTTACTTTGTTACCCAGATGAGCAACTTTATAATCCGTTTGTTTAAAATGTCTTCCATTTTTAATGGGAAAATGAAATAAGTATAAAATTAAAAATAAATTACCTCTGTTTAAATGAGTCATAGGTCCCAAATTTCTGTTCTGCCTGACACTCAAAGTGCCTGCATTCGTTACAAATATTCATGGCTCAGATATTAAATAGTAATTCAGGTAGTGCCTTCTCTACTCAGACATGCTTAATGTAACTAATCTCACAATGGATTTGAAACTCTGCATTGTACCATGCTTAAGTAATGAGCCAGTTGAAGAGGAAGGATAAGCTGTGACAATGCAAATTATTGTTCGGAGAAAAATCCAGAACAAGATCAAAGCATGTTGCAACCTAAGTATTCTTGGGGTGGTTCAAATATCTTATTAAAAATATATTGGAGAGTTGCCAAAAAGCAAAATTTCATAGTTGAAAATGAATAGGTAATTGTGTTAGCAGTTCTCACCAGTCATGGTAAGTAGGAACCCAGAATGAAGATCAAGATATAAAACAAAACTTTGGGAACAAATTCTGTACCAATCCTTATATAAATAAATAAAATGTGTATCCCAGCAATGCTAGGACATGTCTTCCAAAATACCAAACATTAACTAAAAGCTTTTGCTGAGCATTTCAGAACTTTAAAAAATGTAATTAAAAAAAAGAGAACTAATACAATGCCACTTACCAGGATTTATTGGTGTGTCTGTGCACCCTACTTTCCAGTCAACAGCTAAGTGCTTTTTTGCTGCGGAACTTTATATTGCTACTTCCTCTTGGGTATATTCTTTTCCCAGTCACTGAGGATTATGTTCCAACATATGAATCACAATGACTTTGGTTTTAGTATTCCCATGTTTCATTTCAACACCACTTCATCACCCTAAGTTATTCTTAGCGCTATTGCACAATACCAAGTCATCATATGGATGAAGGCATTATTTTCTGTTAAAAAGGGAGCCTATTAATTAGAATGGAAGAGTGAATGGAACATGTTAAAATCAGCTTATCCATTACAGACTGGTTACTGTCCATTTGCTGATAATGATTCATTTAGCCACATTAGTTATAGTACTGTACTATGATGTACTAGTTCTGGCATGTCAGGTTCTTAAAAATGAAGGGAGAATTTTTAATAGGCAATTGTATTTGCTTAGCTCTGGAGTGTCAAAATTCAAAATGTTGAGAGTGCTTTTAAATTAAATAATATACTCTGAAATGTAATTCAAAATCAACTCTTTAATTGTAAATTACGCTTTTGGATTTAATGACAATGCCTTTTTAACCTGAAGCTAGGACAACTTTGAATTTCAGACAACCCCCCAATAATTAAATAATAATTAGATTATATTCATGGAAAATTATAAATTTGTTATAATTGTCCGTGTATAAAATGTAATTATTGGAAGGCTGTCTTAAATCCATCCCTCCCACTGCTGCAGTGGGGAAAACAAAGACTCCCCTTGAGCCACTTGCCCCCCCCATCCCAGTACCTATCCCCCACCTGCCCCCTGCCTCCTATCTTCCCCCAGCCAAAACTTACCGCATGCAACAGGCAGCTCTGGCTCTGGGTCTAGCCAGGGGCACAGAGCACATGGTAGCTCTGGCCTTGGCCTGGCCAGACGCTAGCAGCGGCTGCAGCTCAAGCCTGTGTCAGGGCCAGAGCCACAGCAGTTCCCCAGCCACTGCATAGTCTCCTCTGCATTCTCCCCAGGCTCTTCATGGCATGGTCTCCACTGTGCTCCCATGCTGCCCTCCACTGTGCTCCCTCTCCCACTACATAGTCTACCCTGCTCTTCCCCCATCACATGAACTATCCTGGCCTGGGGCAGGTAGCAGTGACACTTTGAGCTCTGGCTTCAAAGCCTCGACAGCTCCCTGCCCCAGAATGATACTTGAATCCACAACTATGGGTCCCCCCCCCTATGTTGAAGGGGGTGGAAATATAATCTTCAATTTGAGTAAATACAGGACGTGGGCATCTTTCAGAAAGCTGGTGATGTTTTATTCTGGTAGTAGGAAACTAAGGAGAGCCAGCATCCTACTCTAAAAGGTTGTTTTTGTTAAAGCAGCAATAAATACTTACAGTCACCCAATTACATTAATATTATAATTTATGTGCAGCCCCTTGCATTGAATTCCTGCACTTTCCTTGTTCTAAATATTATTCAAATGTGAGGGCTTCCACTCCCTATCATGTCCCATTCCCTCCCTCCCTTTAAGAACTCTTAAAGGTCCTGTCTTCTCTAGGGATATACGGCAATTTTGCATAGCCGTGCAGCACACTTTAACATACTTTTCATCCACATTCAAAAATACTCTTGATGGTGTCACCAGCAGTGGCATCTCTAGTTTAGATCAGTCTTGCTTCAAGCAAATCTAACCACTGTTTTTACTGACAGCTCTACAATCACAGTGTCAATGTGGATACTGAGCACTGGCAAAATACTTAGTCTTAGTGCTGCAAACAGTGCTCCCTCAACCATTACAAACTGCACCCATCACCACTGTGTCATAGACAAGAAGATTTTCCTGGGTTTGGTTTTTCCAGTCTAAATGTTCCTCTTCTTAACTGGAACATCTAATTCCGTAGGACTTAAAGCTCACTCTCTGACGGAGAGGATGAGTAAAGAGGGGACAGTAAATGGGTGCATGAGAAATTCAAAAGAGTAGTTGAAGAAAGCAAAAGGAGGAGGATGCTGGCTACTAGTGGAAAGGAGGGGTAGCAGTGGGTGTATGGAAGAGCAATTTCTTCCTTCCTCTGCTTATCCCCTTGCACCAAGTATATTTTAATGCTAAGCAGGTGTTTAAGTGCCTTTCAGTTTTGAATGTGGCTAAATAATAGAAGATATTGATGATAGGGATACTGAAGGTAAGGGTATTATTTTCCTTTATGCCGAGGCAGGATAACGACAAATACTCGGGACTTCATTTTGGCAATAATGAGACTTGCCAGCAAGAATTTAGGATGTTTTTTGTAGTAACTAGCTATCACTTTAAAAATTAAAATATTAAACACATATAGATGCCTCAGACAATGACAACATATGGTTGCTTCAAGCTCTAAAATTCTGAGATGTTTCCCTCTCCAAACAGTGGTCCATATCTCCAAGTTGAATTGAATTTACTGTAAATTGTAATTACTGTAAAAGTAAATTGATTTTTACTGAACTAAAGAATGTTTAGATTACAATTTTTTTTTTTAAATTCCATTTAGCAGCTTTTCAGGTTTTCTTTCTTTTTTTTCATAACTGCTGTGGCCTGTTCCCCATAAGGTGTCCTGATTACAGGCATATAGTAAGCTGTCTTTAATACTTATTTTACTAAAAAGATTTCATCATACATTCATAGATGCTAGGGTCAGAAGGGACCTCAACAGATCATCAAGTCTGACCCCCTGCCTAGGCAGGAAAGAGCACTGGGGTCAGATGACCCCAGCCAGATGCCTACCCAGCCTTCTCTATAGACCCCCAAGGTAGGGGAGAGCACCACCTCCCTTGGAAGCCCATTCCACATTTTGGCCACCTTTACCGTGAAGAAGTTTTTCCTGATATCTACCCTAAATCTGCTCTCTGTCAGTGTGTGACCATTGTTCCTTGTTACCCCAAGAGGCGCCATTCTTCCAGTACTATCCCTATGTTTTAGTTTTTTTCTCATTCCTTTCATTTTGTTTTAATTTGTGCTCATTTCAACATTTACATTTGCTGAGCTAAGTGAGAATCTATACTTTTACCTACTTGTGAGGATCTGCTTTACAAAGTTTTTTTGTTATCTTCTGAGTGAAATAGACCAGGACATACCCAGTAGATGCTGCAACCTTTTCTTTCATCTTTCCTGTCTATACAGACTGGAAACTTCTTAGGGCAGGAACCTTCTCTCAGTATGTTTAGATGGTGTATGGCCTTTAGTGCTATTTTGCTATAAATAAATATTACTCTTTTGCAAACTACTAGAGAATTTAGAAAGCAGGAAGTAGTAGGTTTTGAGAGCAGGGTGCCAAATGGATTTCTTTAGAGATGAACTCCTTGATGAAAGACTTTGCCGGATTTGGTTTTCTTCACAAAGACCAAAAGGATTTTTCCCGAGTCAGTAGCATATAATCAGGTCTTTTCTGGGTTTGGTGATTAGACTAATAACCCCATCTGATGCTATTAGCTTATTCATATGTATGGTCAGGCAATTTGAATATAATGAGGTTGAAGTATTCTCTCTCTGTGCTGGGTAACTGACCTGATATCTTTTGTGTGTTCTTGTATACCCCACCCCCTGTATTGATTTATCCAGAAAGATTAGACTGTTAAGAGCCTAGTTGATTTTGCACAGCACTTTCAATAATTGTTCACTATTATTTGCAGATCTATAATGAGAATAAATTTACAATAAATGAGAAATAAAATCACCTTGTCTAAAAAGTGTATTTTATTACATTTACCTTTATAATATAAAGCAGAGGTTGTGGTTACTTTATGGCCCTAATTTTCCTATTTTTCTTAAAGGAGTTAAAAATAAAGGGACTGCTTTAACTTGACATGGAATCAATTAAAAAACAAAACAAAACAGAAGAGTTAAAGATGGCTTTCAGGTAATGTTCCTGTCCCCACATCCCATTGCAGCTTTTGTGGTTTTGCAGTTGAGTTGTTGTTTTTTTTAACCTTTTAAACTACTTCCCTGTTGTTGCGTAAAATACTCATAGAGAATAATTGATTATATAGAGGAGCAGTGAAACTGATTATCCAGTAAGTGATGCCAAATGAGTCAAGTGAACAAATAAAGTGAGGGAACCAACAAAATGTTTTTCTTTCTAATCTGTTTTTGGCATTGTAATCTCAGCTGTTACTAATTACAAATTGGAGTAAAAAAATCATTTCAGACAAGTGTGAATAAGTTCATTTGGCCCATTAATAGGATGAGAAAACATGCTTACACAAACGTAATTAGTTTTACAAACAAATTATGTTTTCTGTGGGATTAAAAGTTATAAACAAAAGGAAAGCTGAAGTCTACTTAGGTTCCGATCCCTGTATCAGGATCTACTATTTTACTCTCCATGGCAGGTCCATTGATACCTGTTTAATCTCACACGTGCAAGGGTCAGTGCTCGTGTAACCCTAAGGAATTTCACGTCTCTATGTGTTTAGGATAAAAGTAATTTGAAAATAAAATGTACAATTAATTGCAATTAAATCCTGATTCTTTTGGTAGGTTTCATATTTCTAAGTATGATTGCAGCCTCGATGGCCCTGTTCCCCCATAGGAAGACTTTTACAAATGATTAACTTTGCTCACAGTATACGTAAACCCACTGAGAGCAAAGGAATTATTCACCAGTGCATAAAATCAAGCACATCCTTAAGTGCACGCAGCTGTGGTTCTCAACCTTTTCAGGCTCAAGGCACTACTCCTCCATAACTTTTCTTAATGTCATGGCACCACACTTGAGAAACACTGCCTTATATAGCAAACTTTTTATCAGAATATAGTGTTTTTAGGACTTTGGACTTTATCCTGTGTCCATTTGTTGTCACAGATACAGATATAATAAAAGGAGGGAAAAACTAAAAACTATTGGCAGTGTTCATACCACTTCCAAGGAAGCATGCCAAACCCTAATGTCAAATATAGGAGTAACCCAGCATCCCAGAGGCATTAGACAGTTAATTCTGTGTCTTGGGTTGGGAAGAGAGAATGGGTCAAGGAGTAGGAAGGGGGTTGTGCTGAGTCTAGGAGAACGGGGATTGAAGGGGCTGGGCTGAGTTTTACATGCAGCGGCATGAGCTCAGGCTCTTACCTCACTCACTCTACTGCATTAACCTTTTCACAGCTGGCACTAAGTACAGGGCTACAAAAGCCTTGATTTGGCTTTGAAAATGGGAGGGGAGAGAGACACTGCCTTTGGTTTGCACTGCTGTCTAGGCAGTGCGCTTGGCTATGGCTGGCATGCTCTTGCCACAGTCCCTTCCAGTCCAACCCTGCATGCTTCTCCTGGAAACAAGAGGGTGTGAGACAGTCTCACCTGCCCTGTGTGCCTCTTTTTCCAGGAGAGGTGTGTGAGGGTGGACCAGGAAGGATTGTGGCAAGAGTACGTGGCTGCAGCTACTTCCCAGTCTGCCTCCACAGGAAGTACACGAGGTTTTTCAGCTTGGCTGTGGTGGCACTCATGTCGTGACATCCCTATAAAGGTCTCACAGAACCCCAGTTGAAGACCACTGACTTACAGGATGGTGGCCTGCAAATAGGTTTAAACATCACTTACATTGTAGTACCATCCACAGAGTCCACCAGAGTCAAAGGACTCTGCATACAGGAAGACAAATCCCTGCATCAAATCAATTGCAATTCAAGAAGTGAAGCAATGTATAAGAGTGAAAGAGGCATATAATCAATGTGTATAATATATATTTTGGTAAACTCTTCTTTATATTCTTTTAAATAAAAAAATAATGCTTGTACTGTAAATATCCTCAAACTATGCATTACTAGTTTATCATATTGTTTGCAGGTGATACAAGAAATAGACCTTTCTTCCTCTGTTCTTGAGGCCAGATCATCGTCTGTTCCTCATTTTCCTAATCATAGCTAGTAAGAGACCAGAAGGGGAACTGATTTGATATCCCAGTCCTCACGCTGCTTCTAAATCAACTCTGGTGTCACTAACTAACTTTATCTACTCTACATGTGTTTTTCAGCGTAGTGTGTCGATTAGGGGTCTGAAGGGAGTTCTGTGACTGATGGAGCTGTGCTAGCAAAAGTCCCTGGTACAGTTACCTTAACAAACTTACTCTTTTACTAGTGTAATTTGTTTCACTCTGGTTAAGTATATGGACAGGTGCAGTAAGCCATGTGGATATGAGCAATGTACGTGCTAAGAGCCCTTTTCAGTCTAAAGGACCAGAAAACCTCTGGTAGTAAAGCACTATATGATGGCTAGCATTGTTCCCCAAAGCTAGGGACAGAAGTTGCACATTAAATTGGTACAAGTGATGGGAAACCAGTTTGAATCTGTAACACAACAGAAGTCGAGAGCACATAAACTGCTTTCAAGATGGCCGAATCCAGTTTACAATAAACCTGGATGGATGTAGAATCAGACTCAGCTGATTTAGTTTAAATCAGTTTATTGAACTTCTGTCCCAGATACCCTCCATATTCAAGTTAACTCATAGTCCCCCAGCATCCCAGGATGCTTTGCACCTTCTCACATACCCCCCGTCACAGGGTGGACAGGCTAGCCTCAGCCCAAGCTGTCTGCTCCAGTCAAGCAGGGAGGCTTACTCTAACACCCCCCAGCTTCTGGCCTCACTTGCTTATTGGTTCAATCTACACAATTTAGACTAACCTGCAAAGATTGAATCAATTCAGCCTAGGGATTTTTGACTGTCTTTAATTAGCCCAGGAGACCATCCACCACCCAGAGATATTCGGAGCAGTGTTCTAGCTGTCACTGTAACAATCCCATCCCTTATGTAAAACAACCCCTGTGCTGAGTGATGCAGAAAGTGATCTCATGGTGGTAATACAAAATGAAGATCTGTTGAGGATTTCTCACTGGGGAAATATGGCAACTTCTCTCCACTTGAACTGCACAAATGGAACAGAGCTGTGGAATAAGATTAGTCACTAGTGTTATAAACCAGTGTTAAGGTAGGAATTGGCAAACTGTATTTGTTGCTGGCCTGTATTTGACAGCCATAATAATAGTTCTTTTAAATGACATCATAGGACTCAGAATTGTTCTTTTTATTAAAGTCTAAAAATTCCAGCTGCAATTCAATTTGTCCTTAGCAAGAAGTGTTTCACACTTGTAGAACTAAGTAAACTCACAGTGGCACTAAGTGAAAATGAATGGCTTTAAATGAAACAGTACAATAAGAAATGTCTTAGACATATATTTAATTTAATCCTGTTTGTCTTTTAAGCTGTGTTTATCTCCATTTTCATTTTACCAACAGTTCATTTTTTTCAATTAGCAGACCTTATTAAACCATATTTTTCTACTGTTATAAACTTAAAATGGTTATTTTTATAAAAATTATAATAATGATGGTGATAAGATGATGATAAATACTGTAAGTTTTCAGAGGCAAAAATGTGATTGCCATGAGATTCTCCATATATTTTGCTTAAACATATGCCTTAAGGAGGGATGGATGGACAGAGTGACAGACAGACAGACAAATTGATTCTTTTTAGAAACAAAGAGTTGATGCAGGAAGGGATTGATCTTTTGCTGACTACCCAGGTACAGCTTTGTGAATGGTGATACAAGATTCAAGTAGTAAAGGTTCACTTTAATCCCTTGCAGACTTTCTGGTGTTGGCAATTATTTTGTAAGAAAACCTTTTTAAAGCAAGTATAGTGTATAAAGAAGGCAGAGATTTTTTTAAAAAATGCTCAGGACCGTTAGCCATTGCTTAGAGAATTAAATATAATTCTCTAAGCAGTATAATTAAGTGTTCCCAAAGTTTTAAGTGATTTATTAAATGAAAATATTTTTCCATGTCTTTTGGTTCAGGGAAGACTATCTTATAATTCTCTCTTCAGTCCTGCAGAGTAAATGTGCTTCTTGAACAAAACTGAGTCAAACTTATTTTAATCTTGGTAAAATGTAAAACCATTAAAACCAAAACAGAATTGGGGTAGGACGACTGTTCTTTGTAAATCACGGCTAGTCAAATGTGTATGTGTATGCGCACGTACACGCGCATACACAAATACCTCCAATAAGTTTCAAACATATTGTTTTGTGAAACTTGTGTTTTGACATTTTTGTATGATGTCAGGAAATAGCTACTTTCAAATGTTATCTTGAAAAAGTACAGCTATCAGATATAGATTTAGGCAATGAAATAGAAACCAGATGAATTAGTTGTATCTAATTTGGGGAAAGGGATTTCCCTAGAGAGTGGAAATGATCTAATTGTCTTTGTGAGAAATGCTATATGAAGTCTGCTAACAAATTAGATTTTACATACATGGACATTTAAAAAAAATGGAAATTCCTAATTTATAAATTAATTTGAAATTACAGAGAACAAGAAACTAGCATGTTTTCAAACAATTCTGTGCCAGCTGTCTGGAGTATTTTGTAATCTTTGATATGTCCACAAGCAGTGACTCTGGAGAGTGGATAAGGTCTAAGGACATTTCTTGGTTTTCCCACTATGCTGTTTTGTGTAATATGGGCATTTTTCACATTTTGCCAGTGTACATATTTGATGTTTCTCTGCCTGTACTTTACCTGAAAATGCTGGCAAATCATCTGCTCTTAGGTTTTCAGGGTGTATTTGTGCAGCTGGAAACTTTATCACGTATATAAGACAACATGCAACAATGTCAGTCTTGACCAATTGTAACAGGGCCCCTACCCCATTACTAGAACATGGAAAGGGTCTTGGGGTGGCCCTCTCTTCTTCTGTTAGCTCCTCCCTTTCCTTTTATTGTTTTCCTTTTCTACTCAGACTTTGTGTTGCTGGAGCCAAACTAACAGGCAGAGAAGCTTGAGACAAGATGGCCATGGAGCCAAGGTGCAGGCAATGCCTGATGGCTCAGGTGCTGAAATGGAGGGTCAGGTGTCCCAGAAGACGCTTTATAAGCCCAAACCTCAGGCCAGAGAAGAGAGGCAGTCTGGCCATAGGAGCTACAGTGAGCGGAACTCAATAGGGGAGAGTCTAGAGGCCAAATTAGGGCTATGAAGGACAGCCTCAGAAGGATAGCCAGGGTGAAGAAAACTTAAGAACCCTTATTGGGAATGAGATAAGTACTCAGTCTTTTTCTCTCTTGTTTTTGCAAACACTGCTGCAGGGTAAAGCTAACCCAGGAGGGGCATTTGTTTGAGCGAGGACAGGCGCCTATGTTAGCAGTTTTCATTTCACCTGATGGACTGGATAGTGGCTGTAAGGGGAGAGTGTGGAGAGCACTGAAAGGGGTGCCTGGGGACACCCTGAATCTCAGACTTGGTGTTAAGAGGACAGAAAATAGAGACTGGGTATAAGTACGGAGCCCGTGAGGGCCAGGATTAGAGCACATGAAAGCACGACCCATGGTCCCAAGGCCTGTGTAAGGGTCTTACAGGGCCTAGGACCCATGGTCACAAGGATGAGACCAAAGCTGAGCCAGAAGCTTGGAGTCCTGGGCTTCAAGCTAGAGGGTGGAGCTAGAGTAAAAGTGGGATAATGCCAGGGTAGCCGTGGACTAGACAAGGCTCTCTTCACCTTTAGGGCAGCCACCCCGTCGATTTATTATGTAAAGGCGTGGCAGGTGAGAATACAAAATGGGGAGACGCTGAGTAGACAAGGGGTGTTAATAGATACTCATTAAGTTGTCACCAGGAGCTTCCCTAAACCAAGATAAGTGTCTTCTTATTAAAGCCATTTCTAAGGTTGAGAACCTTCTGTGCCTTGAACTAACAATTACAAGAAAAAGCACAAGAAGGGCCGCCTTATCTCTTTGCCTGTACAACCACATGCAACTCTCAATGGAATTTCTTTCATTTAAAGACTTTTCATGTTTTGTAATGCACATGCACATACAAGAAGGGTTCTAGCACCATCTTTAAGAAGCCAGATTCAATGCTGCAGCAATGTTGCAGTTTGAAGATGAGTAATTGGTCTTTTGGCCAATAAGTGTCGAGGGGCTGGGCCCCCAGGGCATTCACCCAGTCAGCCGCAAAAAGACAGCAAAATCGGCTCTGCGCGCCCTGTGAGTGGCTCATGAAAATCCCTTCATCTTGCTGTGATTTAGGTAGGTCCCTAGATATAGAAGCTTATTTTGTAATCTCTTTTTCTCATGATCTGTGTCCCACTTTTTATTTTGCTTGTCTTTTTTTTTCATTTTTAGTGCTTATATTCCATTCCAGTATACTCTTAGTATTTTATTTCAATATTCTTTCAATTCATTATATAATAAAAATGTTAAGAGTTGTATATTTTGAAGACAGGCTACCAAGAGAATGTTTACATCTGGCAAGATCAAAGGTCTTGTGGTATATGTGTATGTATGTGGGAGGTCTAGTTCTTCCAGGCTTGGATTTATAAATAAGATTCAAAACACTTTATGAACATCTATTTCCTGAAAATGGAAAAACATCCAGTACTGGATTTTTATTTTCTTTTTTGTAATTTCGGGGCGGGGGGGGGGGTGGTATTAATTCTTATGCTTTTTCTTGCAGCTATTTGTTTAAGGGACTAGTAGGAACTACTAGTTTAAAGGACTAGCAAGAAACAAATAACTACTAGTTTGTGACTGTATTTTAGTCACTAAAATTACTTTTATTTAACAAGTTACTTACCTTACTCATGACTGACATTTTTACCTGTCATAAAGTGTATATGTCCTAGAACTTTGATAACTGACAAGCGATTATTTCAACATTGCTACTGTGAATGAGCCTATATATCCTGCCCTTAATGGAGCACTTATATTTTTTGTCATGTTCATTATGTTCATTAGTAGCTCCTTGCATACTGAATCTTTGGATTCAATTTCTGCTGCTTTATTCTCCATTAATACTAATCTGCTGAATGACTTCTAGAAGTATAAGGTAATTCAAATGATACAGATAACTAGTTAAGAACAGTATTGTTATGTACAGTTTGAGGAGCTCATAACACTGGAACATTGACTCATCTGTATTAGACCTCTACTTTCATGTTCTTCTGTGTTATGAGCACATCAGGTAATATGCAGTGCAAGACTAATAGTAATAATCAGTGATGTTTGTCTGTAGATGAACCATAGTACATGAAGTAGCTTCCATTAACCATTCAGAACTCCAGTAAAAACCTCTGTGTTTTATATATATAGGTACATACAGAGGAAAATGTAATCTTTCTCATTATATATGCTTATAAAACCTATTTTATTGCTTAAGGGAGTAGATATTTAAGAACAGTAAAATAATATTTAACACTTAGATATCACTTTTCATCTTCAGAACATTTTACAAATATTAAATCATGGATCAACTCCATGTAAAGTTTATTATTATTATTGACATTTGTATTACCTAGGAATCTTAGGGTGGTGTTACAGGCTACCTTTAAACCATCAGAAAGGCACTTATAGATGGGAGCGTTCACCCATTAAAGGTGTTAATCCATGCTAAGTATCCTCTAAATGTTTTAAAGTTATGCCAGCTCAGGTAAGGGTTATCTTTGATCCATTTTATCCAGGTCTTTCCAGGGTATTGTTAGTCGGCTTCAGGGAGACAAAACACACTATTTTCATTCCTCCAGCATCCCAGGATGCACCATTCCCTAGCCTTCCCACTCCTTTGCTCTGTCTGTGAACTGGCAACCCTCCTGAGCTCTACTACCCAAAGGGTGCTGCTCGTGCCAAGCCAACACTCCCTCCCTCAGGAGTTGCAACCCAGCATACCCTGTCCACTCTGAGCACTTAGGTGCAACTCACCTGTTTGCTGCTTGCTGTAGCATCCCCAAGCAAACAACAACAATCCTACTACCTACCTCCATGAAGAGAATTAGCCTGAGAATGGAAACCACTAGGTGTAGGTGGGTCTCAGCTCTGTCCCAGTGTAGCATGCATACAGCAAGCCTGCTGGGTCTCAGCTCTGACCTGGTGTGAGTGCTAACCCAGCTCCCCCAACCCCTCTTCCAAAAACCAATCCCAATTCAGTGAAACACATGCAAGATTTGGGTCCTTTTTATTATTCTTTTATTCACTCCTTATTTTTCTTTACTTCTGCTGGTTCACTTCAAACAGTTCTTTTTTTCAAGATTTTTCCCCTCCTACCCATGACTCTGGGTGGATCCTGCTGGCTGCAGAATGAGGGAAGCCCCAGACCTGACGGTAGATTCTCCACCTCTGACCTACATGCCACCCTACTTCCTCCTTTCCCACCCCACTGGAAGGATGGAGTCCTCACTTCTACCTACACCCCTGCTCTCCAGGCCCTCTAGTAGGAAGTCACAGTTGTGCAGGTCTGCAATGGCATTAAACCTTAAACCTGTGACTGCTCTGAAACCGTTCTAACTTTATGACAGTCTAACATTCCCCCAATGTAGAATGGTTTAAAGGTAACCTGTAACAGCACCCTTAATCAGGAAGACCTCATTGTTTTAGGTTGTTCTTGCTCCAAATTTTTGAGACCTCATTTCCTTGGTATCATAGTTAAGCTTCTATATTCAGCTGTGATCTTAATATGTGAAATGATATAGATGAGCAATGGGAAAAATAAGAGTAATAAATTAATATTCTTTATTAAGTAATATTAATATTTAATATTAGATATTAGTTAAATAGTATATTGAGCAGAATATACACTGTGTTGGGTTAATGAGGAAAGATTTGATAGACTGAATTTATGCAGTTGGACATGTAATAAGTCCCAAAAGACATAGTTAACCTCAGCAAGTCAAGTGTATAAAGAACCACAAAATGTATCTGTTGCATTGGAACATGGAACTAAAAGGGCCTCCCGGGCCATTAAGTCCAGTCCTCAGTTCTTTCCTACTCTCCAGTATCACTGATCCTGCCAAGTGTTCTTGTACAAATGAAGGAACAAAAGGCAGAAAACCACTTGTGATGCCTTATTGCCATCCCTAAACAATCGAACATTATCAGACTCAGAAGAATCAACCAACTAGCTTTAGAACATTGAACTCTTTGTAAGTACTGGTGCGATTATTTCTAATCAAAAATCACCCGTTTGAACATACACACGGATACATGACATGCCGACTCCTTTCTCCTACCTGCTCAGAGGGGTTCTCATTAACCTCCTCTGACTTGTATGATAGAAAAAGAAAGGGCTACTCTTTTCTTCTAATTTCCTTCCTATATTACTACCCTTTCCTCTCTGTCTCCAGCCCAAACTCCTCCTGTTTGCCCAATCAGTGCCTTGGTCTGGCCTGTCCAACATCATAGTCCAACTTTTTCCCTCAGGCTTCTATGTCCCTGATTATTTTAATGCAGTTTAAAAGACTCCATTTCACTTTTGGGGCTAGGTGTGTATAAGCATGGATAAATTGGAACAAGTACAAAGAAGGGCTAGTAGACTGGAATGAACTCTTGTGAGTTGAAATAAAAGATTTTGGGTTGTTTAACAAAACAAAGGTGGAGAGGAGATGTGATTACTTTTTATAAATGCAAGATTAATATCAAGGAGTAAGAAGAGCTGTTTAAGTCAAAGAACAATAGCAGCACCAGAGTAGATTGCAACACACTGGCCATAAATAAACTGAGACTGGAAATTAAAAGATCATTAGAAGTTCTGGAACCTCTATTGCCCCCAAACAAAGCGGTGGGAGCAAAATGAATTGCTGAGAGTTTAAGGATAAGATAATATGATGAGAAGGGTGTGCTTAGATCAATAATTAGTGCCTGTGATCCATGAATTCATCATCTCTAGGTTATTTATTTTGATTTAGATGCTGCCCTTCCCAACAAAGGCTCAGAATGAAATGTAACTCTTTCACCCTATGAGATGTGTCTGGTAATGCTACACTTTAAGGCAGGGATTCATTGGCACCATACAGGCAGGGATTGATTGGCACCACACAGAACCACTGAATCTGGCCGGTGGAGCTGGAAAGCCCCTTCTGCGCTCCCTGATGGTGTGCAGGCTCCACTTCCAGATGGTGGGGAGCTGCCAACTGCATCCACACTCCTGCTGCTTCTCTCCACTACTGCCTGCCACCCTCCTTCCCCACCCCCCCAGCTGCAGTGCAGGCACCACTGGAAGCTGCCCAGCTCCAGGGGAGCTCCCCATGGGCTGGAAGCTGCGTCTGCTGCAGCCTGGAGGAGGAGGGAATGGGGATCTGCTATGTTGGAGCCAGGCAGGAGGAGCTGTCAGGGATGTGCAGCTTTCAGCTGTGCCTGTGCCAGTCACTTTTCCCTGCCCCCCCTCCCACCAGCTGTGACACAGTTTGCAGCTCACCAGCCCCAGCGGAGCCCTGCACCAGCTAGAAACTGAGCCCACACTATCAAAGAGCCAGGGCAAAGAGTGGGAGAAGCAGCCATAGTTACTGAATTGCTATCAAAGCTACCCAGCTAGTGTAAGACCAGAGCTGGGCTGTTCTGACCTGTGTGTTCTGGAAAATTTCTAGCCACTCCTTTAGGGCTCCTGCTTGTTGACTCTTGAGGTCAGGAAGGAATTATTTTCTCTTACGAATGCTCGATTGGGTCCTATTTTGGAGGTGATTTATTGTCTTCTCTAAAACATTATACATTGGCCACGGGTAGAGATGGGAATTTTGGCTGTGCGCTCTAATGCTCTTAGCATTTAAAAATCTCTCAGCGTGTGCAGACATTCAGGTACCTGGCTGGAAGGTCTTGCTTCTCTGTTCAGGTCATAGCAGTCACCAGACTTGAGGACAGGAATGAATTTTTCTCCCAGGAGAGATTAATAAGGACTTGGGAAATAGGGGGTAGGAGGAATAGGAAGGGCAGTTGCCTTTCTCTATGGCAGGGGTCACATTGTTTGTGAGCAGAGTGCCAAAAGCACCCGCAACCTTGACTTCTAAGATGTTGATGTGTTGGGGGCGGATGGCGGGGGAGCCACAAGGGGTCTGCTGTGGCAATGCAGACCTGGCCCCCTTCCCTGCCATCCACTCTGAGGTGTGCGTACCAAGTAAAATGCCTTCACGTGCCACACTCTGGCACCCATGCCGGGGGTTGCCTACCCCTGCTCCATGGCATGGGGCATGGTCCTCTTTCAAAATTTAGCATATATTAACTTAGTCTTATCTCTGCAGTGGCATGTTGTTTTCATGAGGCTATATGTGAAAGGGATTGGTGTGGATGATCTTTAGGATTTGGGATAAATGATTGGCTGTGAATAAAAGGAACTGAGCTTGATGGTTGGGAGCCCACTTCTGTTTTATTTCTCCATGTGTTTCTAAAACATTCTGACTATGATTAAGCATTCTAAGTTTGCTTTTCTAAATTCAACCTCTGTATGCACGACAGTAAACTTACCTGCTATTTTTATGTGAAAATGTTTGCTTTCAATTTAATCTTCCTATTTCCTGTCTACAGATCCCATGTTTTATGTAGTAAATGCATCAATGGCTTTGGATTTAGCATTTGGAATAATCTGCGAGCTGCTTCAGCTGTGGAATGAAACCAGGGCTGGCATACCAGTCTTATTGGAGTGGCTACTAGGAGAGGATGACCTAAACAAAAATTCGGAGGCTGCAACACTGGTAATTCTTACTAGTTAATTTTTTTTGGAGCAGAAATTCTTTTATGTCTGTTGTACAAGAGGGGAAATAAAGTTAGTTTTCTAATCTGATGACGTCACTTCTGTGTGATCATTACTTTAAGAATCAGAGAGATTTACATTTTAAAATAAAGCACTCGCATTTTCTTTTAAACGTTCACAGTCTCTTTAGGAAAGTAAATTGGGTGTGAAGCTGCAGTCCTCTTACATAAGTAGTCTCACTGATGTCAGCACTAACATTCAGGGATGATTGTAATGTATCGGTTGACACCCAACATTTCAAAGATATAGGGCTTGATTACCTACTCAGATTGTTGTAAAGGACCTCAGCACCTCCGGAGATCAAGCGCAGTGCTCCTGCTGCTGTCAGTTGGCTTCATAGTTTCAGCTGAGCTTTCAAATGTGATGGTTAAACATGTGGTGGCACATAGGCTGAGGGACCAGCACAGCAAACTCAAATCATTCTCACTCATAAGCCATTGATTTCACTAGAACTATTTGCATGAAAAAGGAATGGGCCTGCAAAATGTCAATACTGTATAACAATTGTGTGTTAATATGAGGCCAGCAAACACCAATGAAATATGATGCAGTAAAGTAGAAGGGACAGCAGCAGCTTCAATTTTGAAATATTGGCTGACAACTGATACAATAAAATGACCCTTAAAATATGCTATGAAACTTAAACTTGCAGTTTAAGTATGTATTTTACCTATGTTCTATTACTGTTTCATTGACTGATACAATTTTTTCTGTTATATTTAATCTGCTCCAAAAGCTCCAGAATGTGCAGTCATGCTCTTATAGAGGTCCCTAGCCATATACAGATGCTCAGTCTCTGCTGGGAGAATCACTGTCCAAGTTTCTTCCAGGAGACCGAACATATGCACACTTTCCCCAGCTTAACTCTTCCTAGGAACCAGGAGAAGTGGAGCCAGGGAAAGGCTCCCATTTCAGAGACTGGGGTCACCCCACTCTGGAGAAGGTGCAGGAGACAGCTGCTTCTGCCCCTCCTGTAGACTAGTCTGCAGGAAGGGCAGAAGCTTGCTTCTCACACCAGAGTCCCTGGTGATAGAAGCAGGTAGGGGGGTGTGCAGACTGAACATCTACAGCAGTGGTCACCAATCAACTGGTCGATCGGGGAGCCTCTTGCAGTTGATCTCAGTCTGGGGGGGCTACTCCCCCAGACTGGGATTGAGTCAGAGGCTCTGCAATTGGGAGTGTCGGAACGCAGTCTGGGAGCGGCAGAATGTACAAGCGGCAGGACGCACGTGGCTGGGCTGAGCTGCACCCCTGCCGCCAGGTCCAGGCTGGGTGAGTGGGACGATCCCCCTCAGTGCCCTCTGCCACTGGGTAAATGAGGCCTCGGCCGGGCTGGGGCTTGTCCAGGCACGTGGGGGAGCTTCCACCACTGCATGCATCCGGTGGAGGCCTGGGGAGCATGTGCCCCCCGATCTGTGCATGGGGTGAGGCAGCTGCTGCTGCATGCTAGGCTTTGCACCCTGAGCCCTGCTGCAGCTCAGAGAAGGTGCAGGAATTTTCAGGTGGCTGCAGCCCTGCCCCCCGCCCTGTGGCCCCGCTCCCAGCACTGCCAGGAAGAGCCTGGCCCGCAGCGGCGGTGCTGGGAACGGAGCTAGGGGGGTGGGGGGACTGTAGCTACCAAAAAATTCACTGTAGCCCCACCAAACTGCCTGCCCATGCTGCCGCCTGCCCCAAAGGCAGCACAGCCCAGCCTCTGCAGGGAACACCCTGACACAGCCTCCCCCTCCCCTGACAAGGGCATGGGTGGCGTGGCTGCCACTGCAGGCTGGGAGACTACACTGAGCTGCGCTGCACTTGGGGCAGGCAGCAGCAGCATTGGGACAGGGGAGTGAGGCAGCTACAGCCCCTCCCCTATGTAGCCCCATTCCCAGAGCCACGGCTGTGAGCCAGGCTCTTCCTGGGGGCCCAGCTCCCCAACCAGGAAGAGCCCAGCCCCAGTCTGTAGCTGCAGCCTGCCCCGCCCCACCCCGCCTGCAGATCCAGGGGCAGATGGACCCCATGCCTTCCTGGGGTGCATGCTTTCCCCCCTCCCCTCTCCCGAACAAGCCGCTTGTCACTCCATCCTGCCCTGCCCTGGCTGCAGGGCCTGCCTCTGCCCTACCCCCTACCTCACTGCTGTTGGGGGGCAAATCAAGGCCCCAGTGGTGAGAGAGGGAGTGGGGCTAGGGTCCTGAACTGCCCTGCTCCCCACCACGGCCCTTCCCCCTCCCCTTCCCCCACAGATTTACCTGCTGGGGGAACATGCCCCCAATTTTTTCTCCCTCTACCTCAATCTGCCCCCTCCCTTCCCTTCCCTCCCCACAGACTTACCTGCTGGGCAGGGAGTAGGTCTTGGGTTGCTTTTAAATTTCAGAAGTGATCTCCTGCTGAAAAAGGTTGGAGACCCCTGATCTATACTGTGCCCTCTCCCAGAATAACTTCCAGCAGTGGAAATTTTCTACCACTGAAAATGAACATTTGTACACAGCTCCTGTGTAATGTAAGATAGTTTCACAGTGGGAGGGGAAAAAAAGCACATTTAATGTTAATGACTGCTTTTCACGTCCACTGTTTCAAGAATAGTTGCACCGAAAGGGTGTGATTTTGAAGGCAGAATGTCACTGGCATCCTAGGAGATGGTTTATACCAGTATTATTTTTCCTTATTCACTGTTACTTCAAGTAAGAGAAGTTACTTCTTGTTACATGTTTCAATCATTGATTTTCTTTTGATTAAGGTAGAAGACGACTACCTGTTTGATAAAGGAGAAGTGAATTTTTGGGCGGAGAAGCTGACTAGCGTCAGACAACTCAGCAAACATCTCTTATTGCTCATATCAGAGACTCATGTCAATTCACCAGATGAAGGAGAACTCCAGCGACTGGCAAGACTAGCATCAGAACAAGCCCGGCTTGTTACTCGGCTTCTTAAAAAATTGCCTCCAACTCCAGAATTTTCCAAAACAGTGGAATTCACGAGATTAACCATTCAGAAGGAAAGACTATCCGTCTCCTTTGAGATATTAAACTTGCTTCAACTCAAAGGTGTTGCTTGCAACAAAGATAATGACCAAGAAAAATGAATTAATGACAGTTTATCCCAGTGCTGTTTGCACAATTTTTACTACTTTGTAAACAAAGAATTCTTTCAAGGTTGGGGAGGAGGGGGTAAGTTTGTTTTATGACGGTAATAAATCTTGTGAGGAACTTTTTAATAGTATGTGCTAAAACACATTTTTCATCTGAGTACATTGAATCTTTGTCACATTTTATTAAAATGCATTTATTAATTTAATTCAGAACAGCATGGTTTATTGCAGCTACTGTAGGAAGCAGAGCAGCTACACTTAATATTTTCCATTCAACCAGGTGCAGGCCACCTGCAGATCTGCTGTATTTTACCCCACAATTTATTCCTTCCGGATACTTGACTGTTTTTCCTTGTCAACATGTAGCATAGCTTAGCGTGTTCAAAAATTAACCTACCTTTTTTTAATTTTTGAAAAAGTTTTCCTTAAAAAAAAATACTGGCTGCTTTTGTTTGATCGTACAAGCTTTTAGTCAGGATTTTTATCTTTATTCCAATTTTAACCATAGGCAGCCACAGTACCAGGTTGTGTTGCTCTTAAGTGTTTTCTTGTTTTGTGGCTAAAAAAGGCATCATTTAGACATTTAAGTGCCTAACTGTTTCTGTAATATGCTGTCATGGGTGACTGAGGAACTTTCCAGAATGAAGAGCAAAAACAAGTTCATCTCATCTAGCACCTGAGGATGTCTTGTGTACTCACTCACTCTGTAGCCCACTCCACAAGTAGTGTTATAAAATGAAGAATAGGGATAGCAGGCCCATGCAAACTAGGGTAAATCTGATAGCAATCTCCTGATGATGTGCAGTGTAATGTTATGGTGACATTATTATTGATCTTTGGAGACTTCTTGCGAACCTCTGTAACAACATGTGCTGTCTCTGACAAAAGATCTCGAGCTCTTGTATTTTTTGAACAATTTCATTTTTAGAAATAAACACAGTTCAATTTGTATTTGATGGATTTGTCTTTCCTTGCTATTGTATATAGATAACAGCGTATTAAAATAAACATGCAAGTGAAAAGATGCAATGCATCCTTTAAGCAAGGTTATGACTTTACATATTACCAGGTCATAGCATCCTACTGCCAAAGCAAAAGCTTAAGTTACTCGAGGGATGTATTTGGTAGCCATGTTGGTCTGAGACAAAAAGAAATGCAAAACTCTAGAACTCCTGGTTCAAAGATGATGCCTTTTATCATCTCTCTATTACTATTACCCTGTTACTCTATTACACGAGGCTAATGTCAAAGTATTGGAGCAAGAGTCACGGGTTTATCATCAGATAATGACTGTTTCCACTTTCATCCTGCCAGTGTATTAATGCATGCTATTTGTAAATCTTACTGAAAAGCAATCACTTATCATATATCAGAAATCAGTGAATGAACCGCAAGATTTTCAGAAAGGAAAAAATAATACCGGTCACAACCCAGTAGGTGGCACTATAACACAGCTTTCTATCATTACACTAGGCAAGTGTGCCGTTTCACATTACTTTTCTCTTTAATGCATAGCTTAATCTTCATGTAAGCCTAAGGCCCAATTCAATTAGTGTAAGATGAATTGCTCTAGCTTGTGTTAGCTGTATCCTTATTAATTTTTCATTTTAAATAAGAATCAAAATTACACTTTGATTTTTATCTGCTGTAAAACAAGTTGCTAAACTGAACTGCGGTATTAGATTAAGTCACAATTAAACATGCTTTTATTTATGAGCTAAATATGAAAAAGAATAGGTTAACATAAATGCTTGCTATTGCATATATTTTAAGCGGAAAATGGAGCTTTCAAAGTAGAATATTCTGTTCTATTTTGCAGGCTTTTATCAGAAACATTTTCTTCACATTGTGGTTTCATGATTCAACATGTCTCACTCATGCAAGTAATCCTCAGTAGTAAAAGGACATAAGTTTTCAATGGCACAAAGAAAACTGCGTCTAAAATGAAAAAATAATTCACAGATAATTTTACTCTATTTGCTACAAAACAAATCAGGATTCAAATAGTTATAAAAATCATTAGGATTCATGAAAGGGTTTCTTTTTGCTCTTTGGGAAAACAGCACTTTTTTATTCAAAGCTGTTTCAAAGTATTTCAAGCATTCAAGAACTGTAAAGCTAGCTGCTGTCACATTACTGCACCTTTCCACCTTCTCAGACACCTCAGATAGCTACTGATTTTTGTCTCTGGGTAATGAAATATTGGAAACACAGCCCCTTGAGTTCAAAATGTATGTAAAACTTCTCTGGGCCTTAGTAGTGTGAGCGGTGTAAAAACGAGTATGACACACTTGAAAGTCATCACCAAGAAAGTGGTTTTACTCCGTCCAGGGAAAAGGAACAGGTTCAGTACTGACACCCTGGCATGCAAGGGTGCAACAGGTCCCTCCCAACATTTTTCTCGAAACTGACTTGTGAAGCTTTATGGGCATAGCCTACGAAATAACTTGGAAATGCAATCTTTCTCATGGTTTCTCACAGAGCCTGACTATAAACGCTGCAGTATCCCACAGGATTAGAGAGCAAATAACTTCATCTCCCCTTGCCCACAGTTCAGATCAAGCTGCCGGTGCCTGGAGTTACTGTATAACTACTCAACCCGAAACCTTTAAACCTTAAACAGCCCTGGTGGGAGTGTTGCAGGCAGCAGCTTATCTATCTGCCCTACGTGTCATCTGCCTGGCTTCAGCAGCCTGGTGGTTGCCGCGAGCCTGCTGGCACCTCCCTCCTGCCCCGAGTATCTTGGTCCTTTCCTTAGACTGGGAACCAGGGGGCAGGCTCTGCGGCCCGGGCGGTGTTTTACAATCTTAAAAGGAGGTTTCGCTTTTTGAATCGGGGGATGGGCCTACGAAGCCTGCCTGCTTGCGGAGCAAGCAGCGGCGGGAGAGGCTCGGAGTGGGCATAGGCGAGGTTAATCACGCCGGCGGCTCGCTCCCAGCTGAGGCGCTGTGACCGCACCAGGCGCTCGGCTCTCCGGGGCAGCAGCCCGAAGCCGAGGGGCCGGGCGAGGCGCTGCCCTGGCCCTGCCCTTGGCGCGGCGGCGGGGAGGACGAGCTGCAGCCGCTGCTTTCCCGCTCCGCGGCCTGCAGCGGGGCGGCGCCGAGCCTGCCGGGGCGGCTGCTAACGTGGGCCCCGGGGCCTCCAGCCAGCCGAGGGCCGGGGCCGGGCGCAGCTCCCCGCCCTGGACGGGCTGAGGAGTGTCCCTCCCCGTACGTGGGGGGCGGCGGGGGTGTCGCCTCTGCGGCCGCCAGCGCCCAGGCGGGGCCGTGCGTGTCAAAGGACAAGGCAGGGGCGCTGCCAAGCCGATCAGAAGACCTTGGGCGCCTGCCAAGGCGCCGCGACCCAGGCAGTGCGCGGACGAGCGCGGGCATGGGCGCGCCAGGGGCCGAGCGGACGCGGGCAGCCCCGGCCCCGCGCCCAGGCTCGGAGCCGCCCGCGGCCCAGCGTTGTTTCGGGGCAGTGACGTGGCGGGAGCGGCCGCTCGGACCAGTGTCAGTGCGGCGGGGCTCAGCACGTGGCCGCTCCCCCAGTGCGAGCCGCGGGTGGTGGCAGGGGACCCTGGCAGGGCTTCCTGGGCCGGGCAGGGGGCAACCCGGCGGGCTCCAAGCCCTCCCCTGCCTGCTGCTGCTGCAGCAGCCGCCCGGGCTTTCCCCATCCCGGCGCGGCCAGAGCCCATTCCCCCCGCGCTCAACCACACACACAATGCTGCACATGACACGGTGTGCTGCACGTTACACGCACACACACGGTAGCGCATGTTCCACACACAGCACACGCGCACACAGACGGTAGTGCACAGCACACACGCGGTACGTCACGCGCGCGCGCACACAGCCCTGCACATTACCCCCCCGGTTGCACACTCTCACTCGCCTCGGCCCGACGGCGCTCCCCGGCGGAAGGCCCCGCGCTGGCTGCGGCCCAATGGGAGGCGGCGAGCGGCTCTGGGCTGGGCGGGCGGGGCCGGGGCGGGGCGTTGCCGGGCTCCCCGGGCCCGCCCCGCCCGCCAGCCCCGCGGTTTATATCTGGGCGGGCTCGGGACTCCCGACTTCCAGCAGAGCCGAGCGCTGTACTAGCAGCAGCTGCAGCGCCACCGCCGCCTTGGCTGGGCACCCGCTCCCTCCCGGCCCGGCCCGGCGCGGCCCCGCCGACTGGCACTGGCCCGCGGCAGCCGGCCCTCGCCTCGCCTAGCCGTGGCCGTGCCCGCGCCGCGCAGGGCGGCGGGATCCTGGGGTCCTTCCTGCATGCCCGCTCAGCCCCGGGTCTAGGCATGTCTGCGGCGCTGCTGTCCGCCTTCTACGACATCGACTTCTTGTACAAGGTAGGGGACGGCTCGGGCTCGGGCTCCCGCCCGCGGGGCGCTTGCACGGCGGGGGCGCGGGAGGCTGGGGGCCGGCTGCAACTGCGGGGTGCAGGGCAGAGCCAAGCCCGGACGGGGCGGGGCGGGGAGCGGGAGACGGGGCAGGCCGTGGCCAACTCTTTGTCCCCTTGTGCCGCCCGGCAGCAGACGGAGAAGTCGCTGAGCAGCATGCTGGACAAGAAGGCGGTGGGGACGCCCGTGGCGACGCCGGGCTCCAGCTTCGCGCCGGGCTTCCTGCGGCGGCACTCTACCAGCAACCTGCCGGCCCTGGCCGCGCCGTCCTCCAAGTTCCCCGGCTCGTCGGGCTCCAGCTCGCCGTCCTCCTCCTCGTCCTCGTCGTCCTTCGGCAGCCTGAAGGAGGCGGGCTCGGGCGGCGGGAGCCCCACGGCGCTACTCAACAAGGAGAACAAGTTTCGGGACCGCTCGTTCAGCGAGACGGGCGAGCGCAGCCAGCACCTCATGCAGCAGCTCCAGCAGCAGCAGCAGGGCGGGAAGGGGGGCGGGGGGGCGCCCATCAACTCCACGCGCTACAAGACGGAGCTGTGCCGCCCCTTCGAGGAGAGCGGCGCCTGCAAGTACGGCGAGAAGTGCCAGTTCGCGCACGGCTTCCACGAGCTGCGCAGCCTCACGCGCCACCCCAAGTACAAGACGGAGCTGTGCCGCACCTTCCACACCATCGGCTTCTGTCCCTACGGCCCACGCTGCCACTTCATCCACAACGCGGACGAGCGCCGCCCCGCGCCGCAGCCCGCGCCCCCCGCCAACGCCGCCCAGCCGCCCGCCCAGTCCGGCAGCGGCAGCACGGGCGACCTGCGCGCAGCCTTCGCTCCCCGCGACCCTGCCGCCAGCGCCGCTTCCTTCCCGCGCGGCGCCGAGCGGCCCAAGCTGCACCACAGCCTCAGCTTCTCCGGCTTCTCGGCGCCGCACCACCACCACCACCACCAGCAGCAGCAGCCGGCGGGGCCGCCGCCCGCGGGCAACGGGCTGCTGGAGGGGTCGCGCACGCCGCCGCCCGCCTACTGTGAGGAGCTGCTGCCGCCCGCCTGCGCCAACAACGCCTTCGCCTTCTCGGGCCAGGAGCTGGGCAGCCTCATCGCGCCGCTGGCGCTGCACACGCACAACTTCGCGGCGGCGGTGGCGGCCGCCGCCTACTACCGCTGCCAGCACCAAGCCGCGCCGCCGCCGCCGCCTCCCCCCGGGCCCGCGGGCAGCTGCCCATGCCCGGCGCCGCCCGCCTCGCCGCCCTTCAGCTTCCAGCCGCTGCGCCGCCGCCTGCCCGACTCGCCCGTCTTCGACGCGCCGCCCAGCCCCCCGGACTCGCTCGGCTCCGACCGCGACAGCTACCTGAGCGGCTCGCTCAGCTCCGGCAGCCTCAGCGGCTCCGAGTCGCCCAGCCTGGACTCCGGCAGGCGCCTGCCCATCTTCAGCCGCCTCTCTATCTCCGACGACTGAGGGGCAGGGCAGGGCAGGCGGCGCCCAGCCGCCGCCGCCGCCTCCTCGCGGACTGCCGCCACCGCCTCCCGGGAACCAGCCAAGCTCGCACACGCGGTCCCTCTGGGCTCTGAAGGGGAGGGGGGGTGTTTTCTCTAATCTCTCTCCTGGTGTTTTTTGTTTGTTTTTTTTTGTTGTTTGTTTCTTCTTTGCTTCAGGGTGTTTCTCATTTTTCTCTCTTCGCCTCCCCCCCTTTTCTAGTTTAATTGCTGAGCAACTAAATTAAAAAGCAGCGGGGTGGAAGAGAAGGCGGGAGGGCGGGGAAACCAACCCACGTTTTATGTCGCGAGACGAACAAAAACTTCAGTCTTTTTTTGCTTTTTGCTTTTCCTCTGCAAAAGGGTGAAACGGTGAGGCGCACAGAACAAACCTACTTTTTTTTAGAGAGAGACCTTGGAAGAAGGGGATTGTCTTTTTTTTTTTTTTTTTGTTTCTTTGTTGTTCCTCTTGGAGACTAAGCACCAGCAGCAGCCATTCCATCTCTGTGTTCCTGTTTTTGTTTTGTTCTTTTACAAGAAGCATTAGCAGAAGGGAGGGGGGGAAAGACGCCCCCAGAAAGCAACAAACAATCCAGAGGGGCCTGAACTCTGCCTTTCCAGCTCCTCCAATTTTTTTTATACATGGGAGGGGGGGGGGAACAATTGATTATTAAGTGGGGGGGGGAGGAGTTGTTTGGGGTTGTTTTTTCTTCCTTTCTGGCCTTTCAGTCCAGTTCAAAATTAAAACACACAACATATGAAATGTATAAGCTTTTAAAAGAAGAATCCAACATCCTGCCAAGAATATGCCTTGATAACAACCCTTTTTTATATATATAAATATATCTATATATATCTATATATATTATAACAAATGCTAAAACTTTTCATTCCAAAGTTTAATATTGGTTCCATTGCCACCACTTAGTGGACGTTTGGCTTAGAACAATTTGTGTTGTTGTTGTTTGCTTTATTTGGAAGCACTCAACCGAGCTTTGTCATTGTTGGAGAATAACTGCTGATTTTTTTTGTTTGTTTTTTAATTTTTTTAGCTGTTTTTTGAGTTGAACTGCATGAGTCACTGCACACAACTCAATATGAAACTATTTAACTTATTTATTATCTTGTGAAAAGTATACATTGGTAATTTGTTCATACTGTATTTATCGGGTATGATGAAAAGCAATAGATATATATTCTTTTATTATGTTTAAATTATGATTGCCATTATTAATCGGCGAAATGTGGAGTGTGTGTTCTTTTCACAGTAATATATGCCTTTTTGTAACTTCACTTGGTTATTTTATTGTAAATGAGTAAAATCTTAATTTAAGAGATTGTATGTAATATTTATTTCATTAATTTCTTTCCTTGTTTACGAAAATTTTTGAAAGATTGCATGGTTTCTTGATAGAAATCGGTCTCGATGCTGTGGAAGTAGTTTGAGGATTTTTTTTTTTCTATGGGTTTTCTAGAATGTAAAATGGTTGTAGCCCGTCCAAGTTTGTTTATTTGTTTGTTGTTTTTAATGAAAACAGAACTACTTTGCAATCAGACTTCAAAGTGGCAAATGTAAATCAAACTCGTTTGAAATTTAACCAAAAAAGTATTTTTGTTGCCTAACTCCACCAATCACACTGTGATAATAGTCTCAAAGTATGTAGCAATAATTGGGGGTCCCAGTATTATATCTCACAGTGCCTTCTCAAGGGTCCACGCTTGCCTTAAATCTTCCTCAACCAAAAAAGTATTTTTTCTTAATGCTTGACATGATAATTTGAATGTAGGGATGGGTTTTAACTACAACAATTTCACCACTTTTTAAATAAGCAAGGAGGCCAGGCCACCTTTGGATCTGAAACTTTATACAGTACGTGAACATATCTTGTTGAATTAAATTCCAAAACTTTGTAATTATTACTATTTTTTTTTCCTTGTGTAGAAAGTCCGGGGGGTGGGAGGGGGAGGGGAGGGTTCCAAAACTTTCCTGGACGGTGGATGAATGAGCAGTAGCTTAGCTTTTTGTTTTGTACATAGGTACAGATTGAGCACTATGTACTTTTTTTTTTTTTTTTTTTTTTGACTACTTTAACAGAAATATGCTTTGAATGTAACTAAAGGATAAGTCAACTTGAGTTGTAATATATTTTCGGGAGTCAGTTCACTACAAATTGAGTGTGAGACTGTAAACTTTGTACTGTAAATGTTTTGTAGTTCTCCCAATAAAAATTTTTGGAAAAAAAAAAATCTATTGAGACCATGCCTGCAAGGTGGTGCTTTTTTACTAGCTTTCCCTCATCAGAAATGTGTCTAGCTACAGATTAACCAGGTTTTGAACTGCAAAATGACTCCATTCCTGTAGAAATCACTGGTCGGCTGCCAAAACTAATAACCGGTGTTCCAGAAGGTTCCAAAGTACTAGTGCAAGTTAGATATTATGTCAAGCTTTCTTGGAAAGGAAGAGGGGAATAAACCTTTTTGCTTTCTGTACCTTTAGTTATCTGAAATGGAAAATCCAGTTAATGGTCTTTTATCAATGACACTTGCTTGTGTAGGTGTACTAATATGTGGCCTAGTTTGTGGGTTTTTTTTTTAAGCTTGCATGGGATAAAGGTGGGGGGGAATGAAATGCGACTAAGACCTAGGTTTTGATTCAAATGCATTTTCATCTGCCAGGAATACAGGCTTCCATCCTAGCATTCCATCAGTTGATGTATTGGCTTTAAAGTCATGCTTTCCTAATTGTCTAGCTTATTCTGTCACCTCTGGGCCTTGGGGATTTGGGTAGCCTAAATCCTTGCAGATAACTTTCACAATGAAGTACAAAGAGGCCTGTGGGCCCTACATTTCATTAATTCAGGAAGCATTTTGGTTTTTTTAATGTTAATTCTATAACGGGGTCCTTTCTAGAATCTCTTGGAATATACTTGGCATGATTTGGAAGACTTATTTCTACTTCTGTCAGCCTGATAAATGTTAACTTTATGGCATCTTTGTACTGTCCGGATTGCCACAGTATGTTCTATAAATACAAGGTAGAATGTAATACTGTGCCATGTGTTTGTGTAACAAACCTTGGACTGACTTTTAGCATAAAACTAAACAAATAAGTGATAGGACAATGCAATCTAATCTCTAAAGTGGATGATGCAAACCTGTTCCTACACATTCTCTCTGCCTTGTTTACTCAGAATTGCTGTTTCTGCTCTTTTAACAAGCTTTTCTTTCAGAAGAAACTGGATTCATTTTTTTGTTTGTATAGTACCCAACACCATAAGTCTGACTGGAGCTCTAGATGCTATAGTAACTTACTTGCATATAAAAATGAGTTCCTGAGTGCTCACTCTTTCTCCCCCACTATGTTGTTTGGTTAAAAATAAGTCCTGCTGTTTAAACTTCCTAAGCTACTGCTGCCTACTTGAGCCAATCCAGTTTTATGCTAACTTTAAAAAAAAATAATAATAATAACCTCCCCCTGCCTCATAATAAAATACATGTATTACTAATGTGTAGTATAGGAGAGAGTGTGAGTGTAGCTTTTTTTTAACCACTTCCCTCCCCCTTGACTGTATCCAAAGGAGGTAAGAGATTTGGCAATCAATAATGTCTCATTTGGGCAGCTGTATTTTCTCAGACAGTACTTGCATCTCCTGTACAAACTTCTGTGTGTTGAGTAGCAGCTCATTGTGAGTCACAGCAGTACAGTTTGGTGTTTCCTGGTTGGTGTATGAATCCTGAAAGTTCTGCAGCAGCTGTTCCACATTAAATACAATTGCACTGGTGTTAATTCAAGCTGTTTTGTGCATTGGCAGTGCTGCCAGCAAAGCATGAATAACAGTTCAAGAAGTCTCGCAAAAGACTAGTGCATTGGTATGTTGGGGGGAGGGGGAAGTGGTAAAGAGGGCCTAAAGACTGGTGCACTGCTTTCTCGCTGAAAGCAATGCTCCTGAAGTAAATTGTTTAGCTCCCCTGGAAAAATGCATTTAAAAACAAGCAACCTCCTCTTCCCCCCCCAGCTTTTCTTTTTCTCTTCCAATACCTCGAGCAGTCCTTGAACAAGGAAGATTAGCGTGTGTGTGTGTGTGTGTGTGTGTGTGTGTGTGTGTGTGTGTATTTTATGTGCAAACTGATGCTTGCATTGAAACAAAAGTTCTGTAGCTTTTATTTGGGAATTAACTGAAATGCATGAGCTAGGCCAGACTATTCATAAATGTCCTGTTGCCTTGTAAATGGGTGGACTCTGCAAAACAATAAATTGCTTCTCTACAGGAACTTTGCATTGGCACGATACTTTAAGGTCTTCAGTGCCTCTTGTTGGTGTGATTCTTGCAAAGTAATGTTACAAGGATGGTGGGGATATAGAAAAGTGATCTATAATAGCCAATCATAGCTAGAGTTTTAGAACTCAGTTTTTCCTACTTCTGTATACTCGTTAACGTAGAAATCTTAAATGTGGACTTGGACTTTTACTATTAAATACAGTAGTAAGATTGGGAAAGAGCTGGTGTGATACCACTTAATATGTTCAATGTGGGATTCTGAAATTTATCAAGTAAGTTGTTCCTATTAGTCATGGTACTTGTTAATTGTTAAGCCGCTCTCTTTACATAGTGGGTGCTCAAATTTAAGTATTCTGTTTAACTTGCCCTAGGCTTTGGGCCTGGCAGAAGTTAATGAAAAGACTCAGACTGATTTCAAAATGCTTGTCTGGATTGTGCAATACTGAACAATGTATATCCAGCAGCACAGATACTGCTCTTAACCCACTAACACGACTCAAGCAGTAAGGCAGCTTCTTTCTCTCAACTCCCTGTTCATTTGCAGGCCCAAATGGTGTAATTTATACTACAGTACTGTTTCTATTACAGTGTGCATAAACCCAACGTTATTGGCTATCAGATTGCAGGCCACTGTTTTCAGTATATACCAAATTGTAGGAGATGGCATGTCAGCAAGTCGCCTATTAATTTGGTAAAGAGTTTACAACATGCATTTCTTCCAGTATTCCTCTCTGATTCTCCACAAAGTTTTCATGCATCTTGAAAAACGTTCTCCTCTGCCCCCCACCCCAAGCACCCAGTCTTAACAGCTGTTGAGGTGAAAGGGCTTAATAAAGTGATAAGTTCATGCATCTATCTCTGACAACTACATGCTCAAACTCTTATTTCATTTCTATTTGCAAAGTAAACCTAATCTGAACATACCCATTACAGCTGAATGGTTTATAGAACAGCAGAAATAATGACATATTACATTTTTATCCTACCCTGGAATGTGAAACTTTGAATTAAAATAAAATTAGTGCTAGTATTCAGACCCGTCAATGATGAGACACTAATTGTGGGTTGATACATATATATATTTCTGTCTCTCTAGCTTGCAATGTTGATTGTACAGCAGTTCTTGAAAAGGAAGTTGGGAATCTTATGTTGTCCAACAGAACTGAATTGGTATGGTACTGACAAATTCCAAAGGGACTTCTGGCTGTAAGGTGGAGAAACAAAGAGAACCTCTAATGTATTGTAGCTACATCCCTATTTTTCCATCTGTATGCTTATACCTTCCTTTTTAGCATTTTATTTCAAATTCTTGGCAGACAGGTTTTCCAACATTACTTGTGCTGTGATTATCAAGTGGCCTTGAAGTTACCAGTACAGTTCATAGGCAAGCAGCTAGAAAACTACATTTACTTGTGCAAATGGTCTATCACCAATAAACAGCTGATGATAAAAAAGCCCTAAGAGCTCTAAACCATTGTTATCTTTGGAGTTGTGGAGCTGTAACTAAGGTGGTAACTAGAAACTTACCATAGTCATGCTCTTCTACTGTCAAATCATTGCTATGATTTTGTGTTTCTCTTGTAAATTAAATCAGAATGGCAAGGGTGGGTTGGCAAACCACCTGGTGACATGTCTTGATGGTGGGGAGGGGAGGAGGTGGGGCAGTGGTTTTATTTTCTCTGCCCGTAGGACAATTCCTGTAGCTACTTGTTAAAGCTTCATTTCCATGTTGGCAACACAATGAGCAGGAATATTTCTTGTGATCACATGGAGTACAGTGTTTTTATTTGAAAATATATTGGTGGTGAAAATAAGACTTCAGTCAAAACTCATGGTCAAGTACCGTAAATATATTGCTGAAATGTCCTTAATAAGTGACAGGGTTGCATCTTCAGAAGAGATGAAAAGGAAGGTGTCTGTGTATGCTATTAGTCTCTAGATTTTACAGTATTCATGTTTAACTACAATTGTGTAATTTTTTCTTCTAAAAATGTAGTGTGTATTGAAAATCACTGATTTAATTGGGGGGGGGTCAATTATTAGAAAATATTCATGCAAGAGTTTAATTTCTTATGGACTTTTGAAAAGTTAATTGCCGAAATCGCAAAACATCAGATACATTCAAATAATTTGGCCAGAAAGAAGTTGATTCTTAAGTCTTAAATACACAAATAAAAATAATTTCAGGTTTTCTATTAAAATAAGACATGGTAGCTGTGTATAATGGAGACATTTTGGGGTGAGAGACTATCATTGGCAACCTTGTGAAAAAACAACAAATTACTCACCCCGATAAATTGTTTTTGGGTTGGGTTTTTTTCTGTTGCTGAGCCTTAGAGGACACTTCCTGAGTAATTTCTAAGCTGTACAGTACTTGGAAAGGAGTAACAGAGTAACTTAAAACCTTCTTTTCCCTTCCATGTCTTAACTTAGATAGGTAGGGACACCTTTAGAAACACTGACATTTGAAAACAGAGGTCCTGTATCACTGGATTATTACCCACTATCTTTTCTAACTGTCAGTCACTTGGATACTTAGAATGCAGAGAGCTGCTCAGCATAAGAATTAGAGAGAAACTCTGTAGCAGTAAGAGGCTTCATAACTGGTATTTTGATCAGCTTTAAACTGTCCATAAAATCCAGTATTAGATCCATTGTATTGTACTAAAAAATAGCCAAACAGGAGTGTGAAAACCAATTTTTCTTTAATGCAGGAAAGCACAAAAATGGCCTTTACACTTGTTAACTTTTTCCCACAGCCATACAAAAGTGGTCCTGTATTTCTTTTCTCACTTATTTTTTTTAGTTACATGGGTATTCTGACTCCTGGATAAAAGTGGTTGAACAAATACTCCCAAAGTCCTTGTTCAGTGTGAGATAAGGTGACACATGTGAGCCTCTGAATTTGGCATGCATTGCCAGATCTTAAATGGGATGATGTTGTTTATGAAGGCTTTTCCCCAGATAATGATATTCAGCCTGCTCTTGAATTGAGCATGGAAAAGAGACTGCAAGGGAAAAGCAATATCGTTCCCCAGATGTGTTGCTTTTGCCATGTTTGTATGTACCATTTATGGGGAGGAGATTTTGATCCATGAGCTATCCTCTCTCCATTAAAACTCTTTGTACTGAATAAATGTGCATGCCAGCCAAGTTTTCAGTGTGTACTGAGTGCAGAATGCTTAGCATAGTGGTACACCACTATAGAGCCTCTTGCTGAACTGGTCAGCTGGAGAGATTCAAGTTCTCAGTGGGTAGAGCACATACCTATGAAATGGGAAGGGGAGAGTGGTCAAGGCAGTCTCCTTGGAAGTGGGAAATGTGGGCTTGAACTCCCACAGGTAGGAGGAAGAAGTCAAACCCTGGGGATCCCATGTTCTGAGACTGCTCTGACCTCAAAGCTGTTGTCTAAAGGTAAGGATGCTCCTTTGTGGGTATTTAAGAAGAAATTAATGGAGGAATTAATCTTACTCCCTTGTTGGAAAGAAAAGGCTGTGGTACAGGAGCCTGTTCAGGGTTGTGAATCCCAAGTGGAAGGAGATGACCTACCCTGGACAGGAGTGTAGTTTAAGACTGATTCTGTGTCCTAATTTTTTATTGACTAATTTAGCTCTGTATTAAGTGTGCTGGCTACTGTAAAACTTTTCCCATCATTTCTCCTCTCATTCTTGCCTAACATGACTAGCTTACTGCATGCATTGTGTAAATAGAGATCTTAGGGCCTAGTTTAGGGCTGCAGATTTTGCTCTCAGTCCCAGGCACATACATGTTAGGCCTTGTAACACACAGCATGCAGTGCCTAAACTCCTTTGTTTCAGGGTTGCTGGTTGTAGCAGTGTTGGTCTAATGACATAGGCAGACAAGGCTTTTTGGGTAAATGTGATACCTTTTATTAGACCAACTAAATAGTTGGAAAAAATTGTTCTTTGCAAACTTTCGGCCACAAAGAACAAAGAAGGGTGTTTGTGCCTGAAAGTTTGCAAAGAACAATTTTTCCATCTATTTAGTTGGTCTAATAAAAGACATCACATTTACCCAAAGAACCTTGTCTGCCTTAACTCCCTTGTGGAACTAGCCCTTAACTTTTCTCTTGCTAAAGGCCCCATATTCAGTATCAGAGTTTGGATTTTAGTACAGGATTTCCTAGCTCCTGTTTGACGCTTAGGCCATTCCTCTTTCTAGAGGAACTGGGGTTTTTTGTGAGGGTTGTTTTTTTTCTTTTTCATACAAACCAAATTGAAGCCATGTTCTAGAAATAAATCTTCAGTGAAGTTAAGTACAGAAAGGTCCATATCTACCTGCATTTGGGTAATGTTTTATGACAGCAAGTTTAATCGGAATGGTAATCTTAACGGGTGTGGGCTCAGCCATGGTTAGGGTGGGAATGCAATGGGTAAAAGTCATGTAGATTAAAAACAAGTATAAAATTAAACTGTTTATGCTGCTCTGCTGTTTTTCCACTGAATCCAAACTGAATCTATTCTTAGGAAACTATCTGTTTCTGTCATAGGCACGTTTTGGCACTAGTGAGTTGTGCTTTTGTTCATTCATGCACAAATGGAATTCCAGACTATACTAAATAGTGTTCTGGGAAAAATCAGCTCAACATGGAGGAAGCAGTATTCAAGCATCCTAAACCGAAACTGAAAGGTTTGGGGTCAGTTTGATTGTGTGGCATTCTGGAAAGAGCACTTTGGAAACTTGAGAGGGTACCCTGGAAGAGAGAGACGCCTGCCTGGAAAAACCTTTGGCTCTGGAAGCAGCTCCTTCCCGGTACAGAGTGGCTGCTTCTTCTATAAGGCCTACATACAGTCTTTCAGAATTATCTTTCTGAACAAACTTTGTAGTAAAAACATGAAACCCTGGCACAGGTAAACTTCAGTTTGATACTAAGGCTAAGTGCAGACAGTCAATAACCCTGAGGCTGAATAGATTCAATCTTCGCAGGTTAGTCTAAGCTGCATCAATTGAACCAATAAGGAAGTGAACAGACATTCACTTTTGAACTCACTGCATATTGTTCTATAACTTAAGGCAGGGGGTTTCAACCTTTTTAAACTAGTGTATCCCTTCTGGTGGTGGCAGTTTGACCCAGGGCGGGGGGGCGGGGAGTGGTGCTCACAGGCGGCCCCCACCACCACTACCCACCGCCCCATGCTGCTGCACTCCACTTTTCCATGGCTAGTCTCATGTGCAGTTCCGTAGGCTGCTGATGGTCCTTGTGCCACACATACAACCAGCCATGGAAAAGTGGGGTACAGTGGCGGCACAGGGCAGTGAGTGGTAGCAGTGGCTGGGTGGCACCTGTGTAACCCTGAGGGGTGCTGCTGCCCTCACCCCCTCGCCCCCCCCCGGCCCTGCTCCTGGGAGGTGGCAGCGTGGGGTGGTGGGTGGCAGCAGTGGCCACCACATGCGAGCCTCCCCACCCGATGTCTGTCTGTAGAGGGGCACCTCCTTGCCATCGGCTATTGGCCAAGGGCAGTGGCCCAGCATCCAATCAGGGGAGTGAGCTAGGGTGGCGGGCAGGGAGGTGCCACAATGTGCCACATGGGGCTGGTGGTGCCCAATGTACCCTTCCCCCTCCCCTGGGTAAAAGCCACACATACCCCCTGTGACCTTTCCAAGTACCCCTAGGGGTATGCATACCCCTGGTTGACAACAACTGACCTAAAGCCTAGTGATGAAAACCCCAAAACCTAACCTGGTTCCAGTTCAGAGGTTGGAGTTTACAGGAGACACTCTAATTCTCTGTGGTCTAGTTCCAGATCTTGCTAGTTCTCGTTGTGCAGTTGGAGGCCAACAAGCACAGTCGTAACATGCCTATCTTCCTTAGGTCATGTGTCCTCTTTCATTTGTGTGATACCATGCACCAGACTGTGCGTCAGGTTGCAGATTGTCTGTTCCCCTGCAAGACATCCTTTGAATGTGGAGGTGACTGTTCCCAACTGGTCAGGTCCTCCCTTCCATGGAGGAAGGACTCAGCCAATGCCTGCAAGGTGGAGATTTGTATCTTTTCTCCTAGTTACATATGCCACCTTGCCACAGTAGGGGCCAAACAAAGATGACCTTCAAGTGCAAGATCTTTGGTCTTCCATGGAGACTGGGCTGGAAATTAATTACTTGGATATTAAAGCTCAGGGCACCTAGAGAGCCTGTCTGGCATTCTTATGTTGTATCACACCACTTCAGGCCCAGATTATGACAGATATCACCACCACAATGTTCTTCATCAACAAACAAGGAAGCACAAGAACTTTCCTCAGTGTGGAGTGGTGTCCAGTCTCTGGAATGGATATATCTGCCACTGGATACACCTCATAGCAGCGTGCCTGAGACCTTCAGAACACCCATGCAGATAGCCTCAGGAGATGCATCTCCCTACCTACACCATGAGGAAGGTCCATCCCAAATGGACTTTTGGTCAAGTGGACTAGGATTTTGGTATGGTACCCTGCAAACTCTCACTTCTGAATTATGAGGCTTTCATTTTAACTATCCTATACAGTACTGTCTGTTAGACCTGAAGTACTGTGATCTATCCCTCAGATCTGTCAGATTAGCTATTTTAGCTCTGTCTGCTATTTTATTCGTGGAAGGTCAGCCATCTCCCTTCTTTCTGAAGTTCTGATGGTACTCAAAAGTCTGGCCCAGGTGTCCGATTTTCTGAGCTAGCTAGGACACCAATAGGACCTCAGGATATTTCTCTCAATGGATCTATTGTTTGAATCAGTGGCAACCTGCTTATTACTTCCTCTGTCCATGAAGATGACTGTTTGATGGTCATTGCCTCAGCTAGGAAGGTAGGTAAGATCTGGACACTACTTGAAATTTCCATAGCTGAAAGATCAAAAGGCACAATGGTATCGACAAGTGATTCTCTGCATGGATCTTGGAATGGTCAGTCTGCTATGAAATTGCCACTTGATGGACCACTTGATGGTGGTTAGAATAAATTCCACCAGAGCCAAAGCAACTTTGGTTCATGTAAATGTCTCTCTAAGACAGCCACCTGGAGGACCATACACTTCTGCATCGAATATTTCACCATTGCGGAGGTTTCCAGAGTAGGTGCTGCATTTCATGAATCAGTCCTCCAGTTGCTCTTCACTTGAACTCAGACATTTGGCTAGGGACACAAGTTACGCATAAACCAGTTTAAGTGATCAGAAACTGATTTAAACCTGTAACAGAGCAGAAGCTCAGTGCACACAAACCAGTTTCAAAATGGCTGAAACTGGTTTAAGATAAACCTGGTTGAATGTAGTATCAGACTTAACTGATTTGAGTCAAACCAGTTTAGGAAACTTCTGTCCCAGACCCCTTCCTGGTTCAAGTTAAATCATAGTCCCTCAGCGTGCTTTGCAGCCCTGGGCTGGGCTTTGCTGTCTGCTCCAGAGAGCAGAGCTGGCCACGCCCCTTTGCTGTGTAGCTGGAGCAGTGAAAGCTGGCTGATAAGGGGGGCAAGCCTGACTAGGGATACAGCCCAGTCTATAGGGGGGACTGCCCCGCACCTGGCAAACCCTGGCTGGGGTCTGGAACCAGGAAGGGGGGTTAAACACCTCTTCCCCTGCTCAAACTTACTACTGGCTGCAACTGTAGACTACAAATCCCAGAGGTACCTGAAAGCAGGAACAAGAAGTGATGAGCAACCCTGATGAGTCCTACTGTTGTGCTTCTGGACTGCAAATCCCAGAGATCTCAAGGGCAGCAGAACTAGGAAGTGAACACAGCTAGACAGCCCTACTGTAGTGGCCCCTGCCCCTGGCTTCTGGCCTGAGCCACTTTAGGCATGTGGCTGTACTTTCTGAATCGAAAGTAAATGTCTGTTCACTTCTGTTTCAATTTAGCCTGTGCATTTTACACTACCTGCAAAGACTGAATCAATTCAGCGTCTGGCTTTTTGACTGTCTGTACCTAGCATTCAAGTGGATCAGGCACTGCTTTAGAGTCACTGGCAGTGGAAAGTGAATATGGACAAGGACTCAAAGGAGAAAGAGTCACCAGGCAGAGAGCCAGGTGGGCTCAGGCTCCCAATTTTTCTTGTTGCAAGTTTGCAGCTGTGACTTACTGTAATTAGATTGCCGGTAACTGGAGGACTTTACGGTGCGCTGTACATAATGCACATTCCTCATCCTGCTTTTCTTCCGTCTTCTTCAGAGTCCCTGGTAGTCTGGGGTTTTGTGGTTGAGAGGAAATTGAGTCGTCACACACTGTGGGCTTTTATGACTGCAGTGAAAAGCATGAGGAGAGGCAGGGCAAACATGTGCGGTGAAGGTACTGCTAGAGCAAAAATGTCTCCTAGCCTGAGTGTTGGAGGCATATGCATCCACACACAATATGCAACACACCTTGAGAAACTGTATTTGCTATGGTGTCCAATTTCACTTTCCTCATCCAGGGCACTTTTGTGGGGCCATTTGGGCTTTATTTGCCTTTTTCTGAAAAAAAACAACCCAAGAAGGATAATCTGGTAGGATCAATTTCTGCTGAATGGAGAAGCTATGAACTGTTATTGTCTGTCATATGTCTAGCATTTATTAATGCTGGAAAAAGAAAACATGAGTACAAGTGAATATGAATCACTGTCACAAGCCTTATTGTAACAATGAGTTATGTAGGTAAGGATGCTTATAAACCACTTGTAAATATCACTGCTTGCAAAAGTGAAATGGGATACCACAGGATGGAAGCCAAAACAGAAAGAGGCCGTGCAAAGGTTCTGCTTGTTGAGTTGAGGTGACTTGATACTTCCAGTGTGGGTCTGAAAGAAAGCAAGTGCTGCTGTGTTACTAGAATTAAGTATTGCAAAGCGCAAAACTTAGAAAACTGATTTGGTGTTAATAAATGCATTTAAAATGGCTAAGATACAAAGGTTATAAATCACCTGTAAATGCTGCATGCAGTGGTAAGGTCAGGTGGGCTAATGCTCCCAACTTTTCTTGTTGCGAGTTTACAGCTAGGTCCTACCAGATTTTTTTTTTTTTTTACCTTGGAGAATACCCTTTGGGGCACTCAAGCTAGGAAGAAGGATCCTGCTCTGAAGCATTTGCTGGAAACATTACTTATGAATGGTTTTCTAGCCAATCAGAGGCAAGATAGGAATATAACTGGCAACAGTTTTCCCTGCCTCTAGTTTGCAAAAAGAGAGCCACTAGAAGGCATGGGAGTTTGCCTCAGTCCGGCAGCCGTGCAGTCTGCACTATTGGGTGGTAGTGTGTGTTTGTGTGGGGGGAGGGTAAGGAAGGGCAGGAAGTATCATGAAGAGCAGAGGCTAGAAGCAGATTAGAAACAACTTCTCTTTCAGAAAGACTTCAGCACGGCACATCAACTGTACGTGTGGTTTCATGCTTTTTTTTGTTTGTTTTGTTTTATTCTTATGTAGTATTAGGCATCCCAGAGACCAATCCTACAACCAGGAAGTCAATAGCACTGCAGTCTGGTATTTAATGTTTTATTATAATAAATTGCCTACCACTGCTTGGTAAGTGCCACTTACGTTACTATTAAAGTGAGTACAGGTCTCTTTGTCATAATATTTTGTGAAGGCTTTGTATGAGCTCATTCCAACCCTGATCACCTGGTGCTCTGAAGTGGAGGTTCATAGTCTTTCCCTTCCCCATGAGAAGAAATATATGCCCCAGGTGTGATCCTCTATAGTAACATCAGAATTCTTCATGTATTGGAATTCTGCCTCTAACCAAGATACTTTAGCAACTTGGCAAATGAGCCAAGAATAGATGATATGAAACTCTTGATTTTCAGATGCAGTCACTACTGGAAATGTGAAGTTTCTTTCATGTAGAATGCTCCTCCCGCTGCATATGGCTTTAGAGGACCCAAAAACTCCTCAGAAGGGAAAAAAAAATTGTGCAATCATAGGGATCAAGTGAATAAGTGGACACACAAATCCAGGCCAAAAGACAAGCATTAAATTACCTTAATAATAGGTACCCTAAGCAAAGCCTGTTTGACATGTGTATTCTGTAACCCAGAACAACTGGGGGAGGATGGGGAAGAGGAAGGGCAAGTGTCTGCCGAATTCTAAGGTTACAAAAACAAAAACATGGCAGTTCAAAAGATTTCACGATTGTGTCACTGTGTCTTATGCAACAAAGGGGGAGCATCTCGCAAACTGGAAACCACAGCATGTAACCAGCACTATTGCTGGAGCTACAAGAAGGGAAAAAGCAGGGGAAAATGTAAACAAGGTTAAATACAACTTCCCTTTCCACTGGCCTGGTACCCTGCATGGCATCTAATGTCAGAAACAGTAAAAAATGGTCTTTCCTGTAGTGAACTTTTAAAATTGACAATGACATTTCAGAAGATAAATGGAGAATAAAAACGGCATGTTTTTAAGGTAGGATATTGTGGGGGCCTGGGTTTACCTGTTGAGATCCAATCCTGTGAAATAGTAGTTGTGGTGAGCACACCACAGGGTTAGGCTCTTGAGGAGTAATAGTGTTAGGGCTGGAAAACATTGATTCATCTAAACTAAATTGCTTCACAGAAACACGTCACTTTTGATGAACTTCTGATGGTCAGTCTTGATGAACTTTTGATGAACTTCTGTCTGAAACCTGTGTGGTTCCCTGCCAGCTTGCCTAGGGGGCTGCTGGGAAGAGTAGACTTGCAGAGGCTACAGCTCCGGAGTAGCTTTGCCACACAGGCATTGACACAATCAGGCATTCCTGGTTATTTGCCACAGAACCAGGTGCCTGGAAACTCCAGCGCTAGCTGGGACTTGGCTTCCCAAAGGGAGCCTGAAAGCATTAAAATCCAGGCTTCAGCTGGGGCTCCAGAGCTTCCAGGCAGTCTCTGCCCCAGCTCCCAAACTCTGAGTCTCTTGACTCCATCAAATGATTTCTAGGCTCCTGAATCCTTAACTTTCTACTAGAACTGATGGGGTGGGGAGAAGGGGAAGGGAGGGAGCTGGTTGCTGAGAAGTGCTGGGAGCCCTGTCTGCATTGGAAGCCTCCAAACTTGAGATCTCAGGCTTAGGGGTTGTTTTGTTTTTTTTAGCTAAATAAAATATTGTTATGATGAATTAAACATTCTTTAACGGAATTCCTTGTAAAATGGCCTGTCCACGAGCTCTGCTTTTGGATGAGTGCAGAATATGCTGCAACAGTTAGTGCTCTTAATAGTGGGGGCTTTTTTGTTGCTACTTCAACTGCCAGTCTTTCATAATACCAGCCATGCACTTGGGTTGTGGCATTTGTGTTTGAGTCTTGGTGGTGTAGAGAGAGGGAAGTGAATTCTGTATCGTTATTGCAGCTGCGTGCTCAGTATTAGAGCTGAGTCAATAGGGAGAAATTAATTCAAACAGAAGGCCGACACAAAGGCTGCGTTCTACTCAAGTCCCACTTCAACTTTACATTTGCTCTCAAGCAATTCATTGTGCTATAGGCTTGCCCATATTAGATAGAAACATTTTTTGCTTATTGGTGGGTTAACGTTTGCAGTTTATGGAGAAGGATGATGAAGGCTGGACCGTTCAGTGACCTGTTTGGTAACTAGCCTGATATTTGATGTGTCAGTTCCACCAGCTGTATTCATTAGAGAGAGTAAATCAAAAGGCTTGTTGTGTGAAAGGAAAAACAATTAGAGACTTTTAGAGTATTATCTCTGAAAGGGAATGGTGTCTTTAAGCTTGATGTCTTGCTGAACCCTAAGCTCTTCATAACTGGTAAATAGTCTTAACTTTATGCCAAACTCAGAGTGAGCCCCAAATTAACCTTTCCTTAAGACAGAAGTTTGACTAGCTTTTTCCAAAATGGTTATTCAACTTCCTGCGTGCCTTCACGGCCAGAGTGTCCTTGAACATTACCTCAGTTGTTCGGACCTTTCTAGAATTATAAGGTATTGGAAATTGTGAGAAAGCCTGAGACTTTCCACCAAGATTTGAACGTGAGAAGGTCTGAAGTTTCGGGCACTTGCCTATAGTGAACCTCTGGCTCTTTTAAGATTCACCTTTTTCCAGTTTTAGGTTCCAGGTACAATGGCCTATCATGTCTGTGCCACTCACCACACATGCATGGATAGGTCTTTTTTATCTTTTTCCACTGGTAACTATATCTACAGGCAGGGGTGACTGGTGCCTCCTGATCTGGGGGGGCACAATTTGTGGGTGGGCCCGGGGGGGCAAGCCAAAAGCCCCATATCCACTCCTGTACTTCTGTGCCATGGCTTAGTGCCACCAGCCCATGCGGCAAAAAAACTGCCCTGTCCTGAGCAGTGCCGAGGTCAGGGTCCAATCTCGGGAGAGGCATGTGCCCCCAGTGTCCCCCCTACCAGTTGCATGTGTCTACAGGTTTGTGTGTTTTGAATCACATCAAAACCTTCAATTTCCCATGTCTCTGAACTCTTTAGACAGTCTGTCTGTGAAAGTGTTACAATGGTGAGGAGGCGTAGGTTGTAGCTGTGTTGGTCTAAGGACATAGGCAGACAAGGTTCTTTGCGTGAATCTTTTATTATACCAACTTAAATAGTTGGAAAAAAATTATTAAGCAAGCTTTCAGGTTCAAAAACCCTTCGTCAGGCTAAGGAAGTTTCTGCAGTTGGTGTGTGCTCTTCCTGGATGGAATGAAAAGTAAAGAAGCCAGAGGTGAGGCTGGTATGCATGCAAGATAGGCAGTCAGTGAAGATATAGATCAGGGGTGTCCAACCTTTTTGAATGTGGGGTCGGATCACGAACTTTTTATCACCCAGTGGGCCGGCAAGCCATATTCAAGGACATCACAGGAAGTGGTATCGTATCAGGAAGTGATGTCACGCGACCTTTGACACCAATGAAGTTGCAGGGGTTGACATGGTGCTGGTTGACATGGCATGCATGCCTGGGTTGACATGTTGCTGCAGGAACCGCTTTCTACAACCGGGTTGACCTGGTGCTGGAGAAGCCACGGGGCCAGGCTGGGGTTAACTTGGGGCCCGTCCAGCCTGCCGGTGCCATGCCCAGGTTGACATGGTGCTGCAGGACCCGCCTGGGCAGAACCGGGTTGGCACCGGCCAGGAAAAGCAGCATGCAGCTGAAGCCAGCTTCCCATGTGCTGCTGGGGATGGGAGGAGGCCAGCCAGGTCTGCACCAGCCAGCAGAAACAGCGGCGGAGTCCCGAGCGGCACACGGCTCCGCCGCCGCTTCTGCTGGCCAGTGCAGACCTGGCCGGCCTCCTCCCATCCCCAGCAGCACATGAGAAGCAGCCCCCTTGGGGCCTCGTGCACGGGCAGCTGGGCCCAGAGAGCCGCAGCGCCTGGGGGGAGACTGGCTGAGGGAGCAGGGCAGGGCAGGGCAGGGCAGTGGGGCTGGCTTGAAGCAGGCAGGTGAGGAGGCAGGCCTGGGCTGGCAGTGCCAGTGGCTGCTGCTTGGCTTCCCATGCAGGGCCGCTCCCCCGGGCCCCATGGGGGTAAGCAGCTCCCCTCCCCTCGCTGCCAGCCGGGGCCTGCAGGCTGCCCTGCCTGCCTTGCTGTGGCTCTGCGCTCCGCACTGCCACCGCCGCCGCCCTGTGCTCCGCAGTGGCTGCTGCACACTCCGTGCTGCCACCGCCGCGGCTCCACGGGCCAGATAAAATGGCTTGGCGGGCCACATGTTGGACAAGCCTAATGTAGATTGAGGAGTCAATGGGTGAGAGTCAGGCTGGGTGGGGGGCGGTGGGAAAGAGAGAAGGGAGATGAATAGTGGAGAGATACCTGGGGAGTCAGATGTCAGGCAGATTATAATGTGCCGAAGTTTGGTGCTTGTTTGAAGGCTAGGATGGGTGGGTCTGGGAAGATCTCTTTAAGAATAGGGTCTCTTTCTAGCATGGGTTGCAATTGTTTGAGGATTTTCCGTATGGGTTCGAGGGAGGGGTGATATGTCATAACCAGCAGTGTACGATTAGTGAGGGTTTTTCTTCTGTACTGCAGCAGTTCTTCACGTGGTATCCGGGTGGCTCTTTCAAACATGAGATCTGTCTCTCTGGAGGAGTGTCCTTGCTGGGTGAAAGCCTTTTTGAGATTGGTGAGGTGGCAATCCCGGGTGTTCTCTTCAGTGCAAATTCGGTGGTGTCTGAGGGCTTGGCTGTTTATCACAGCTTTCTTGGAGTGTTTAGGGTGATTGCTGGTTCTGTGAAGATATGTATGTTGGTCTGTGGGTTTCTTGTATACTGTGGTCTGTATTTTATCATTCTGGATACTGATCATCATGTCTAAAAAGGAGATGTTGGTGCTGGAGTATTTTAGAGAAAGTTGGATGGAGGGATAGTGATTGTTGAATTTCTGATGGAACTCAATCAGAGATTGTAGGTTTTCAGTCCAAATGATGAAGATGTCATTGCTATATCTTAAGTATAGCAAGGGTTTGATGGTGCAGTTCTTGAGGAAGTCTTCTTCCAGATGGCTTATAAAAAGTTTGGCATACTGTGGGGCCATTTTGGTGCCCATAGCTATTCCCATCATCTGGAAGAAGTGTTGGTTATTAAAAGTGAAATTGTTGTGTGTGAGGATGAAGTGTATAAGGTCAGTAATATCTTTGGGTCTGTATTCTGAGTTGTAATTCTGAGTTGTTCCTGTAGATATGTAAGGCAGGCTTGGATGCCATCCTGGTGTGGGATGTTGGTATATAGGCTGGTAACGTCCATGGTGGCTAGGAGTGTGTTGCTGGGAAGGTGGTCTATGTTTTTACATTTCCGTAGAAAGTCTGTGGTGTCTTGGACAAAACTTGCTCTGTGGGTGACGAGCAGTTTTAGGACTGATTCAACAAAACCTGATATTCCCTCAGTTAGGGTCCCATGGTTAGATATGATAGGTCTGCCAGGGTTCCCTTGTTTGTGGATTTTAGGGATCATGTAAAAAGTCCCTGGGTTAAGTAGTGGAGGGATCAAGGTCTGTAGTTTTTCTTGTAGACCTGATGGTAATGATTTGATGGTATTATTGAGTTTCTTGGGGAAAAGGGGAGTAGGATTTTCTTGTAGTTCTTTGAGGCACCTGGAAGAAGACTTCATCAAAGAAGTATTTGGGTTGGTCTAATAAAAGATATCAGATACACCCAAAGAACTTTGTCTACCTATGTTCTTAGACCAACATGGCTACAACCTACACCCCTGTAACATGGAAGATATCAAATTCAGCCGTTTGAAATGGAAACTGTACAACATGAAAAAGAAAGAAGCCAAACTCAACAGCACATATATTTTCTAAGTCTATGCAAGAAACACAACTTCGTTCCCCGAGGACTAAATATCTACAGTCCTCTGACTACTACACACAACTCCAAATATGCTTCACAGCTATGCAGAAGAACTTCAGAGAAAATTAGAAATAATCTATTTCACCTAATCTACTCCAAAAGAGACCAGCTCAGGAAGGAAATCACCACATACTACAACAACTTAAAAGACAGAAATCCAATCATCTTCCCTAATAATATACAATGGATACAAAGAGACTACAAAAAACTTTCTACAACATTCATCCTACATAAAAAGAAGAAACAAAGCCTTGATGCTGTATATAATTATGATCAGCAGACAGGACAAAAATTGGTTTTGTAACTTTTTCACTCCGTGGACAACTTCATATCTGGATAAGTCTCTCTGTGGAGTAATCTCTTCCTGTGCTTCAACACGGCACTACTTGGTTCACAAATTATTCCTTTTTGAGTACCTTTGGTCTGAACTTCACAGCTGAACTTCACAAACTGCATAAACAGATAGCCACAGTTGTACTTAGAGGAATATTGGCAACTACTAACTCCAAATTGAGGTTTCCCTGTTTTTTACAGATTTTACTATTTTACCAAAATTGGTGTTTTAATAAGCAATATCTTAGCAAATTAGGTAAGACCATGCCTCCACTTGTCCTATGGGGGCCCTTATATAGGTCCTTTGTGGGACCTGGAATTTAAAGGTAAGTGGGCTAGGGCTGGAAGGGAGGTGACCAGCCACTTATAGTTGTACCATTCTGTTTCTTATCATCTTAGGTTTCTGTGTCTAAGCAGGGGTTTGCCCTTATTGGCAAAGCTGCATACCCCTGATACAGGTAGAGGTGAGGCCACTATTTCCACCAGTTGATCTTTGCCCTGTTTCAAACAGATATTTATAACTGCACCAGTACAAATACTAGATTTGCTTGTCTGTCCTAGGGGTTTCTCATGGTACAGCTTTATTATTGAGTGGCCACTGATGACTGAACTTGAGAACATCCAGGCTAGGGACAGAAATTGTACATAAACCAGTTTAAGTGCTCCGAAACTGGTTTAAACTTGTAACAGAACAGAAGCTCAGTGCTCATAAACCAGTTTCAAAATGGCCAAAACTGTTTTAAGATAAACCTGGCTGAATGTAGTATCAGACTTAACTGATTTGAGTCAAATCGGTTTATGAAACTTCTGTCCTATCCCCCTTCTGGGTTCAAGTTAAATCAAAGTCCCCCAGAATCCCGGCATGCTTTCCAGCCCCGGGCTTGGCCGTTCTGTCTGCTCCAGAGAACAGAGCTAGCCCCTCCCTAGCTGGAGCAGTGAGGGCTGGCTATCAAGGGAGTTGGGGGGTGGGGGGGGGGAACAAGCCCAGCTGGAAATGCAGTCCAGTCTATGGGGGTGGGGGGGGACTGCCCCCCATACAGGCAAACCCCAGCTGGGATCTGAGGCCAGGGAGTGGGGTTAAACGCCACTTCCCCTGATCAAACTTACTGCTGGTTGTGACTGTGGACTACAAATCCCAGAAGCAACTGGAAGCAGGAAGAGGAAGTGATGAACAACCCTGCAGAGTCCTGCTGCTGTAATTCTGGACTGCAAATCCCAGAGACCTTGAGGGCAGCAGGAAGAAGAAGTGAACACACAGCCAGAGAGCCGTGCTCTAGCACCCCCCAGCTTCTGGCCTGAGCTTTTGCAGGCACGTGTCTGTATTTCTTGAATCAAAGGTAAATGTCTGTTGACTTCTGTTTCAATTTAATATGTGCAGCTCAGACTAACCTGTAAAGACTGAATGGATTCAGCCTCTGCCTTTTTGACTGTCTGTACTTAGCCCTAAAGTAGGATTAACTTCCCTCTCTATTCATGATGTGTAAAACTTGCTGAAGTGGAACTCTCTAAGAGGCAGCACCAGCTACAAGAAAATAACTCCCTCTGAGCTACAGTGCCAGGAAGATGGAAAGCAAGGATTTAGTGGGATGCCAGGAGGGGTGGATTCTGCAGGCTGAACAGCCCATTCATCCCACAAGGGAAGATGCCTCACTCCAGCATCTCGTATAACAATGGGATGATGAACAGGAATATCCCCAAATGTAAACTTTTTCATTTTTTATCCTTTGTGCGGAATAACCTAATATAACACCACTGGTAGCCCTCCCCCATCTGAACACCTGCCCAATTACTGTGTATGTATTTTCCGCATCAGGTCCATGTGGTCTCAAGCTTCTCTTGGTCTGAATAATCCACAGCATTGCTTTTTCCTTTAATGTATTTCCTAGGCACTGGATATCTATCTACTATCTCTTCTTGCAAAGTAGAACTTGAGCTCAGCTCCCTTTGACTTCCACACTCCACTCTCTTCAGGCTTCCCAGTAGCTTAAATAAATCCTTTTTTTTTAGCTTTACCTTGTGGGTCATCTGACATAACAGTTTGATGACTAGCAATGGTTGCAGCAGACAGAATGAATAGCCTGTGTTAAGTGTTCTAAAACTAGCCACTCTTTCCTTTAGCCAACACAAAAAGTATACAAAATAATGAAGGTCTACACACATTTCCCTATCTTAGTTTCCTCAGTAAACTTGACTAAGGACTCTGGGCTTACATCACACTCTTGAAATGAATCCAGGGTCCCTGTCCTTCCTGCATATGGCTGTTCCCCCCAAATACTGTGTTTCCTTCTCCCTCCTCCCTCTCTTTCTGTGCAGCTGGTTTCCTTCTCCCTTATCTGGTTCCATGGGTAAACCCAATCCTCTACTATGAAAGTAGGCCTCTCCATTCTTCCCACACTTTTTTGCCACTGTGAATACCTCCAAGTCTCCCCTTTGTTCCCAAGGTCATCAGGCCCAGTGGTGTAACTATTATGGAGTGACTGGGGCAGCTGCTCTGGGCACCAACTTGTTGGGGGCGGTGAAAAAAAATGGCTGCTGCCACAGCTGCATAACTATGCTTTGTATCGGTGGCAATCAGCAGTTGACACTGTCCCTGTATATGGCAGCTGCCCTAGGTGCCTGGCCACATCATTATATTCTGCTGACACCCTGTATTAATACTTGATCTCTTCATTCTGTTGCTGAGGATTCCACTGCTCCAAAACAGACAAACTTGGCCGGGCTGGTTTCAGTTGGCTGCAGCCATCTTTTTGTCGTAAAATGCTCCTGCTCAAATTGGAGCTATCAAGATTTAATGATGCTCCGCTCTTAAGTCTAGAGTATATGTGAGACAGCTCTGACAGCATATGGCTGACTTGCTGTGGAGCTAGCCATACACTGAGGCATTCAATGATACAGCAGTTTCATAACCTCAACCAGGATTCATAAATTGTACAGAGGTTCCTAAATCATCACATCTGGATGTGGAATGTTGTGTTCCATAAGGAATATCTTATAACTTATAATTAATTTAACAGATAAATGTAAATATGAGAGACCCTCATTAATGCAGATATTTAACTGGCAGTGAATTCCTACCAGAGGCATATTTAATTGCAATATTTGCATTTGCTACTCAGCATAGGCTTCCTCAGGGACTTTAAAAAATCCACACTATATTTATTTTTCAAGATCCATATAAAGCAATACAGAGGTAGGACTGAACCCACCTCTCCTCTGTTGCCTTCTCCTGTTGTCCTAATAAAATGAATAGTTCAGTTATTTCTAAATCCAGAGGGTCAAATTCTACCTTGCCTTATGTTTATAAACCCAGCTGCAGTTGATACCATTTTGCACAGAACAACAACAAGTGAAAGTGAAACATTCCCAAAGAGAGAAACTTCTGCTGAAGTGTCTTGTGAGACTACAGGCTTGAGGTCTGGTGAAACCTGGTAAAAAATTCCTTTGAGCATTTTCTATTACTTACAAGGCTGTTGCTAAGAAGACCCCGCCAGTTTATTGCAAAAAATCTTAAGTGTTGTGGAGGATTTGTAGGGTATTTAAATCTTATTAGCAAACAAGTGACAAACCCAAGTGGGAACATATTCTACTCTATACATGTACTGCTGTTATTCCTGTGCTAATAGTAGACACATCTTTCTTAGCAGCAACAGATTGGTAAATGTGGAATCTCATTCTCTGAACATGTAAGAATAAAAAGCCGACCTGCCATCCATCAAGATGTTTGTATTTTATTTTATGTTTGTTAGGGTATTATTGCAATTGTAGGTAATGCTGATACAATCTCAGGCATTTGATATTCATTGCCATAAGTTTTACATAAAACTTGAAAACGGGCAGCAAACATGGTATACGTTAACTTCTCAAACAAAGATTCGGTATGAAGGGGTTCAACATGAAGGTCAATAAGAGATAATGTGGCATGTTAAAATATGGACAGGACATCAAATCAAATATTATAGTTCATAATATAGTATTGTCACAGGGTGCTATTGTTACTGGCACCTCTTCATTCTTAGATCTTAGATTTTCCTTTGCTGCGGTGTGTTGCAGCTGCCATGCCTTGATGAATCTTACAGGAGGCTGGAGAAAAGCTAAATCTCAGAATGCTTGACCAGATGTATTGCAGGTGGTGCTGCCCACGCCCAAGGCTCCTCCATCCCTACACCCTGGTTCATCTCTTACCTGTTGATTCTAACAGTGTTGGCTGTCAAAGGGAGTGTTGTTGTGTGCCGCTCTCCTTCTCCTATACCCAATTGGTTACAACCCAGATTGAATTATACCTATTATCAGTTCATTCGCTTGCTACCCAAAAATCATAAAACGGAGAAAGTAATCACTATGGCTCGGGATGAGTGAGCTCTCCTCCAGTCACGTTGGCCTTGTGGCCTCACCAGCCCTCATTAATTTTACATGAGGTCTTTGGGCCTTAGGCTTGCAAATCAAATTACAATAAACAGAAATCACAGCGTAACCCGCCAATCATCAGTCCGTACCCAAGGTCACTCTTGCTTCATAAGTGTTCCAGCCACAGCAGGTCACAGAACTTGGATCTTTACCCCTCACCAGGGCCTTCAAACCCCTTTTCCTATTGCTCTCACTATGTCTAAGCCTCTCTGGCTGATGGTGGCTACAGCTCAGGTTTATACACAGCCTCAATCAGAGCTTCAGCTGCTTACTTGGCCCTGCCTGGCTTCAAGCAGGGGACTCTAATTCCCTTGATGCCCTCCACCTGCGTCTCCTTTTCCTGTCTGGGCTTTGCTCCCTACTCCCAGTTCACTTGCAGCTGGAGCTTCTCCCTTCTGTCTCTTGCAGGTCTCAGGATTCTCCAGCCTTATGGGTCCCAGAGAAGATGACGAGACCTCTTCCTCTCTTGGCCACTCCTTGGGGGTACTCCTGGCTGGCTGGCTGGCTGCCTGCACCTCCACATTGGCACCTGGTAAGTCCTCCTGGCTCTTTTCCCTTTCCAGGGGAAACTAGTTCATCCTGGTACTATGTCAGGTACAGGCCTAGGATGCCAATGTCCTTTTAACTTCCACTCCCCCCAAATCACTCGGCAAACTCACTGGTCTTAAAAGGGCTATACCTGTATTTGTGGAATCTCACTGCAGCCTCTCCAGCACAGGCTTGTCAGGGAGACAAGAGTAGCAGGGTTGGGTGCTCTCTGCTATAAATATATAATGATATTTGCAATAAAGCCAAGGTTTATACACAAACATACGGGCCTAGATTGGATGCGGAATTGGTTTGTAAGACTACAAAAGCTGTGTTCTCAAGCTTGGAGTCGATGAAGGGAAGATATAGGCTGGCTGGACTGTACCTGGAGGAGGGGGTCAGCATCCCACTGTCCAAAGGGATGTCACATCCGTTGTCTGTGTATTGGGAGGGATGAAGACTTCCTAATGGTTGTGACAGCTCTGAATAGTAGCTTTTAATGTTTCTTTGGACTGCGCGCTGAAGTTGAATTAAAGCTTGTGTCCCAGGTGACAGTTCCTTGGTTCAGTCTGTGACAGGGCTATTTAAATATTGAAATGTCAAAAATATTCATGACTTTAGACAAAATGCACAATGAAAATGGTCTGTGATTTCAGGAACTTTCAATTTAAAAGGAAGACAAAAAGTGGGCAGATTTCCTCAGGAACCACAGATGAAAATTCAGTTATCAAGTGGCTTGTTTTCTATGGGGATCACAAGAGATAGGAATGGTTTTAGAGATGCTGTAAACAGGAGGTCATTCTTTGCTTAGAGATCAACTGGGAAAAGCTGATGATCATTGAGGATTGGATCAGTGGTGGGGCACAAGGAGCAGCAGAGGTAACTGAATAAGAGACTAGGTCCAATACGTGAAGATGTGTAGTGGATAAGAAAAGGCCCATTTTTGGATGGCAGATAATGAAATTATGTTATCAGATGTTACACAAAACAGAGCTGGATTGGTAAGACCAAGTGTTGGATTCTTTCCGTTGTCCTTTGTAGGTTGCATTACAGCTAGGTCTACACTGTGTTTAGAGATGGAACTGATTGCAGCATGTGTAGGCATACCCAAGTTAGCTTTAAGCTAGCTAGCATAGGTTCCAATAGCAGCTAAGATGTAGCATCATGGATTTCAGTGCAAGTTAGCTATCTAAATAAAAACCAGGAGCTCTTGGTGAATTTATGCAGCCTGTGCTGAAGTCCATGCTGCTGCATCTCCATTGCTATCCATTAAAACTAGCTGAGGTACACTTACATGCATTCCTGACTGCAACGTAAACATACCCTTTGAATCAGCGGGTAAAACACTGGCATTTTTGTAGTCCTTGGAAAGTTTCTCAGATGTGAATGGGCCAGTGTTGCCCATTAATGTTTGTTATTATTTCATTTGTTATTAGTAGCATAGTAGTCCCTGGAGACCCAGTTAGGACTTAAGGCAGGGGCGGGTAATTATTCAGGCTGCAATTATTTCAGCCACTGGCAGTGGGGGCTGTGTGCCATGGGGGAAGTGTGCGGGGGGAGGGTCTCCACATCCCCCCCCCTCACAGCCACATCCTGTCCACTGCAACTCCACACTTCTGCTGCCCCCCTGGGTGGGGGTTTTGCGTTTCTGCCAGCCCCAGCCCTATGCTTCATGCTCCCACCCAGGTGCAGCTGCCCCACCATCCCCTGCCCCCACCACTTCCTTACCTGGTGCTCAGAGTGAGCAGGATGCCAAGGAAGCCGAGCAGGTCCCATGGCGGCTGCAGCAGTGGCAGCAGCAGCCCTGCATGTAAGCCGTGTGCTGGCTGCACCAGGCCCTTCTGCCCATGAGGGTGGGAGCAAGGCAAGTGGGCTGGCTGGGGTAGAATTAGTTGGTAGGCACCCATGGGCCAGATCAAATTGCCTGGTGGGCTACATTCAGACCATGATTCACACCACACATCCACACCCTGCTTCCACAACCCACCCCCACATATACACTCCCTCCAACATACCCTATTTTGCCCACCCCTAGCTTAAGGTCTATTGTGCTTCTTCAGGGAGAACAGGCTACGAGACTTAGATATGGGCATTTAAGGGTCAGTGGGGGCATCTACGCACGTGCTTTACTGCAGAGTTGGCTTAGCTCCTCAGTAAAGCATCACCATCTACACATGCGGCACTATTAGGGAAGACTAAACTAATTAACTTCACCATAGGATAGTACTGCCAAACACAAGTACTATTCTGCAGTGGCATAGGCGATGCATAGGGAAGTCTCGGGGGAGCATGTGCCTCTCCTGAGATTTGCCCTTGCTGGCCAGAGAGTGGGGAGTGCCAGCAGGTGCGCCTCCCCCCCCCCCCCCGTGAGAAGCACTGGCAGCAAAGTTGAAACTGCCACCTATGCTTCTTGGGGGGGAGGGGGCACTGGTCAGTGCTCCCCACTTCTGGTTTTGCCACTGGCACTTCTGAGGTCAGCGATTGGCTGCTGGGGGACCCCCCTGGTTTGGCGATCAGCTGCTGGGGACTCCTCCCCCCATTGGCGATTGGCCACTGGTGTCCCCCAGAGGCAGGAGGCACCAGTCGCCAGCGTGTGGAGTTACTTAGTGCGCTGCAACACAGGTGTAGATGGTGACTGGGGCTGGCTGGGGCATGAGGTACTACAGTATAGAGCTGCCTGCTGCCTAGCCCTGCACTGTAGTACCCTCATGCCCCAGCCAGCCCTTCTGCAGCATACTGAGCTAGGGCGCAGCAGCTCTGGGCTGGCAGGCTGACCTTCTGGGCCCCCTGCCAGCTGGGACTGTGCCGCCTCAGCTCAACTTGCTGCAGTCCACATGTAAATGCTATGCCTCAGAGCAATAAACTCCAGCACAAATTGTGGCAGAGCTTATTCAGACGCACTAATTTCACATGTAGATGCTCCCAGTGAGTGGTGGTTGGCTGGTGTGCTCATTCTAGACAACTTGCTGTCTGCTTGATTCCTGGAATGCCTTTTGTGAATCATACTGAAGTCAGCATGAAACCTTCTGATCTAGCTGGCAAAATGCTTCTCATCAGAGGCTGGATGTCAAGAATCAAACTGTAGTGAAGCTGCCACTTGCAATGACTGGCTCTCACTGGGATAAATAGAGAAACTTTTGTTCTGAAATTTCTGAGTGATGATTGTTGTGAGATCTTATTCCCAGGGGACGTGTCCAATACTCAACAGGTGCATATAAAAGAAGCCTCTTCTGGATCTTGCAACCAGTTCTGGAAAAAATAAAGAACATCACAAGTACAGTACGCTTATATTCCAATTTGACATGCAGAACCTGGAAACAACACCAGCACCAGACAAGTCCCAATTGGAGTCCAGCTGCTTAAAAATTACCACCCAGCGTGGTATTATCATTCTGCCCTCAGGGAGCTTATCTTGCAAAAAGAGTTATTGATGGCTAATTTCAACTTTCCTTGAGACTGAGCTCATAGTTAAGTGTCTACCCAAAGTTCCCTTAATTTCAAAATAAATGATCTTTCAGCCATAAATAAGAAATTTTTTTCTTTTTTTGTAATGTCAGATCTAAGTTCTGACATAAATCATTTCTGGGCTCCCTGGACAAATAGCTTTAATATAAATGATCTTATGGGATTTGCAAGAAGTTAGAATCCCAGTTACATGTTTTCTTAATGCCCCAGTGGGCCATCCATTCAAATCCAATGAATTAACTGAATTTCATATTACTTCATAATGATCAAGGCAACTCCTTCACAGGGGTCACTTTATCTCAGACATTGCACCATGGATCTGTGTCATTTGAAAAGTAATTCTACATCATTTGTAAGGACAAAGGTTTTCAACTTGTCACAAGGTTACCTGAATTTGCCAGATCATGTGCCATTCTCAAGACATCATCAGATCTTTCTTATGACCTAATCTGGAAATACTTTAGGAAAATGTTGTAGTAGTGATAATATATATAGGTGCCTTCAGGGCTTATCTGTAAAGAACTAAAACTATCTAGGAATGCAGTTTTTGTCTCATTTGCTAAGGTGCAGAATAAAATGTGACAAATCCATGATAATGGAGTGGCTAAGATGCTATAGACTGAAACAGGAAGATTGTTATCTTATTCCCCAGTGGCCTCAGGGTATGTATTGGTTTCCAATAAAGAGAGCAAAGGCATCTGAGGAGCTATACAAGACAGCTATCAAGTCTTCCACATGCCTTCACAGGACAGTATAAACTTGACCTTGGTCCTCAGCTGATGTCCCATCAGGATGGCCCTTTTTACCTGGGAAGCATCAACCTTGTCAAGTCGATGCTTATATTTCTGGTCCATTCATGATCTTTGCTCCCTCTTTGCTATCTTCATGATAAAGATGTCTCAGAAACGAGGACTGGCAGATATACCTTTCACCAAGAAAAAGGTGAAATTGTTACTTTTCATTCTTAAAAAGAGCCAAGTCAGCTAGTTCAGTATGCCCACTGCTCTCAGCAGTAAAGCTGTTCTTTTGTTTTTCCACTGTGTGTGGAGATGCCATTTACCTTTGATTTTTTTTTAGGTGTTTGCCTTGACAACTCAATCAGAAAACAAGACACAACATTTATGTCTCCCTGAACTACACAGTTCTGGAGCTCACTGTGTTTCCAACACCTCATGAGAGACGGTCCCTGTCCTGATGAATTTACTCTCTAAATAGACAAATTAGGCAAAGCATGAAAGGATACCGTTACTGTCCTCATTGTATAGATGTGGAGCTGAGGTAGAGAGAGATTAAAGGCTTAAAATTCAGGATTTTTTCCATTCTGGGATTGGATGCTCGTTGCTGCCATTATATTGTTGTATAAACCTACCACAATCTGCTTCAGAGAGGAAGGAATTGGGAGGAAGGATTAATAAGCACATCTGTTCTTGGAAACAAAAATTAATATAGTGTAAGATTTCCTACTGAATTAATTAGTTGATTAAAGATACGCAGCAACAGGTAGGAGAGAGTGTGTCACAAGGAGACCTTGCTAGGATCAGTTGACAATCAGAATCTGCTAAAGGCCAAATAGAACAAGGATGTCTTACTTGGAAAGCCAATTATTCTGCACATGTGATCATATACCCAGGAGAGCTATTTGTTGCCTCACTCTAAAATGAATCTAGCTGTTTGGAGAAACATTAAAAAAACCACTCCTAAAATAAAAGAGCACATTTTATTTTACAGTTTCCAGTGAGGATTAGTGATCCTTTTAATAAAGAAAAGGCCTTGAAAACTTTTATTGTAAAGAGAGAAACAAAATAATGCTAGAAGAACAAACATAATGGTTGATTTCATAGTGCTATATATTTCTCTTGGTCTAGAAGAATGAGAATAGAAATTGCAGAACCTGACAATATAACAGACCTAAAATGACAAAAGGATGTATCAAATCCAAGAATTATGGAGGTGAAAAGTAGCCTTGTGGTGAGGGCATCTTACTGGAACTCAGGCTGAGTTCAGCTCCTAGGTATCATGGGTGCCCTGTGGAACTTCGGGAAAGTTAGGCTTTGTCTATATAATGGATATTTTATACCTCGGTAATAGGTTTACTCAAGTGAGCCAAAAGTGAAATCCTGGCTCCACTGAAATCCATGAGAGTTTTGACACTGACTTCAGCAGAGCCTGGATTTTACCCTAGGGCTGTGCACTGCTCAGCTTTCTTGGTGTAGTTACACCAGTGCAAAAATCTGTAACACAAATCAGCCTTTATTTTCTCTCTGCCTCAGCTCCACTTCTGAACAATGGGGTTAATAATGCTTTCTTCTACAATTAGTCTACTTTGGCTACTTAGATTGCAGGCTCATCAGGATAGGAGTCTCTCGTTTAGTGTATGCACAATGCTAGTGTAAAGGAGCCTGATTTGGATTGGATAAGGGGTCTGATAATAAAACTGAGAGTAAAAAATAAGATACTAGGAAAAATGATATTCTCTATAAAAGGATTAATTTAAGAGCACAATTGAATATTATCCATGTAACATTCACTTCTTCACAAATGTATTATACACCCCACTGCCTTACGCTAACCCTATGCAAAATATGTGGGACAAGAGTGCCAAATGTCATTTACACAATATGGCTCTGTGCTAGAGTTCTGGAAAGAAATGTGCTTGAATTCCAAAGCAGGTCTCATGGGAACAACATTCAAAAAGCTATAAAACCACTTGGAAATGTATCATTTTTCTACTATTATTTACCAAAAAAGAAGCAGCTTATTTTAAAAATCAGTGGGTCCTTACCCATCACATGCTGAATAATTTAATCCAAGATTATCTTCCACAGGAACAATTTACCTACCATTTCTTCCAAGGAAGAGAAACATCTGAGGCAAGTAGATTTATGTGCTGAAATTTTTCAAGCAGCAGAAAATAGGCTGTTCTGTTACTTTCTCCATAGCAGCTGATTTTGATGTGAAGTATTAAGTGTGCTTTTAAATGTGCAAAATATTTCTGTGTGCAAATGTCTTTCATGGTAAATATGGATACAAGCTTCTTTTGCCACTGGTTGACTATTAACTCGGTCTGTCTGTCTGTCTTTCTCTCTCTCCCTCCCAAGTTGACTTTCTGTCGATGGTGATCAGAGGACCCGTGTCGCTTAGTGAAACAGGAACAAAACATGTTAGCAGTTTGTGGCAAAAGCTTGTTAGTTTACAGGTGCGTGCGCAGCAGCAGAAAACCATGGGGCTGTAGGTACTGCCCAGTTTAAGCAGAGGTAGAGAGCTGCACTGTCCCCCAAGCGGCACTGTTCTCCATGAACTTACAGGCCCTCAAGGCCTACTTTGGTCTCTGTCTGGGTAGGTGGAGTTCATAGATTTCATAGACATTAGGGCTGTAAGAGACCCCAGAGGATCATCAAGTCCAGCTCCCTGCCCCAGGGGCAGGAAGTCAGCAAGGGTCGTAGGATCCCAGCAAGATAAACATCCAAATTTCTCTTGAAGGCGTTCAAAGTAGGTGGTTGAACCACCTCCGGCAGCAGTCTATTCCAAACCTTGGGGGCTCGGACAGTAAAGAAGTTCTTCCTTATGTCCAGCCTGAAATGGTCATGAAGGAGTTTGTGACCGTTTGACCTTGTCATCCCTCGGGGTGCTCCGGTGAACAGACGTTCCCCCAAATCCTGGTGAGCACCCCTGATAAACTTACAGCCAGCCACCAGATCACCCCTGAGTTGCTCTGGGCTATAAGGTGAGGAGAGAGCTGTCCGTCCTCCCTCTGTCTGGAGCACAGGGGCTACAATTTTGCATTGTAGCTTTTGTAGAGGTTTGGCTCCTTACACCTTTCCCCATCTCCATTTCCATTGCATGCCTATACAAGTGGTGCGCAAAATAGAGCAGATAGAAATGAGAAGCCTAGTGCTGCAGTTTTCACTCAGATAGTTTCCCCTGGGTTCAGGGGATTTTTTGCCTGTGCAAGACTGGGTCCCAGCTGGGGAAAAGACCTACTAGGAGGAAGGACTACTACTTGATCTATGCTGTGGTGTTGCCTACACTATATTTAAACACATGTATTTCATGGAAATTACATTATTTTTAATTAAAAAAATTAAACTTCCAGACCGCATGTCTCCATATACCACATGAATAATTGGAGCTATTGCTTTAGCAGCTTGCACTGAAGTGTCTGCTGTTCAGAATGGGGGCAGCAACTATCGAATCTCATCTGCAGGAATGATGATGAGAGAATAATTGTAGTGATAGCAGACAAAGGTACTTATTATTGCAGAGATGACCAGACAGGCTACGGCTGAACTGAGCTCTACTTATTCCTTCCCCACCTGGGCTCCCAATCTGACTTGTGTTTTATTTTTGTTGGTTTGAATCTGTAATAAAGACCTGGATTAATTTTCATGTGGATGGTGATCATTAAGAGACAGCTGCTCTTTCCTACTTCCCTTTAGTTGCTAAATGTGCCTTTGTTGTTGCTTTAAACCATTTCCCCCCATTTAGTTTTGTATTTGTAGATGTTTCTAATTAAAAGAAAATGGAAGGAATGGATTTTATTTTTGAAAAGCAAAGAAAATACTTGTGCCCCAGTACAGTCTGCCAGTGTTGTTTTGCTGTCAAGATGGCTCGCATTTGAGAAAACCTGGCATTTGAGCTTTTCCTTGGCTTTTGAGAGGAGCCAAATGCATAATTTGCTCACAGTCTCTTTGCACTACTTTTCAATTCTGCTGCTGCTCCATTTTACAAGAGAATGGAGGGGAGGATATACAGTGTCTATTTCTTTATTCTGTTGATGACACAGAATGAAGGGGTGTTGGTTTGATGAACTATAGGCCTTTGAAAAGATAGAGGAGGAAACACAAAATGTAAATTAACTCCTTCCCAGATAGTTTCAGTTTTTGTTGCTGACTTTGGTGTGAAATGGCCCACCACACTGAAAGCACAAAACCTTTTAAACTTCTATATAACTCCAGACTAAACATATTTGTTACAGGTACCTTTCAGATTAGACACTGACAATGTACCTGTAACAATACACTGGCACTTACTTGTCTGCATCAATTGCTTCCCTGCGCCAATGAGCAGCTGTACACACAGACTGAGTACAATTGTCACACATGCAATGGGGCATCAGTGTAATGCATATACCAACATGACATGACATGAAATGCTACACTTGTTTACAGGTTAAAATGGCATCTCATGTGCATGTGAATGGGCTTATGCCTAATATTGCAGCCCCAATTTTGAAAGGTGTGCCTCTGAGACTTATTCTAGCTAGATATTTACTTCTCCACCCTCCACAGCTGTGGGGCTCTGGTATAAAGAGCTGTTCTAGCTGTCTGCCAGAAATAAAATGAACCACAGCCTGAAGGAACTGAATTATGGAAGGTCTAGAGTTTGATCCTGCACTTTGCCAGGGTTGGAGGATGGCCGAGGTGCTTAGCTGAAATTGTAGAATGGTAGAGAAGCATCCTATCTCACTCTGGGGCAGCTCAAGTCATGGGAGGGATAGTGGGCAGTTGCTATAATGCCGGGCTCGTTGGAGGCAGGGCAATGAAGAAGGAGAAATGGGTAAGATCTTTAGGTTTCTAGGAATTACTTCCATGGTTCCCTAGGAAAGAAAATTAAAAAGTCTCATTTATACTGCCCGGGTTGGGGAAGCTGAGAGTTAAATATTATAGAGGCTGCTGAATAGTAGGCAGCTTTCATATCCCATAGATGCTGAAATGCAGACAAGCAGGTGAGGAACATATGGAGTTTCAGCTTTAACTCTGGATGTCTTGGCTGCTGTTGGCTTAAGTCTCTTAGGAGTAAATTTTCAAAGCTGTTCACACATCTTGCAGCATGGTTTAATTGGCAACAAGCAATGTCACTTTTACCTCCCCAAGTTTGCCCTGTAGTGTGAGCTGGAGAAATTCTTCTTCTCAAAAAGGCAACACTTTCAGGCATCCAGATTTATGCAGGAGGAAAGTAGGAGAGTGGAGGCTAATACCTATGAATCCATGTGTAAAGTCTCTTGGCGGTGAAAGCTGCAAAAGGGCTTGTAGGAGACCTTGGCACATAGGTGACTCTTGCCCTCAGGTAATGAGTTATGCATGTTTCACCTGGTCAGTCTTAGCTCATTTGAGATGCACTGAATATGCTACTTGTATGTGATGTGCGCGCGCACACACACACACACACACACACACACACACTCTCTATCACTTATCAAGTGTTTGTATTTATGTGAGCACTTCACAAGATGACAGAATTCCCGACAGCTAACCCGGACAAGTACCAGTTGCTAAGAGCTGCAGCAGACATACATTGAGTGGGCATTTGGCAGTAAGCTTCTACTAAAACAGCACTAAAATGAATGTTTCCTTGAGTTTGAAGCCAAAAGGGACAATTATGAAATGTTACTGGATAAGGCCCTCATTGTGCAATGAACCCAGGACCTGCATGGAGTCTATAAATATGTTTGTGGTCCTTACAGAAATATGGCCTAAGATTTGCTTCAGTTTGGTTTCCATTTTTTAAATTATCATTCTCTATTATGTACTTAGATAATGTGCAATGCTTGCCATGATAGTCTAAACAGCAACAATGAGCATTCATCGCAATCTTAAGAACATGCTAAACTTCTAGTTTCAGTATACACTTGTATGACCTAATGCTTCCCAAAGCCAATTATTTTATTTAAAAAAAATATTACTGTAAAGGCTCGGGTGGACCTTTGACTTGTTTTTAAATTACTATTCCCAGAACAAGATCTTTTATCTCTGAGCCTCAGACTGGACCATGCATATCAAAACCCTGAAAAATAAAAGAGGGGAGTGTTTTGTAGTGAATATACTTCACTTGCTATTTGCTTTAGCATCAGCAACTTGAGAAATAATGTGTGTGTGTAACATATATGTATAAATTTGGGTTTGAAAGTGGCTTTCTTGTCTTTATCACCCAGCCATTGCAGCCAAACTGGGGCAGTGGCCTTCTTATTTCACACTTTCTTTTTTCAGATGTGGCCTGTGAACCTAGAATGTGTTACATCAATGCAGACACCATGAAAAATAACCAGGACATGCCTTTGTGGCTTCTGATGTAGCTATGGCTCTCTCTAAAACTGTAACAGATGCAAAAGCTAACTGCCAGATACCTAGCGTCTGTGCCAATACCAACAAACCTGCCAGATGCCTGGCAGCTGGTCTTGCCCCAACTCCAGTGGCTCACTTGTATATAAAATGCCTTTTGAACAAAAATGTGTTTCTTTGAGCTATCTCATGAAAATATCTTCCTATAAATAGAGAAATAAATCATTTATTAAGATGAATAACCTATTGATTTCAGCAAGGAGGAAATAGAAGGACTCATGAAGCTTTGCCGATGTATATACATGCAAGTCAAACATTAGAGATTCATTTTTGGGGGGTGTCCATCAGTGACAGGAACTAGATAATTTACTGCTCACAAGTAAAAGGTCATTCTGTCCCCATACAGCAAGGGCTGGTATCTGTAAGCCAGGATTTACAACTGAACAGACTGGGGGGGGGGGGGGGGGACAGAGACTAGTTGGATTTTTATAAACAAAACTTTAGTGGTTACAGTCTGAGATGCTGACAGGAAATCAATGTTTTTCCACCTAATGTAGTTTTATCTGACCAGAATAAACAGTTCTGACAGGATATTGGTGCTAAATTTATTAATGTCTTCTGCAGCTTTGACATTCTGGGAAAAGGTACCTGATACAGCCAGGAAAGGCTCCAGAATTTTGCTCCATTTTTCCCTTCACTTCCTGTTTAAGCTTCAGTTAGACATTTGACAGTTTTAACAGCTGAACTGGAGTGGAACATACAATGCAATGAAGAAAGAAGCTGCAGAAGTGAAGCTGAGGAGCCCTGATGTTTCAAGATTAGAACAAAAAATGCAGCTGGGAGCATATAAAATAATCATAGAAGGAAGAGGGGAAATTTACTTTAGCTCAGCACAATGATGACTACGTTCTCTTAGTTCTTTTCAGGCAATGCTTCTTCCTCTTTCTTTCTCTCCCCCTTCTCCCGCCAAGTGTGATGGAAGTAGGATTGTTGCTTCATTTGGTTAATGCTCTGGTTTCATCACAAGGGTTCTTTAAGGTTAGAGTAGCCACAATTCATGAATAAAATGAGTTGGGCGGTCTTTGGTCTATGTTCCAAGGGGGCATCTCTCCACCTCGCAAAAACAGCACGCCACACCTGTCAGAGTTCAGCTTGCTTGGCAGGCTGTCCCCAGGGGTAGCTAAGGAGTGGCAAATACCCAGGGTTTAGCACAGGGGTGAGCAAAATGTGGCCCATGGGCCAGATGCAACCCACCAGGCCATTCTATCCAGCCCACGGGACCCCTAAAAATTTAGAAAATTAAAATTTATCTGCCCCTGGCTGCCTGTCATGCAGCCCTCGATGGCTTGCCAAAATTCATTAAGCATCCCTCCACCCAAAATAATTGCCCGCCCTGGTTTAGCAGGTCCCAACAGATGTGTATTAGGAGAGAAAGCATAGTGCCCACCTATGCTGTGCGCTGAGCCCAAGACTCCAGTTACTTTCTTTCCAGGCTCTAACACTCTGCACACTTGTACCTAAGATGACAAGAATGAACAAGGTCCATTTGCAGTTTGATCTGTGTTACAGCCTATTTGTGCTCTTTGTTTACAAAATCATTCCAGGGATGAGGAGACTGGATGCAGAACTCTACGTCCCCAAGTCTCCATCTGGTTTCATGAAAGCAGGGCCCTGGAGGGAGCTGCGGGTGCTCTGTGGGGGTGGCAGGATCTGCTCATAAATACATGGGGCTGGGTCTTGACTCATTGGCAAACTAAGGAAAGCCCTAAAGCCATACATACAAATGGGCATAACTAATACACCTCTTTGCGGTACTGTATAGGTTGTGCAGTAATCGGGAGTAATTCCATTGATTTTAACACTGTTAGAGTGATGTGAGGCTAATATCAAAGAAGACACGCAGGCAGGACTCGCAGCATTGGGCTGTGAGCTCTGTTCCGTTTATCCTGCTGCAAACTTTTTGAAGCTCATTCTTTTGGCTGGCTGCCATTTTTGCACTTAGCCAGACTGAGAATTGAAAACTATACTAGCTCATCTAGCGCTTGAAGATGCTTTGCTTACTTTAGGAAGCATTAACAGGGACATTTTAAAGAAAAGTGAAAATGCCGGTGAACCTAGCAGTGTCGCTCAGGTTAAGGTAAGTTGAATATGGTTTTCTCTCTAATTTTATTAGAGTCTGCATAAAAAGACAGTCTAGTAGCTCTATACTAGAGACATTCTACCTATTAAAACCAGGTTTTCATAAATCAGTGTGTGCTCTTTAACCTGAGTTACCAAACACTTTGGAAATGAAAGGGGCCATTCAAGGCCGTGCCCTGGCAACACCAGGACAATGTACGTTTCCCAGAACCTTGTTTACTGGTGGGTTCCATCTCCCCAGACTTGTGTGAGTTTCAAGGAGATGAAATTTTGAAAAAAGATCAAAAGAATCACTTGTTTGTCCAACCTGTTAAATAAAGGCTGCTTAGCAGACACAACTTGAGGTTTTTTTGCATGTTAAGTGGCAACTATAATACTGCTCACTTACTCCTAATTTAAACATTTGGGACTTAGCTGGAAAAGATATAGGGCCAAATGCTGATATCCCATTACCTTAAACACTGGCTATCACAGGGAGCAAATCAGGCCTTGTGGGGGGTGGGGTAAGGGATGGGACTCCCTGTGCTCATCTCTATTTTATTACTTCAGTTATTTTATCACAGAAAATGAACATAACATCTTCCTGCCCCAGTGCAGAGCAAGGACAGTGCAGGGTAAAGCTTGCATTTAGATGGAGGAACCAGTTCAGATGAACTAGAAACCTACCCAGAACTCAGTCCAGGACCTTAATTTAGCCTGCTTTTGCAGTTCAGAAGAATTTAATTTTCCCCTCTCATTACTCATTAATTAATCATTAATTTTCTCTAGTCACTACATTTCTCAGGTCTAGTCAGAAGTGGATAGAATGAGAGGCAGGTCACACAGTATTTCTGGCTCTCTTGGAAGCAGGATGTGCTGGAAATCTGACAGGAGAGCCTGTTCTGATGAGAAACCCAGCCCAGGTTTGCAGATCTGAAGATCTTCAGAAAGGGCATCCAAGTTCTTTCCTGTGCCAAACCTCCTAGCCATTTGCCTGTCATGGCCTTTAAAAAAGTTAGTCTTTTGAAGTTTTTGATCCCTTCTTTAACGAACAAATGTGTTTGTGCTACCACCGCAGCTGTTACTAGGACTTACTCCTTTTTCCATACAGGTCAATGGCAAAACTAGCAGTAACTTCAGTCAAGTCAAAATCAGGCTCTTATTTGCCAAAGCTAATTTATTACAGTGAGTGGCTAGGTGTAGCATCTGATATCCTGTTCCTCGCAAATGAAGTTAATAGCAAGTCAGGCTAGTCATAAGAGATGCAGGAGGTGGGGGACAGATGCACATAAAAGCAGCTATTCCAGAAAGAGGAAGGCAGAAGCTCTCTGGGAAAAGGCCTTGAACCCCAGGTTTATCTGTAACTTTGGGAGTGTTTTGTGACTGCAGTCTACTTTACTGTGACCAAGAAACAAAGTTTTTCCTGCCAAAGAGTAGGTGAGCAGTTGTGTTTCTTGCTAAATTCTTTTACCAAAATATACCCCAGAGACTGGTTGGAGAATTTGGAATTAAAACTGTGACTAAAGCCATACGAAAGAAGAAGACCGCAGAGACTACCAAAGCCACCCTGAGACTTTAGCGCAGCCCTGATCAAAATCAATGCAAATAAAGCAAGAATAGCAGCACCTGGTATGTTTGGGGTTTAGAGAGAGTGGGAGGCAGCCAGTTGGGATAGGAGTAGTGGGGACTGTATTTAGTCCTTGAGAAGCTCTATTCACAACCCAGTTCTTCATGCCCCAGAGTTTGGGTTTGGATCCAAACTTCTCAGAGAGTCCTGACTCTTACCTGCCCCAGATGGTTTGGGTATATTCTCCAGCTTCATACAAATAGCAGAGGCACATGTGGTGACCGCAGAGAAGAGGACAGAAAGGCAAAATGCAGTGAGATCACATCTGTGGGGGTCAGCTACTCTCCCTCTTGCAACAGAAGAGTGAGGGAGAAAGTGGTGGGCAGCCCCCCAAAATGCATCCTCCAGCCCTGTGAGTACTATCAGTGGCTAGAAAGTGTTTAAGCCACTGATCAATTTTACCATCTGCAGTGTGGGAGACTCCTCTCCCACACCCTACTCGAAGATCCCCAGTTGCTTGGGTTTTTTGCTAAGTGAAAGCTTTTAACTTGAGTGACTAAAATGTCAGATTGCTCCAGATGAGCCACCCCTCAGACCTGGGTCCCAGCGAGAGAGCAGTGGAAAAGATGATGCTACAGGAACCTCAGTCCATACACAGGCTCCCCCATGCTGAGGGAGCATTTTTATTCCAATACCACTTCAGATATATGTTCTACAACCGGGTGCTCACTCTGTCCTGTAAGGCCAGTACAGAGATCTGGCAAGGGGGAGGTCTAATGTCCTTGTCTTCCCCATATGCCCCTGAAGCACCTTGTACTTTATGCTGTTCTGGTCTGTGAATCAGGAGTACATTGCTTCTGCCTCCCCACAGAGCAGTGGCGCTCAGTCTTTCCATCATGCAGGCCAGTTTGTGTGCTGGGCTTGGGACTGTGAACTGACCCTGTGCACTGGGCCAGACCTTGCATGCTGCAAACCAGCCCTGCCTGCCTGTCCAATCCAGGCATGCAGGGCCATGTCATTCAGGCCGGGTCCAAAAAGCAGTGGCAGGAGAGTGCTGGCAGTGTTGATTACCACAGGGCTCTACAAGCCATGGCGATTCATGCTGCCATTGCTCCCCTGCCACCAGATTTCTGGACCTGTGGGGAGCCCCACCGGCTGGATGATTTGGCTTTATGCATTGGGTCCAGCTAGCAAGCTATACTTTGACCACCACTGCCACAGAGTGATTTCTTCTTTTAGGACAGGCTGAAAGGGGTACAGTCTACCTTCAGACGCATAGTGGAGTTGGTACCTGCATGCCAGAGCACAGCCAAGCTTGGCTTGAAAAATGTTTCCCTATCTCCCCCCTTTTCTTATTCTTCCTCCCCCAGACCCTCCACTAATAATAACAGTGTAACACTGGGTTTGTATAAATGCAAGCCTCGATGGTATTGCAGAGTTTTCTTGTCTTTTGCTATCAAGCTGCACATGAGCTCATGGCCTTCCCCAGGAGCTGTATTGTAGCTTTTAATTCTGCAAAGGAACAAAAGACTGTTTAACTTCCCATTGAGTGAAGAGAAGTTGCTGTTTCTGAATACACTTGGGTATGTGTGCTGGGAGGAGGTGAGCTGGGGGAGGGAAGCCCCTTATGGTAATTCCTGTCTCCGCCTGGGAAGAGCAACTCTTGCCCAGATTGTCTGTCTTCATAGACACAATGCAACAGCTTCTGCTCCAACAAGGACTTGTTCCCAGGAGGAAGCTATTTAACAGCAAATTGGCTTGGTAATTTTCAGTGATGACCTTGTGTTAATTACAAGTTGCTATATTAGTAAATCTCCTCTGAAAGCCAGCTGTTGTGTTGGCATTAACTCCTTGACTCATAATCAACTGTTTGTTTACTAAATCCCAGGATGATTTTTTTTTTTAATGTCCCTTTATGTTTTAGTTTCAGCCGTGCTGCCTGGTGAGGAGCCACTTCCTCCCGCTTCCTCACCCCCAACTGTGTGTTACAGCCTCCTCTCCCTGGAAGAGGGGCTATAACAGGGTCTTCTGGGCCGAAATCAGGATACCGGGGATTTGCATTGCGGCAGAGCCCAGGAGTTCTACACTGGGACCAGGACCCCGCGGTGTTAGGTGCTGTACAAACACAGACCAGCTAAAGCAAATACATAATTGCTGATAATCATGTGGAGAAACTTCCAAAGCACAGTAGTTATCCTGAAATAAAGTGTCCCAGGCCATCCACCAAGCAATAGCTATGCCAATGAATTTCCCCATGTGGACAATAAAATGTAAATCTCCAGTAGGCTAGGGTGACTTGCCTGCCAGCACATCCTTTTGGAAGAAGACTGAAACTAAAAGAGGCTCATGGCTTGCTCTCATAATGGTAGATAATACTGCACTTAAACAGTGCTCTTCCTTTGCAGTTCTCAAAGCAGTTTAGAAATATCACTGTTCTCAGTTAATAAGTGAAGGGGACAGGAGACTTGGAGAGGCCCTGTGAATTGTTGGCTCATAAGCCAAGACTCCTACAGTTGGTGTCCCATCTGCTGCTTCTCCATACCTCCTCATAACAAACTTCTTGTGTCAATTGTGCTGAGTGAGTGCAAAGGAGTTGTATCCACATACCATTTTGGGACCTCCCCCTCTTCTTCTCTGCACCCTCTTCCCCTGCTCTGCCTCTTCCCTCAATCCTTAGAACAGTAATGTGCATCTCTGTAGTCACTTCTGTTTCAGTATGTCTCAGCTCTTAATACAGCTGCAGGGTTGATATATTTTGAGGGGTGTTTTCTGTCTGTCTATCTCAATCCTTTGTATAGACTTAAAAAAAACATTTTTTTTTTAATGATGCTGTTCCACAGACAGACTCATTGCTTGGCATGGAATTTGAGTAGGACATCAGGGTTAACTAGTCACGTGAAAGTGAGTGATGATCTCTTTCATGTTCATAAGCACCAAAAACTGCTAATATTTATATTACCATAGTGCTACAGACCATGATCCCATTATGTTAGGAGCTATGGAAACACAGCATAGATGATGATTTCTATAATTCTCCACTTGGAACTAGTACAGCATTACTGCGTCAATGGGCATCCTACAGAAGCACAGGTTCTGGGCTGAAAAGGCACATGTTAGCGACTTACCACAGCTACCTCCTGGAGTACTGCTGGTTTTCCTGAGATACCATTCAGTTAAATACAGATGTGGCTGGATGCAGCTTAGTGGATGTGCGACAAGCCTGTTGTTAGAAGTGTGCTGACTCAGACTGTCTTCCTAATGTGTCCGTGTTGGGTGACTGCAGGTCAGCCTTCTTCATGCTAACATATTCCCCCAGGTGTTAGTCTAGCTCTGGTACAACTCCCTTCATGGAAACACCAGTGTAGCCATGGCAAGGGCAATATCATGCTTCCAAGAACTCTAGGTTGGTGTTTCCACCGGCGTGATGGCTTCAGTAATGAGCCAGAAGCAAGAGAACCTGAAGTCACAGCAAAGGCCCCTGTCTCTGTTCTTCATTGCCCAACTGTGCAACAAGCTCATGCAGGGTTTCTCCCAGACCACTCTGGTGCATAGGAGGAGTGCTCTGTGCTCTAGGCACTAATGACATTACGTAAAGGGAGTGACCTTAACATTTACCTCTGCTATAGCTGATCAGCCTGAGAACAGCTGATAACTATCAGCCAGGTGGTATGCTGTAACTCCCATCTATTAGCTTTGTGTTTGTCCTGTCTGTATCCCCCTGTCATGTACTGTTTCATAACTGCATTACAATTTCATTGGGGAAGAGATTTTCTTTGTTTTTTTGTTATGTGTTCACAGTACCAATTGCAAAGAGATCTCTATGGGGAGGGCTTAATGCCACTATTTCATATGTAGTCATGCCTGCCTGTACATATACCTTGTACATGAGACCTGAGCTGTCTTATCTGAAGGCAGCATAAACAGAGCTGGTTCTTTGGTGGTTAGTGCATTTTGTTTTAGGACAGGGAAGAGGACTTTCAAGGCTGAAAGAGACTACTACAATCTATGTAACAGGGGAGAATACAGGCTTGAACTGCACTGCCATGGCAGCAGCTGAGTTTAGGCCAAGTACTAAGTGAGCAGCTCAGCTGTGCAAGCTGCTGCAAAGGCGAGCAGGCAGCTCATTGAGCTAAAGGGGAACACCTGGGCTCAGTAAGGGGACTGAGGAGGGTTACATGACCAGAAAGGGTGAGCAGCTCAGGGAAACTACAACTTAACTCTGAGCAAGAGTAGTTAGGCCCTGATTGCCTAATGAAGGGGAGCTCCTGCCTTCAAGAGTGGCTGCAGGGAATGTGGAAACTGCAAGAGGACTTTGTAGCACATAGAGACCTGAGGTAGGGTACAAGATGGTGTGAGAAATTGCTGGGCTCCTGTTGGCATTTTGTGTTTAAGTAACTGGAGGACTCTACTGTGGCTGTATGGGTGGTGTAGAAGCCACAGGCACTTTGTGTTTGGGTCCTGGAAGGGCCAGAGGGCAGAGATTCATAGGTTGTAAGGCTGGAAGGGACCTTGGAAGATCACCAGGTCTAGCCCTGTACACCAAGCAGGAAAGATAACTGGGGTCAAGTGACCCCAGCATTTGAAGATTTCTAGGATAAGTGATTACACCACCTCTGGAGGGAGCTTATTCCACAGTCAGGGAAGAGAAAGCAGATAGGACTCAGGAGGGTCAACAGCTAAGTAGCTGGACAGAGCTGGAGTAAGACCTATATGACATAGGTGTGGCTATGTGGGAGGATAGAGCCTGGGTTTAGAGCCTTTAAGGCACAGCTGGAACCCAGATGGCCATGATTTGGGTATGCAGGGCCATAACCAGCATGTGAAGGACCAGTTGAATGCCAGTAGGAGAAATAGCACAAATATGGAGTAGAACCATTTTTGTTAGTGGGCTGAGGTTCTAGTGATGAGGAGTACCAAGGGTCTAGCTGAGACTACGGGCAACACCACCAGGACTACCCCAAGACACTGGGGCAGCATCTGTATGTGCTATTACCCTGACAGCAAGATGTGACAGACAAGACAGTGAAAAAGTATGCTGAAGAGATTGAGTGAGGGGCAGGATTAGGGATGCCACTGCTATCCTCGGGCCAGTCCTGCCAACCTATTTATACACAGTTACTGCTAGGCAGTTGTGTGTGAAACTTCTCTTCTGGTAGCTTTCACCTGAAAACAGAACACAGAGAAGTTGCTTGCTGCTCATCTAATTGGATACAAACATGCTTGTGACTTTGTGTGATTTTTTTTTTTTTCTTCAGTTAAATTTTAATCTGTGGACAACTATTCTGGTAAGGGTAGACATTAAAATGGGTTTTGATGAGGGCCTTGAAGGACATGGATGTTCTAGAGCAGTGGTTCTCAACCTTTTTTGTACCAGGGCACATCTGTAAACATCAATGGCCAGTCCTGCTCCCGGGTGTGCGGGGTAGGAGGTGGGTGTGGGGTAGGGGGACCCCAAGCAGCCCCTTGCAGACTAGATCTCTGCCAGCCTGCAAGGGTAAAGCCATGGTTTCCCACTTCTCTCCTGTAAAGGAAAATCTATTTTTAAAGTTTGTTTGTGACCCTTTCATATATTTTTGCGACCCACTTCTGGGTCATGACCCACGGGTTGAGAAATGATGTTCTAGAGGAATCAGGTGGCTTTGCATGTCAGCAAGGAGAAAAATGGTAGGAAGTTACCATCTGGAAATGAGAGCTAATTCTCCACTACTGCATACTTGTAGTCACTGGCACCTGTTAAAATGGAGTGTAAGGTGTACAAGGGTCTGGAGAATCTGACTGTGAAGGGTCATTTAGCTGGTAGACAGGAGAGGAAGATGGTCTGTATGACCATGGTCACTCCTCAACACTGTGGATCCTCTGCTTTCCTCTTTTTTTTGATGCTCCATTTAAGATGTGAGGCATTTTCCTTGAGACCCAACAATGAACCTCTTTTTAAGATTCCAGCAAAACCAGAATTAACATTCCTATTTTTTTTTCTTTCTTTCTTTTTTTCCTATGGTAAAGGACATGCAGGAAGAAACCGAAAAAAATCCCTTTCACGCTTTCCTTATTCATGCGGAGGGAACCTTTCTGTTTGTTTGAAAGCATTGTAGGTTGCCTTTAAGGGAGGGTGAGAGACTTGACAGCAATGGAAGGAATAGGTGGGGTTAGGGAAAGGGGGTGTAGTACACTTGAGACCTTTGTTCTGCTTAGTCACAGATGATGCTAAACAGTCTGTTCAAACAGGACTGACACACACCAAAACAAATGACACCTCCTCAACACCCTCTACAGTCAAAGTCAAATCACTGAGGTGGCCTGGGTGGGATTGAGCAGACTGGGCTCAGTGGCTTGTATGTCAATTTTAGAGTATTGTACAAGTTCAGATTACAGCATGATGCATGTGCTTTCCTGAGTGGTGTTGGGGGAGTGACTGCAGCAAACCAGGACCTATTTTGAACCCTGAGCTTTGTAGCTCATCCCACTACTAACTAGGACTGAGCAAACAGAGGGGATGAACCCATACATACCAGATCAATATTGAAATCCTTATGGGAGAATTTAAGTGGACACACAGTTGTGTGTGTGTGATCCCATTGCACACTGGCAAAACTATTTCCATATGTTAGGACAGGGGTGCTCTGCTCAACTCTGTGGCCCCATGGGCTGGATAAGTAGCATGGGGCCAGTCCACAGGCCAGATTCTGTGGGAGAAGTTGGTCGGCAGCCAGATCCATTGCAGAGTCAGCACATGGGGGCTGGTCAGTGGGTGCAATCCAGTGCACCAGCCTGGCTCCACATGCCAGATCCAGGCTGGAGCAACCCTGCATGCTGGATCTAGCCATGGGGTGGCCCCAGATGCTAGTGCAATCTGGCACAGAGCCATGTCATCTAGATCCAGAAATCTGGTGATGGGGAAAGCAGTGGCAGCATTAATTGCTCTAGAAGCTGTGGAGTAGAAGACCAGGCCCCACAGGGTGGATTCTGCCCGTAGGCTGGAAGTTGAGCACCACTGTGTTAGGAAATTAAAGCAAAATAGGATTGCTTCAGTTCAACTGTCATTGTCTGTGGCCTGTGATGATTATTATTATTATTATTCTTTGAGGCTGGAATTGGGCCCCACTGTGCTGTACTTGTCAGACTGAGCTCTTCAGAACTGTCAGTACAGACTAGACAAGTCTGGGAGGAGAACTAGAGATGTACAGAAGTAAAGTGACTTTTCCAAGGTTACATGGAAAGTTAGTGGGATAGGGTCAGGACCTAGTTTCTCTAAAGGAACAGGAACATTAAAACCACATATCCTATGTTAATGATGCAAAAATAACTGTTTTCATTGAAATTTGATTAGAACCCAGAGTCTTAGGTTGATAAATTGCCTAAAATAAAATGGAAACAAACTGTGTGAATAAGTCTTCATCAGGCCCCAGCAGCACTATGGTTAACCTATTATCTGCTCTGTTAAATATTTTTCTTTAGCTGCCAGATCATTGAAAACCATCAAAAACCCCATTGTTAAAAGGCAGTTTTTTGCCTCACGTGGTGCACAGCAGATAGTACACATGCAGTCATTTTTCCACCTGAGCTGTACATTGCTCACTTAAAATAAGTGTCTCCAATTTAGGTCTTGTTTCAAGGTAAGCTAAAACCATCAGATACCTTAAAAGATGGCAGCAATATGAACTCTCAAAGGGTTTGCTGGCTAGTTTTTATTTATCTGTTCAATGGCTTCTGGCCAGCATTGTGAGGAGGTGTAATGAGAAGGAACATGCCACCAACAAAAAGAACCAAGAAGTGCAACAGAAGAGCACCGAAAGGGAGGCTATGAGTGAGTGAGTGTGAATGCTTCAACAGCTTGTGGTTTCCTTTTAACAGTATTTAAGGTACAGTTAAAGTCTAGCAGTATGCCCTCTGCTCAGGAGGTCCCAGCCTTCTTCTGGCACTTGAGTTCTTTGTCAGATCTCTTTCCACTCCCCACCTCACTACTTCTCCCCTGCTGTGCAGGTTCTCAGGCTCATGGCCACTTCATACGGGACACAGGGGGTGCCTGTACATGAGCATGGAGGCTGCTCCGATGCACTGTAATTACAGCACGTTGGAGCGGACTCAATTGAGTCTGCTGGAGTGTGGCAATTACTGCACTCCAGCCAGCCTCCCATATCTCATGTATCAGCATCCCTGTGCTTCAAAATGGTGGCAGGGACGCAAGCTTTAGTTCAAGTGCCCCTGCTGCCACTTTGAAGCATGGGGACCTTGATGCATGAGACACTGTGGCGCTTTAAGTAGAGCAGCTCTTGGAGCTGCTCTAAAACACTCCCTCCCCCCCCCCCAACATACATAAAAGTGCCTTTAGTGTCAGTTAAAAACTTGAGCATCTACTAACTTATGACAGTATGCAGGCATTGTGCAGTGGCCCTGACCACCCAACATCTAGGATAGTGAAGTGCCCCCCTGGTCCATCACTCCCCCTAGTATAACTGAAAAGAACCCCTTAAGATCTATATAATCCGAGGTGTGGTGAGGGGGGAACAGAATGGATACTTGGGTCCTGTTGATGGTCCCTATGCAGTTTGGGAAGGCCATCTGTTTGAGCCCAGTAATGACCTCCTGTTGGTCCCTGAGCTGGATGAAACAAGGCCCCAGCTTGTCAAGTATAACACTGCACACTTCATGCATTGCCATGTTTGTCATAGTCCCTCCCATGCTGAACTGGTTGGTGATGGAACGGAGGCTGGCTGTGTTCACCAGCTTCCAAATCCCCAGGGCCATGTGTGTTTCGATGGGCTTCAGTGTCCTATGTCCTGGTGCTGGAGCAGGAGGGCCTGCTTGGCGCACAGGTCCATTAATGTGCCACAGGACATCCTAAACTTTGCCACTGCTCATTTCCCCAGGTTCTGAGCATGTGATACTCCTAGTGACAAGGTGCCTTACGATACTGGTTCCCACAGCATCCCAAATTGTGTGGTATTGTGTTGTGCCTCCTGTGAGTGGGTCAGCGTGATGTCTATGACAGCTTCATGATCCTCAAAGTAGTGGCTTACCACAGCTAGGAGCTTGTGCCAGTGAAGTATGGCGTGCCTGTGGATTAGTGAGGCTGGGACAAGGATTTGCTCAGTTCTGCCACTTGTCACCTCTAGGAAGACCTTTCAGATCCAAAGTCTTGCACCTGACAATTTGTCAGACTCTAAACCAACTACACCATTGGTCTGATAAAAGATATCACTCTGAGAAATCCTTGCCCCTTGTAATTTCTGGACCATTATGGCTGCAACAACACTTTTACACTACCAGAACTATGTTATATTAATTATGCTCTGCACATTCAGAGGGCCTCAGATTTGCAGGAGATGGGTGCCCAATCAGTGATTTTGCTGGGACTGCACAGGTGGGACCCTTAACAGGAATGGAATTTTAATTACTTAAAAAACTTAAAATAAATATATATAATACATACACGTGAGTGCATGCGAGTATATGTACATGTGAGTGCACACAAGCCAGGAAATGGAAAAGGTTGATGCTGTAACAATAGTAATGGCATATTCACACTGCACATAAGAGGAATTCTTTCTCCACTACAGCCCATGTGCAACACTGCAGCAGCATATGGGGCCATAAAACCCCTGCAGGCAGCTAAAGGGGAATTTTCTTTGTGCAGACAATACATAACACTGGCAGCAGCAGTCCTACACTGGCCCCTTGTAATCTTTATCACAGGCAGTGGAAGGAGAGCCCTTCTAGAACATGTTGCTACAGAGTTTCAGGCAATTCCACATTGGAGAGAGCCCATAAAAAGTCTTCCCAGATTTACTCAAAGAACCTTGTCTGCCATAAAAAGTCTAGGTATGAGTGCCACAATTTAAGATCACTCTTGGGGCTTTTCTAAATTTTATATTTGGTGGAGTGGAGATGAGAACAAGGGCTGCGCCAGCAATCAGTCTGCCAGGAACTCCAAAGGCGCAAAGGTATCTGAAAGCCACCATTGACCCATCTCCCCTCATGCTGTGTCTGTGCATGTCCTGCAGCTCCTGTGGACACAAAACATGCAAGTCAGAGTATTTAGGGTTGCTAGTTAGACCGTTATATGTAGTGACTACAGGAACCTTTTGTAATTCTAATAATGGAGATTGACTGCGTTTATTGTTTTCACTGTCTTTACGAAGTCATGTGATTCAATTTGGAGAGAAGCATTAAAGCAAGTAACAAGATCATTGGACATTCCAAACAGGATCACTGCAATTATATATGGTATGCATGAAATCTCTTGAGATAATTTCCCAGTGACCTCATGCTAAGCCGCTGGTTCAAGTTAAAAGTTTGGTGTAAGAAAAGGAGATGCAGAATTACCATGGCTTCTTGTCACGTTCTTAAAGTTGACGTTAAGAATATAAAAGGGACTGCAGATGATTCAGACCTAAGCTCCTAAATTTGTGCAGCTGATATTGCATAACTGCCACACTGATTGGAATTAATGTTTATACTCTTTGTTCCCTTGGAACACTGGTGTCACCGACTTGGACCTGAAATAAATGTTATGAAGGCAAAGCGGTTGCATTTTAGAATGGAGATGATAGTAGCTGTAGTGAAGCTATAAGTACCTGGGAAGCCAACAGTTCCCTCCAGAAGAGTATTGGAGATGTGGTGAAGGGCACAGATGTTCACAAACCTGTAGACTGATTAAAAAACCCCCATAAACACATGTTAATTTTTGTTATCAAAGTGCAAATTGATCAAGCCCATGGAATCTCAGTATCACTATATGGACTGGAAGCACTTGCATCAGAAAGTTAGGGGCACTAAAGACTAGAATTCTTCCAGAGGTGGCAAGGATAAAGGTGGAACAATGTTAATCCAAATGAAAGAAAGACATACAATTAGGGTATGTCATGGGCTACAACTGCAAAGATCTTTATGGTGGAGTTACTGAAAAAGACAAACAGGTGACAGAATGCCAGAGAACATCATGCAAACCCTGGGGAAGTCAGTCTGCCCTATGGACTGACCACTAGCCTGCTTGCTGGATACTATATGCAGGGACAATGACTTACCTGGTCTCTGACCAGGAATGAACAGCAACTCTGTACTGTCCCTGGTGTCTGCAAGGAGACTAGGACGGAGAGGGGGAGAGACAGCGAGGAAAAGAATGAGAAACTATGATTTTTAGTGCCTGATTTGTGTGTGTGTGTAAATGTTGGGGGAGGGGTTGCATACAAATGCTCCTTTTGTGTTGTCTGGGTTTTTAAAAGAGAAAAAGAAACTGGGCATAATAAAGTTAGCATGTGTATGAACAAAGACACAAAGCACGTATAAAGGCCTGGCTGCTGGGCTTTTTGTTTGTGTTTTTTGTTTTGACCTAACTGTTTTGCTTAGTTTAGCCTTATCCATACAGAGAATGCCAACCTGTGTTAGGATAGTCTGTGTGGTGCCAAACAGTTGATCGCAGCATTGCCAGCTCTTTTGATTTCTTTCTCAGTTTGGCTGGGGATAGAGCCAGTCTGCCCATGATTAAAGCTGGTGGTTGGCAACCTTTTAAGGCTGCAGGCCCGAATGGCTCAGCTCGGGTCAGAGGCAGGCAGATGGGTGGGCAGGAATCACGACCAGGGTGCTTCTTCCTGGGAAAGGGAAGGAGACTATCCCAGTGCAGATGCAGGGGGTGGGGCGGGCAGAATCTTTGCAAAGCTGCCTGATGGAGATGCTGGGAGCTCTCCGCTAGCAGACTGCCCCATCAGCCCGTGTGGACAGGCCAGGAATTGCCCCTCTCAGTTACCTTGAAAGAGTTTGCAGTACTTTGTAGTCAGACATGCTCACCTCCAGTGCACAGGGAAATTGCAGAATTGAATGATTGCCCTGAACACACCATATCATCTGTGGCTCAAAAATCACGACACTTTATTTTAAAGCTTGCCACATTTTTTTTCGTAGTCTGACTTGTAATTTGCAAATGTGGTAGTGGACTTTGCAGGGTCACTAGAACATTCGATGCCATTGTCCTCCCAAAGATGCATTCAAAACCTGTTTGTTTGGGTTTGTTTTTGTTTTTTTGTTTTGAAAGAAAACGAGATTCTTTTTAGTTGCCTTCCACTTTCAAAAAAAATAAAAGGCTTAAAAGGCTTGTCTTTTCAAGCTTCTCTCTGCAAGTGTGAAGACTAGTTGGTCTTTCTTTTTAAACAAAAAGTGAAATTCTCAAACGAACTGCAAGTCCAGGAGTGTAGTCTTTATTAAAGACCCCGAATATCACCAGTTCCATGAAAAAAATTACGCAAGTTGGCAAAAATGACAGGCAGGAAGTTGGCTGAACCAGCTCTGGGAAAAGGCTTTTGGAAAAAGGCACCGGAAACTGTAAAAACAGGATAAAACATGAAAATAGGACAGAATCCTCTCTGGGCTGCCAAGAGGGTGCTGGGAAGTGGGGAGGAGGGGCAGTACTGTTAGCATCACTTGGTGAGATGGGAGTTGCTGCAGTCCATGGAAACAATCTTCAGACCAGGGCCAGCAGGCTTTCTAGGGACCATTATTCTTGGCTCTGATAACAGGGTCAGCCAAAAAACCAAGGACTATCTAAGGAAGGAGATCAAATTTGCTTCTCATTCCCTAGGTCAGGGCTGAGCTTCGCTGAGGCCACAATTGCTAGGTGGATAAAAGGAAGACGCATCCCCTGATGTATTCATCCTGTACCGCTAAATGAACCAAATTTTAAACATGAAAATATCTTGAGAAATGTAGCATTGGCTCTACAGCTAGCACAATCATAGCCAAGTATGAAGTGTGGTTAGGAGATGTGTTTGTTACAAACAGTGCTGAATGTCAGCTGATTCGTGGAACCATGGGAAAAAACAACCCACGCTTACCGCCTCAGACTGTCTGTCACCCATGCTTACAGTGAATGGCACTGTCCTCTGCAAGGAATCCCATTAAAAGTCAGTGCATCTTCTGTTCCACTAACTCCCCTTTATTCTACTTTGGTGACATAAAGGGGACACTAGCAGCCCCAGGGAAATATCCCCTCTTTAAGAAGGGAGCAGCTCCAAGGTGGTCTGGTTTTCAGTACTTTCCATCCAATAGGGTTACATTTGGTGGATAATAGGGATCATAAGAAACACAGCATAAATTACATATTAGAAACAGCCCTGAGATAGTTCTTGCATTGGAGGATAGGCAGTCTTAGTCACAGAAAGTTAGGGTTGGAAGGGACCTTAGGAGGCCATCTAGTCCAACCCCCTGCTCAAGGCAGGACCATCCCCAACTAGATCATTCCAGCCAAGACTCTGTCTAGCCAGATCTTAAAAACCTCCAAGGATGGAGAGTCCACAGCCTCTCTGGGTAACCTGTTCCAGTGCTTGACTGCCCTCCTAGTGAGAAGATTCTTCTTAATATCTAACCTAAACTTCCCTTGCTGCAACTTGAGACCATTGCTCCTTGTTCTCAGTGGTGGCAGATGACAGAACAGTTTAGCTCCATCATCTTCTGTCTGCTTCAAAATGAGGTAAGTGTGCATATGGCTTAAAGTCAGTTTTATCCTTTTCCATCTCTCCTGCAAACAAGACTAAAATGGAGAAGCTCTAGATTGAGATTTAAGGGCTGGGACTAGGTCCACAGAGGTGTTCACATACCTAACTTCTCAACTTAAGAGATGGCTGAACTGGGCTCCTGAGGAGGAAGCTGAAAGCCTCGCATGCTTTTCTAGTGCAATCACTGTTAGGTCTCTCATCATCAATAAAATGGGCTCAGAGAATTGGGAGGGGGAGAAAGTCTATCCCAATCCCCATAGCCAAAATGGCAACAAGGGAAATGGAGCAGATGCTGTCAAGACGAGAAGCATCAAAACAGTTTTGACAGATTTGTTTTAATGTAGATCACATTGGTACTGACAAGAGCAAAATCTGAACATTAGCATAGTTCCTTGGAGAGTTCAGGAAATCATTGATGCTAAATGGCGTGACAAAACAGAAGTGACAATTAGGCCTTGCATCAAAAGTGCATGCTGTTTGGTAGGTCAAATGATTGCCACGGTTCCTAATGCCATGTAAAATCTAACAGTGGTGTATCTGTAATACGGAGACCTTTGGCCAATTCAGCATTGACGCCTGAATCGCTTTTCCCCTCTGCTTCTCAGACTGTATTTAGAATGTGGAACCAGAGATATACAAAAGTCTTTATTTTGCAGATAATTGCCCCTTGACGCTCATCAAAGGTTTAGTGTCCAGTGCTGAATGCAGTGAAAGAAATGGGCCTTTTTTTTTTTTAATGTATTAAAAAAACCCCAAAACAACGCCCCAAGACACAAGGGTGGGTTTTTATGTTTCACCAGTTATAGTCGTAGTCAAAACTAGATCATATATCCAGTTGTGCTTAAAGGGATAGCTTTGATTTAAAAGCCAGTTAATTTTAAAATGGAGTTTAAGCAATTTGGGGGCCTACTCTTTCCTCTTTTCTCCCTTCTAGAAATGTTATCACTTTGCAAAAATGCTCTTATTTAAAGAAAGCATCTCTTAACTGTTGTTCCCCCCCCCCCCCCCCCCATCCAAGCAACAAGGAACCTGCCAATAGCCCTGTATGAAATAGGGTTTAGTGCCTAGAGGTTAAAATTAAACTAGGCCTTGTCTGTAGCAAGTCTTTCTCACAGCTGGTGCAAGGAAAGCGCAATCGCTGCAGATTTACAGAGGCAGGGGTTGTAGTGGATTAGGCCATAGTGCAGTCAGGTATGTTTTGTTCCTGAACAGCTGGCACTTAGTTGTCATGTCAGTGCTAAGACAAAATTACATGGCAACTAAAAAGCCTGTCAACACTGGCGTTCATACCAATCATTGGTACCCAAAGCATGATTTAAGTGATCCTTTTATAGGACAGTTTAAAAAATCCTAGAGCCACTCAAGGATTTGAAACATCTTTTACTCAAATTTCTCAAAACAGTTCAGTAATAATGCTTAAATTTCCCAACACCCATGGAGATAGCTAAGTATCATTGCACGAACAAGAAGCTGAGGCAGAAAGAAGTTGTGGCCAAAGAATTCAACAATAATCACTAGTTTTTGGCTGCTTCCATTGTTTTTTAATTTTTTTTAAGTGGCAAGGGACCCGATTCTGATCTCATTCAGACATAAATGAGGAAGCAGTGGAATGAATCTAGCATAGGGCAGAACAGAACTGCATGCAAAATTGGGTGCAGAGAAATGAGTTTGGTTAGTCTGCTCTTAAAAATTTGGATGGGGCTTGCTCAAATTGGGCTTTGAAGATGGCACTAGTCATCACAAGGCAATATTCCTGGTTTGACTTTAAGATGTCATTCAAGTCAGGTTTGTTTGCCCCCCTTGTATTTCACTTTGAATGTTGGATTGACCAAACCTCCCAGCTAGAAGTAAAATGCAGCTGGAACTAATCTGCATTTGGTATCATTTGGACTAAACAGCATTTGCTGAGGATGCCTTCCTCTGCCTTCAGAGCTTGCAAATCCCTCCTATATCACCCTGTGCTCTGGTGAGGAACCTAGCTGTCTTCAGACTCCCATGCCTCCCAACATCCAATCTCGCTGCAGGAGCCAAGGAGGTGGTTAGTGGATGCTCTTACCCTTCCCAGGTCTTACTGGACAGCCAAATGTCCAACTTCTCACTCCTGCAGTCCTTGGTGAGTGTCAGGAGCCCTAACTGGCAGCTCTGCTTGGGCTGATTGCCTAGTGGGCCATACCTGCCTGGGCCTGTGAGTGGCCGCCATAATCCAGCTAATGACTCCCATTTGGCCACTGCCTGGGCTTCCTGATTGGCTGCTGGAAGAGCAGCCTACCCACTTAGTTCTAGCTGTGGCAGCAAGCTCTAGGCTAGCTAATAGGTACTGCTGAAGGTCTGCCCTGGCAAGCCTCTATAATTTAGTGTGCCTGGTTTCCTGGCCTGGCTTGGTCTGTTCTGTTCTTGGCCTTTGGCTCTTGGAGTTGGTAATTTGGCCTCTCCTCTGTGAACTTTGACTTGACTTGTGATTTCTTCTGGAGCTGGTAATTTTAGTATGTTTTCTAACCCCGGTTTTGGCTTGTGTTTTAGGCTTTGTCCTGGTTTCTGACCTTCCTTTGGTGGCCTAACTACTAGGCCAGACCACCACAACGTGGTTCTTTGAATTGAGACCAATAAAATTGTTTTCTTTATCCACTTGCATTGGCTGCACACAGTCTGTGTGTTCCCCTTCAACCTTGCATTTGGCAGTAGTGGGATTCTAAACCAAGACTGACTTTGACTTCAAGGTAGTACTATTTCTGTCCCCTTCTCCTAAGTGTTTAAAGAGACTTGATATAATTTGTAATAATGATTACTACCCTGGTGCTCTTATCTGGTGCCCATAATGGCACAGGGATCAAGAAGCAATGCAGGGTAAACTTTTGAAATCACCAAAGTGCAGAAGAGCCTCACTTCCACTTTAGAAACAATTATCAGTTTGAAGTAACTAAGACACACTTGGAGATGTTACCTTTTCTGTGGACCAGTAGTCCTACATTGAGTCTATTGCAGGTTTTAAATTCAGATTAGCATTTGTATGCCTCACCTCTGACATTTGGAGCCAGCATTGTTTTGATAGAAGATGAACTGTGGCAATAATCCTGATCCTTGGCCCCAGCTCAAACTTACTGAGGCTAGGGGCAGATATTCAAAAAGTTGGAGCCTGAATTGATTCAATCTTTGCAGTTAGTCTAACCTGCCTAGACTGGATCAATTTGCAACTGCACAGACATTCCCACTGGAATGAAGAAATGCAGGCACATGCCCACAATCACTCGGGTGAGGAGCTAGCGGGGTGCTCAAGCACACCTTCGGCTGTAGGGAAGCTGTTGGGGAGGGGCAGCCAGCCCCGGCAGTAGCCTAAACTGAACTGGCTAGGGAGAGGTTTAATTCCCCCCTCCCTGTTCCACCCACATGGACCTGGGCTGGGGTCTGCCAGGCACTCCCCGCTTCCTGCTGCAGCAGTGAGAGTATGGCCCGATGCCAGCTGGCATGGCCCCCTGAGGCAGAGGGGACAGGGAGGGGGATTGTTTCCCCCCCTCCATGACCCCCAGTGACCACAGCCAGGGTCCTCCCACCTTGACTACCACTGCTACCTACACCATGCGTGGGGCAAGTGGCAGAATAAGCCCCCTCCTACCCTTTCTGCTGAATGCTGAAGAGGGGGAATAACCCTGCTCCCTGCCCCCTCACCTAAGGGATTCTGCCAGCTGATATCTGGCTGCTGCCCCACCCAGCTGCTGGAGCAGTGAGGGGGCAGGGCCCTTGTTGGGGGCAGCAGCCCCTCTCCTGGGGTCTGGGGAGGATGAGCCTTTTCCTAGTGGTGGTGGTGGGGGGGGGCACAAGTGGGGGTCAGAGTTGCCGTGGACTGTGCACAGTGGCACTGGGACTCGGAGGCTGTCATCGCCCCCTGAACCTCCTAGCACCACCGCATGCCTACACAGTCCACAGCAGCTTTCCCTGCAGAATGCCCCCTGCCTCCCTCAGGAAGAGGCTCCTGCTCTAGGTCACCATGGCAGGAGCTGGGTCTGGCAGTGTTCCCACCACTGTGGGGTGGGAGCATCAGGGGGTGCCCAGTGGACCCCAGCTTGGGTCCTTGCTGGTGGGACAGGGAGGGGGGAATTAAACCCCTCCCTGGCCAGTTCAGTCCAGGCTACTGGCTGGGCTGGCCATGCCCTCACTGCTGGAGCAGCCAGGGGCAAAATGTAGGTCCATGTTGGTGGGACAGGGGAGTGAGAGGGGAGAATAAATCTCTATCCTGCTCCCTTCCAGGGTCAGTGTCTGGCCAGGCCCCCATTCCTGCCTGTCCCTGCTCCAGCTAGGAAGCAGAGGGGACGGACCAGCCCTGCTGGGCTGGAGCAGAGAGCCCTGCCCTGCCCAGCCCAGAGAGCATGCTGGGATGCTGGGAGACTCTGGTTTAGCTTAAACCAGAAAGGGGTCCAGGACAGACATTGCATAAACTGGTTTGAGCTCAGTCAGTTAAGTCAGGTTGAGTCTACACTCAACCAGGTTTATCTCAAATGGGTTTTGACCATTTGGAAACTGGTTTATGTGCACTGTTTGGTCACAGGCTTAAACCAGTTCCTGATCACTTAAACTGGTTTATGTGTAATGTCTGTCCCTAGCCTAAAAGTATTGTTACTTTTGAGGCAGCTACACACCTAGATATTTTCCTTGTTCTGGCCTGATTGATTTTTAGGATTGGTGTGCCTGATGTCTTGTGGGACTGTACATAAGAAGCTGCCTTGCCTATCTCTTTCTCTTGTTGTTGTAGTTACAGGTTAGGTATAATTCATACCACAAGAAGAAATGGTAAACTTTGATCAAATTGCCTGCAGGATAATTTGCCACTGTGGTTTAATATGCTGTTCTTATGATTCCCTGCCACTACCCTTCACCTTTAGTTATTAACTCCTGATTATTGGTTGTTACTGGATAATTTACCATTATTTGCATTCTCCTTGAAGTGGTGAATTCACCAGAGTTACTGAAGGCCTCCTACTAATACATGCTTACACATCCCTTAATGATGAGGGAAATCTGGCCTCAAAAAATCCAATCAAACAACATACTATAATACTAGCAGTCATAACAACAATGTCCATTGCTGTACAGACAGAACCCTATTATTTGTATTAGGGTAGTGTCCAGGGGTCCCAGTCAGTATAACAGCCCCAGCATGTTGGACACTATGCAAACATACAAGAAGACTCAGATCTTTTTTTTTGCCAAAGATCAAAACCAGTGCCTGTAAAAGCTGCTTTCTCCATTTATCTGCTCTGCCAGCCACTTTAATGGTACAAACATCATATATGTCTAGGTCATGGAAGAGGCCCAGACCTCTCATGGAAGCAGTAAAGAGTTGTACCACCCCAGGAGGGGAGAATGTGCTCCACAAGTTTCCATCTACAATCACCAGCTTTACTAGACCATGAAAAGGGCTCAGGCCCTGCCTATTTGTCTTTTTTTGGCCTGGCCTATATTAGTCCTTGCAGTAGGAGCATAATTGAAGGAACCATAACTGAGGCAACCATAATTAAGCCCAAAATTATTAAAGCTCCAAATCATTATCATCTCAATTTTTCAAGCCACTTTTAAAATATTTTGAGCCTGATTTCACTAGTTCTCAATGCCTGAGGTTGGCAATACTGAGCTCAGCTGAACAGCTCTTTTTGTGGTTTGGTTTCCACAAATGGCACAATGGCTGACTATGTGGAATGGACTCATTCAATCAAGGACCCCAAAGACTTGTCTTGTATTAAGCATCATATGATTTTTTACAACAAGCTGAATCAAACGCACAATGAACCAGAAAAATGTGGGCTTTTAAACATTCATACTTACCTAGGAAGAGATTTGGGCTCTAGTTTTGTTGAAAGGTCAGAGGAAAGTCTGAAGGGAAGTTAGCTGGCTATTTTTAAGCATGAACCTGAAATCAAGTAGAGTTTTAGTGTCACAAAGAAGCTTTGCTCTTCTGCTCCTTGTGCCTATCACCAAAACTGGCATATTTTCCAGCTAAATAATTACTTCTAAAAGAAGTGTGGTTTGATTAATGAGTTAATTAGTTTATTTATGTTGGGGTGGCTGGGCATTTCAATGATGTTGTTCTGCTTTTGTGTCATTCTGCCCAATGGGTGTGGGTGTGATGCCAGAGAGCAAAAATAGCTATGCTTCTTGCTCAGGACTGTTAATGGACTGTTTTGTAAACTGAAGCATTAGGATTTGATGCAAATCTGCGACTTCCACCTCATCAGCAGCACTGAAGAGGGAAGATTTTTTTTTAAACAGTTGCACTCCATTGAAGCTCCAGTCATATTTTCCGCTAACCACAGAGCTATGAACGATGGTATGTGTGTTTTAAATAAGACTGGGAGGAGAACTGATGTAATCCTTGCGAGGTATGTGCATTTATTTATCTATTTGGTTTTTCTCTTCCCTTCTCCTTTTTTTTTTCTTCTCTGCATTGGTTCCTGTTTTTTTTTGGTGGGGTGGGGGAGGATTAAATTCTAATGCTATTAAATTCTAATCATTATTCTACTACTTTTTCTATTGTTGCCTGCAATGACAATGATAAAAGTAGTTGAGTTCTTGCTTATACAAGCCTGTTTGGAAATGCTTAGTTTAGTTCTCTGAGCTCTTCCATCCAGTCCACCATGCTGAATATACAATCTTTTCTGGAAAAAGCAAAACTTGTCAAGGGCTTTTGGTTCTAACTAAGGCCTTGATTCAACAATGAACATGCAAAAGTTCCACAGCCTCAGTGGAGTTCACTTCAAGATCACGTCCTGCCTTTTTATATAATTTCTTAAAACTATGTATAAAGGCCTTCTGTGCCTCTCAGCTCATTCCAGACTTTCTGGGGTATATTCATCTAATTAGGTGTTCTAATATTCACATTTTGTAAATTGGGGAAACTGAGGCACAGAGTCCAGTTGCCCAAGTTTTAACATTAGTGAATGATGGACCTGGCAACAGGAGCCAACTCTAGGTTCTGACCAGTAAAAGAGTTTCCATGAGAAGTGAAGACCTGAAAATGTTCCTGTGAAAAACAAGCAGGAGCAGAGGGATCTTTGTGCTGGCACTGAAATCTTTCCCTAGAAGACAAAAAGGGAACTCCCAGCAGAAGAAAAAAATCAAGAGGTCAACTGTGTATGGTTTAAGTATACCACACAAGTTGCGAAAGCTCATTTCCCTATACTGCAAAGCTTCCTAGTTGTTCTGTTTGCAAAAATATGTAACTAGCTGGACAACTCTGTACAGCTGTGTACAGACATTACAACCAGATGTTTGGGGTTTTTTTGGGGGGGAAGAGAGGTTAAAATGGGTTAGAAATGGTGTCCCCAAATCTAACTTAGTAATTAGGTGCCAGGAGCCTGAGCTAAGGCAAGTCAAGGTAGGGGGAAAGGCAGGTGGGATGGGGGAGCTAGTGGGATGTATTAGGGGACTAGCAGAGTCTGCAGGGGGGTTGGCAGGATTGTAGAGGTTGTCTGATCCTGCTGACCCCCCCCCCCCCAGCTTTCCCACAAATCCTGCAAACTGGTCCTGGGGCCAGTGTTACTGGTGTTCACCAGTCCTGAGAGCCTGATTTAAGTAAATTGGGGTGGTAGGAGGGGCAAGCAGATTGGTGAGATTGGGGAGGGGCGGGAGGAGGCTGTTTTCCCTCCCCTATTATGCACTATTGTTTAGTAGATAAACAACCACTTTTTTTTTCTTCTTGATATCTATCATTCTTAAAGACTGTGCTAAGAACACATTTTAAAATAAACCACATTTAACTACTGTTTCTGCTAAAATAATCCTCCCTGTTTGGGGTGAAAATTCAGACTTCTTGGATCCAATCAGAAAATAGATGGATGCTTCCCAGCACAATCTTGCTTTTTTTCTACTTGTTTATGCTCCTTTTTTTTTTTAATAGTCATAGAAATTAGATGTGGGCAGGAGAAACTTTGGGTGACAGATCCAATATTGTGAACTCAGGGTAATTTTCTATACAGTACACCTTTAAGATTAAAAAGGAAAGGCCTGTTCCATGTAAGTCCCAGCTGTTCCCTGTTGGTAAAACCAAGTAGCATTTTGTGATGTACTTTTTCTGACAAAGACTTTTATATTTGTGAGTGTCTGTCTGACTTCTACATTTTAGATTTTAAAGTAAAAGATCACTTGGAATAAATAATATTTTTATTGGAGTAGCAGGAGGAATTAATGCTATTAGTTCTCCTTTTTTCCACTTCTGCTGATGCACCAATACTTCTGTGTGCAACCACAATAAAAAATAAAAATGAACCATCAACCCATGTTTTGTGAATCTGCTACCAGAGGGATGAAAGTTTTTTGTCTTACTGTTTTAGTCACTAGAGAGAAAGCAGCCTGCCTGCTATCAGCTGTATTTATTGTCATTGTATTTTAAGTGCCTCACATTTTTACCTTTTTTACTTTGAGCAGATCAAACAATGGGGGAAGGGCAGGGGGGGCACACTGGGGATAAGCTGCCAAATGCATGTTTTTAGCTTTTAACTCTTAATGTTCCCTCTAACTCTCAAGGGAGGCAAATGGATGCAGCCCAAAACAGCTGCAAGTGAAAAGCCAGCAAATAAAGCAGGTCTCTCTTCCTATCTTTAATAGCACTTAAGCTTTATTGTTTGTCAAAGTAAACAATGGTAACCAAGAGCAGCAATGTTAACCTATGTGGAGTGGGGGGTTGAGAGAGGAGAATTCCTCTGCTTTCCAGGGAATGTGGTATAGGCATTTTAGAGCCTCACTCTAAAATGCTCTGAGGGGCTGTAGGTTTGGGCACAGCTTGTTTCTGTGGGGCCTGTTAACCTGTCCCAGGACTGTAGTGGCTGCACAATATGCTTCCATATGGGGAATTCCAAACTGGGGCTAATGGTGAGTGTTACGTGATCACTGCTGGTCAAAACCCCACTGCTTACAATTAATAAGGATGTTCTGCACCTTTGCAATGCACTTTCCCAATCTTGGTTGGTTGGATCTCACAGTGTGCCTATTGGTTTCTGAGGCAGAATATTGTAACAGCTTAGTTTTAAAAGCTGCACAAACAAATGATTGCATTTTACAGATCGGTTGGGGGGGGGGGGAGCAGGAAGCGTAAATTGGCAAAAAATTGTTTAAAATAAAGAATTCCCAGTGGGAACTCAACCTAAGAGCCTTGTATCCAATTCCTTGTCTCCTTTTAACACTATTTACAATATTTGGAAATTAAATATAGCCTTTTATTGACAGCTCTCATGCAAGAGCAGGGATAAGAACTGTATAGAGAAGTTTCTGTTGGGATATGAAGGAAGAGGGAGCGCCTTGCCTGTTTGCAGTGATCCTTTTGATTTGATGACAACAAGTTTGACTCTATTGCAACAGATGTTTTGGCAATAAAGAGGTTGAGGAAAATAAATGGATACAAACAGGGGAAGTCCTAAAGTGGATGGTAGAGACTAGGAGAAAGAGAGCCGATTGCTTTATTCTAATTAAGTTCCTCATTCAGTGCTAGAAGAAAACACCAGTACTCCTAATGCTCTTCTCTTTCTCAACCTTTTTTGGGCTCGAGGCACCCTCCATAACTACTGTGAATTGAACGGCCCCCAATTTCAAGAACTAATCTGCAATTGCTGGCAGATGAGCCAGACAATAGGGGTAGGGGACGGTCCTGGCAGGACAAAACTGAGCTTGCATTTATCTGCTTATCTCTTCACACCTCATTGATCTTCTCAGACCTCATGACACCCTTCAAAGGATCTGGCTGCATCCCAGGGTGCCCTGGCACCCTGGTTAAAAATTACTGGTTCAGAGACTCTGTTTAGAGCTTTCTTGCCAACCTCTTGCCAGAATTTGCTCCACTTTCTTTCTTGTTCAAAGGGATAATACACATTCTGACCGTCTCCAGCCTCTGGGCAGGGCATGGATTATCCTGTCAGTGATGTTCCCCAGGGGAAACTGCATTAAACTGTTCATTTGAACAGTGCAAAGTTCCAGTTGTATTACAGAAGTGCGAACAGCGGGGTCATGGGTGAGCATTCAGAACAGGTCTGCTTTAGGTTTACTGGTGGCTTAGTATGCTTCTCTCTTAAATCAGCCAAAATGAACAGAAACAAAAGTTCTTATGCAAGCAAAGCTCCATTAAGTTATGATACAGTGCAGTACAGTACAATAAGAAAAGCAACAAATTTTGTTACACCATGCATTCCACTTAAAACAGTAAGGAACTGCAGGGAACATTAAGACATTTCTTATAGCAAAGCAGATCCCATCTAGTAAGTATTTTTCTTGTACAAATGTTCAGAACCTGGTTAATGAGCAGATATCTTCTGAGATTTTGTGGGTACAACTTGTACTTGGAGGAGGAAAGAACTAGAAACAGTTCTGATGAGAAGAAGCTACTGAGCTCTAATTTCCTGCAAAATAATTCTCCTCAAGCTCTGTAAACTTTGTTTAGCTAAACAAATATAGTGGAAGACAAGGGGAACACACTTTGTTTGTAGCTCTCCTAGAAAAAGTCACTGGGTTCTTGGTATCTAGGCAATAATTGCAGTTAGCAGATTTATGTTTTCCCAGGGGTCTTCAGCAGTAAATTTGCTTCAAGCCAGAAGGTGTCAGGAAGACAGAAGGTCTGACTGTAAACTGATTTTTAAATCAAAAGAAAGTCTCCACTCCTCCATCCCCCATTGGGTTGTGAATAATCTTTATAAAATAGACTTTGAAGGCCTCACTTTGGTTTCTTATGCAAATTGGCAATGATTCTAATAAAAATCAGTAGGTGCAAAGGTGCTAAGAATGTGGGGGCCTGCCCTCGGGAAGAGGGCTGTCACCTGAAATGCATATAACTTTCCACATGCCCATCATCTCGTGCCATCCCCCTGCTCCCGGCAAGAATAAGTCAGTGCCTATGAAATCAGAATTGGGCTTAGATACCATGATCTTGATTCATGAATTCTGACATTCATTTTATGCCTTCTACAGCCCTTAGAAAATGTAATTCTTGTATATATCTCCTATTGATCTTTTTTGATCTAGGTATTTACATCTTGTAATTGGTGACAGTTTTGCTTGTATAAGGATTGCAGGATCAGATCCAGACACAAACTGCATATCCTTTCTCTAAGCTGTAGGATCAGGCCACTCGGTAAGCGTATATCACTTCATTCACCATTCAAATAAAACTGCAGTAGGGCACAGGAGTGCTACACGGGTAGCACTCCCAGGAGTTTTGTTGGTGGAGGGGCATGAAGGCCCCTTCATGCAAATGTAAAATCTCTCTATGTAAGCCTCTCTACATGGCATTCTTTGACCTCCAAAAGCTTTTGATTCTGTCAGCCAAGAAGTGTTACAGTAGAGGCTCCTTCTGAAGTACGGATGCTGACTGACACTTGTTACTATTCTCCGTCTGCTCCATGACTGTATGCGAGTGGTAGATCCATTACTGAGAACCATCACAGGTCCATCTGAGGTTAAAACGGGAGTTAAGCAAAGCTGCGTCATCACTCCAACACCCTTCTCAATATTCCTTGCTGCAATGCTACATCCGACCACCCCAGCCTCAGTCATTGAGTTCCAATATGCTGGAACGTGTGTGATACTGTAGTGTGTGCTGCCTCAGAAGCAGACCTTCAGGCAATTGTTGATGTCTTTACCAAGGCATACAGGAAAATGGGACTGATGCTTAACATTCAGAAGTCCTCCACCAACAAGGTCCTGATGAACAGTCCCCAGCTCCATGGTGAGACTCTAAAGAATGAGGAGTATTTTGCGTACCTCAAAAGCCATCTTTCTCAGAAGGCTGACATCGACAAAGAAATCCAACGTCACCCCAAATGTGCAAGTACAGCCTTTAGATGCCTGCAGAAATGGGTGTTTGAAGACCTCAGTTCCAAAACCAAGCTCATGGTTTACCATGCAGTCATGATCCCCACCTTGCTGTATGGAGGTGAGCCATGGACAACATACAATCTAAAGTTGTTGTAGAAATACCATCAGCACCTTCTGGGGATCCTCTGAATCTAGTGGGAAGAGAGAGACACCAATGCTAACGTCTTCCTGCAAGCAAACACCATGAGTATTGAGGCAATGATTATCCAACATCAACTTTGTTTGGGCCAGCCATGTCATCTGGATGTTTGACGCAGACTCCTTAAGCAAGCTTTATTCTCTCAGTTTAGCCAAGATATACAGTCAAAAGGAGGGTAGAGAAAGTGCTTCAGGGATGTCCTTCAGACCAGCTTAAAAAATGTGACTGCTGTGTAAATTGCTGGGAGGCTATTGCGCAGGACTGCTCCAAATGGAGGAAGAGTCTGCTGCAGAAATCTCTGAACTTTGAAACCTCATGACAATAACAGGAGATGGAAAAGCGGGAGTGGCAGAAATAGCATGTTGCAGACCAAATTGAGAATCCAGTGCCATCCACCCTGTACGGAAACACATGTCGGAGCTCCAGTATAGTCTGTTGATCCTGGATATGCCTCATCAGCTATCTTTGTCTTATCTGTGTGTCCAATCAGGGAAGAAAATCTTTCCTGACTGTGAGAGATCGTTGAAGAAGAAAACACCAAATTTTGTGCATGTGCTGCACATCCTTGGCAGACTTCGCAAGCTCTCTTTCTTTTTTGCAATCCCCCCGGGTTACACTGGAGTATTGGAGAGGGAAATCCAGTGGGTGTAAATCTGAGACAGATAGGCTGGCAAATGTTCTCTTTAACTTAAAGGTTAGGTTCAGTTGTTTCTTAAGCAGAAAAACGTAAGTATCCAGTCTTTAATGGACAAGCAGGAAAAATTTCAAGAGTATTTCTTGAACCCACATCTGATTTACATTGGTTTACCATGAAATAGCCTTGGACCAAAAAGTATGGAGGCAGATTATAAGCACCTCAAAGTTCAGAAATATTTGTATTTGGGTTTTGGTTTGAGGTTCTCTCTAGTTTACTGACAACAGAGCTTACAAGCAGCGGGATAACTTTAAGGGTCTGTCAGCATTCAGCACACCCCTATCAAAAGTCACTCAATTGTAGCACTGGCAAACAGTCTCTGCCCAAGGCACATATTTATCTATGCAATTAAAGAAAGAAACTCCATTTAGCTGTTTGCAATTTAATAGGGTGCAAAGAAGGGAAAAATGCACTAAATAAACACAGGTTTTTTAGCTTCTGAGTCTCTGCTAGGCTCCTACAACTTAAAGGAAAACTGAAAATCACATTCTCTGATGTACTAAGTCTTTGTTTATAATAACCACTTGGAAACTTGAAGTTGAAATCAATTTCCCAGTTTGTGTATTGAAATGTTCAGGCTGTTGGACTCTTACGAGCATTGGATGTTTTTGACTTTTTTCTTTTAGAAAAATACTCAAGAATGTTGAGATTTAAAAAGCAGCTGTGCTGCGCATGTGCGTGCAGTCAGTTTGCAAGGGGCTGGATTTTTTTTCTAGTAGCATGGACTTTCATTTGTCAAATACAACAGCCTAAAAGTGTCTGTAAAAGTGTTCAACTGGGATAAGAGCCTTTTGCTCATACTTTGCATTAATGCAAGTAACACAACTCAAAGCCTAGGGCCCTCTTTGGGTACGTGGAGACATTCGGGGAGGTTAGATCAAGGCAAATGGTCACCGAATTTAAGGAAAGTCAGGATGGGGGAGTTTGGGGGAATGGCAAGGGGGCAAATGTAGTCCAAGGGGGGGGGGAGACTGGGAGATCGGGGGGGCAAAGCGAGTCTGCAGGGGGGCTGGGAGGGTTTGGTGATATCAGGGGGACTAGCAGTGTCGGGGGGGGGGGGGGAGAGGAGAAGCAGGATGGGAAAGCTCTCACCCTGGAATCAGTGGCTAATTTAACTCCCTGACCACCGCCCATCCCACTGGGGTGCAATTTGGCCACGCATGTGCAGTCTGCACAGTCTTGTTTTGCCCACAGAGCGGGCAGGGACAAGTAGTCTACCAGCTTCAGAAATCTTACTGCTGGGAAGGAGGGAGTGCTGCACGCAGCGTCTGCCAACCATAATAGAGAGGCTAAGTCTAATTTTAGGGCTACCAACCTTGACACTTGACAGTGTTCCTGATCCATTGTTCTTAGTGGCTGCAAGCATTTCCATGTATGCAGTCTCATCTACTGTGCTATGTACTTGCTGCTATGTACAAGCCTCAACACAAGAGAGAGGATGGGTTTGTGACAGCCTTTCAGCCATTGGCTCCAAACTAGTGGTTTGCTCTCTCTTTACAGTTTAGTCAGACCCTCCAAGTTCGGTGGCTTTTTTTTGTGAAGCTTCTTGCCAAATATATACAGAGGAGTTAATTAGCCTCTCTGCAATATCTCATTCACTTATTTCCAGCTAAAAGCTACAGGCTTAATTACTCTGTATCATCCTACACTTCTTTATTGTGGAGTAAAATAACTCACACCTTCAGTTAAAATGCACTTGGGCTGATTTTTATGGGAGCTGTGTTTTTGACTGCTAGATTCAGCAATCGCACCATCACCTTGCCATTTCTCTGCAGACCCCCTGCAGAATCCCCCTGTAGCTGACAGCAGTGTTCCCTGGGAACAAATTACTCAGCCAATGGAAGGTTCCGTTTGAACTGGATTCACTGCCTTGGTTCTATATTCCCAAGAAGTGGGAAATATGCATGAATCAGGACCTGCCAATCCAGCTCAGCTGGAGGGACTGCTGCTGGTTTCTGATGCCCATTAAGCAGATGGGGCCAGTCAGGGAGTGGTTGGGGCCAGGGCAGCTGGGAGATGAGCCACATCAGTGCTACCAAAGGGGCCCGGATTCCATCTGAAGGTCCTGTGCAGCACTAAGCTGTACAGAATTGGGGCCCAGCTGTGTTAAAGTACAAATAAAAGATAAATAATCACTTACTGCTTTTGAACATGTACATGTGAGATGGAAACTTGTCTCAAGCACTGCATTCTAGCCTTTATTTTTCACTTTTCTCTAACCCACCCAAGATTTCCCAGTGCATGTATATATGTCAATTCACTTTTCTGTTCATCAGTTTCCCATCTGTAAAAGGAGAGTAGTAAGCATTTATTTAAGAGCCAGGGACTTGTCATGCAAGGAAACAGCTAATTTAACTGAACATAGGAAAACCAAGATTACTATTCCATAGTCTCCCCTTTTTTCTGTCCCCTCCCCTTTTTTCTCTCTCTCTTAATGATTTAACTCAAAGAGGTTGGGCGGAGAATTTATGTTCCTGGTCTGATTAGCTTGGATTCTAACGATCTCTTTTTAACATTCATTGTTGTTGTGGAAAATGCTCAAAAGCAGTGAGTGATTATTTATCTTTCATTTGTACATTGCTTAACTTAACAGAGCTGGGCCCTGATTCTGGCTGGAGCCACTGGAGTACTACTGCAATATAAATAATACAGCATTTGCTCACTTGGATGCTCCCTCTGCTGGCTCATAATTAGGGACCTACTGAAATCAAGGAGGCAGGCAGCTGATTTTGCAGGTCAGTAGTGGGGAGCCAGCTGCTATTTTCATGATTCCCCTCATGTCACTCGCTGAGGGGCCCTACTGGCCCTGCCCTTTGCCACTGATTGGGACACCCTCAGCCAATGGAGAGCACGTTATTTCTTAACAGTTTTAGAAATAAGTCTTCTGCCTGTGTCAAATTATCTTCTCCCCCTTTTTACAGTTAAAGAGATAACAACATGCCTTTGGGTAGGGGTCAGTTATGTTTATGAACTGAATAGGAGGAACCAAATGGTTTTCAGTGCTGTGAAGCAGGAAACGACATAGTTAAGGTTTGGGAGGGCACAAGGGAAAGGGGTCAATGACAGCCCACTAGTGGAGGGTGCCAAAGTGTACCTCATGGGCTAAATATTAGGGCTGTGCAAAATTTCACCAACCATTTCATTTCGACACTGTTTTGACCAATTTTGAGGTTAAAACAGCAAAATTGAAACACAACAAAAGCCCTCGAAATAGCCTTGAAACAAAACGAGGCTGGTCGAAACGTTTCAACCATAGGCTGGGGATAGGAAGACAGTCCAGCTGGGCTGACTTCCCATCCCCAGGCAAGATCCAGTAGTGGGTGGTGACACAGCCCAGCTGGGCTGCCTTCCTCCCCCGGCACGATCTAGCACTGGGGATGGGAAGTCAGCCCAGCTGGACTGACTTTCTATCCCCAGCGAAACTCAAAACAGCCTCAAAACAGCCTTTCCATTTCCATGGAACAGAACGGAACAGCTGTTTCAACTCTAAATAAAATTCGAGACAAAACACTGTTCCCTCGAACTGTCAAAACTCAAAGCAAAATGGAACAGTGCCATTTCGCAAAGCCCTACTAAATACGGCTCATAAAAGGTCTGCACAGTGGTCTGTGGCTGCTTCCACTTTCAGTAAGGTCCTGTGAGAACAGAAGGCACTACCTAAATACAATTCTTATTGACATTATTGCAAATAGTGATATGCAGCCTAAGGGAACTACAAGTCCCAGCCTGTTCAGTGCCAATTCAGGCAGCTCATAGTCATGCTATCCACCTGTCTCATGACCAAGTCTGCCTTGGTGAACTAATTTTTCTAGAAAATGGCATCTGATGAAGTGAGCTCTTATTCATGTAAACCTAGACTAACTGAATCAGAGATGCATATCAGGTGCATCTCTACTCTGCCTTCTGCCTTTCTAGAAGATAGTACTTTGCTATGTTGAGGCCTGTATTGTGATGAAAACTATGAATAAGGGTCTTTATGCCTGGAAAATGCCATAAGGGCACCTGTCCACTCTTACCCTTGGCGAAGTTGCCTCTAAACTTGGCAGGTCCTTCGGAAATCACAGTCATATATGCAGCTGTCTTGTACCCTGCCGTTGACTTTGGGTCCTAACATCTACACCTGACTGCTGTGATCTCTCAGTGCTAGAATGATTGCTGCACATTCTCGTGTGTGTGTTGCGGAGTAGGAGGATAGGCTGGGGTCCCAGCTTGTATTCAGTTTTTGAGGTCTTTTCTGCAAAGCTGTGGTGTGCAATATTTTGCCACCCTATGTCTGACTCCTCTCTCTTCCATTTGACCTCGCTCTATTCCCTCTCCATGTGGAAACAGCCATCCCCAGGGTCCAAGGTGCAAAGGGGTAGGGCAGCACCAGAGAGACACTACAGTTCCACTCTGCCCAAGCTTAAAAGGTACCAAAGTTTGGGACAATGTGGAAACTGTGACTTCATGTTGCTGGTGCAAGGTGTGCCAGCAGCACCCCCTTCTTTTTCACACCCACCTCCCAAGTTGGTGCCGGGGTGGTTTTCTCTATCCCCCCCCCCCCCCCCCTTACTAATGCCACTGTTGGGAGGGAAGGAGAAGGACCTCATCTGATGGCATATTTGTTTTTGTTGGCCCTACAAGGTAGCCAATAACTGCTGTTTTGTTTCTGCTATGAGGAAAAATGCATGATGAAATAAGGTGTTTCTCTGACCTAATCCTATTTGTTTACAAAGGCTATAAACAAGGTCCTGTTTTCTGAGCAGGATAGGGATCAAAAAGTAGGAGAAAAATTATTTGCTCAGTTTTGCACCTCTTTCAGCCAGCTCTTTACCCAAAAGTCTTAGGCCTTGCCTATGTTAGTGTTTTGCTGTCAGTTTTTCACCAGCTAGCAGAGCTGTGTTAAAGCCAGAATTCTTTCTGGCCTGGCTACCTGAGCAGCTGTGTGTGATCTTTTCTCACCTATTTTGCCATCATGGCTGTATTGCTACTCTGTAGCGGGGCAAAAGCCTTAGGTTTTTTTTCTCAGGGTCACTGTTTCTCTGGAGCTTCTTTGCATGTTTTATGGTGTAGTCCAGTGCTTCTCTCGTGCATACACAGTTTCGCCGAGTAATACCCAGTCCCCTACATGTTCATTCAGAATCCAGGGAGGACCTTTGGCATGTGTGGCTCATTTATTATACCAACCCTGCCTGTGGTCTGTTTTCTGGGCAGTTACTAATATTGTTTCAGAAGGCAGGGTAGGTATTCACCTTCATAGGCTAACTATGCAAGATATGTGTGAGTACAAGCTGACAGCATCTGATGAAGTGATCTTGGGTTCATGAAAGCTTGTACAGGCAGTCCTTGACTTGTGCCATTCATTGCAACTCAAAATGTCTTTTGCAACACTTATAACTTGACACTGTTGTGACTTCCTGATGTCAGTTTCAACTTTATGATGCTTGATCCGATGTAGTGCCATGCAGCAAGTTTGCTGCATCACCCATCTCCCTGGAGAACATCTGTCCAAACTTCCTTGGACACTTTCTTTAAGACAGCAGCCAAGACTCCTGAGAAGACTCCAGCCAAGAACCCTTCAAAAAGTCCAGGAAAGTCACCTCAAAGAAGTCAATATGATTGCTATTTACAATATAAATACATTGATGTAGCTATATAACCCATCTATAATTGATTGAGTACAAAATTCTGGGTTATTTTTGGTGAAAATAGGGTATTGGGCCTGGGTTCAGGAACCAATCCCTCCTTTATAACATTGTTTCTATGGGGAAAATTGGTTCTGAGTTCAGACGTTTCTACTTAAGACACAATTTTCAGGAACCAATTGTGTCATAAGTCTGAAGACTGCCTATACTATATTGTATTTAGACCTTGTAACAGGGGGCTCTCTCGGGGCCAGTCTGCCATTGGCCTGCCCACCTGTTCTGGGCTAATTGCATGCCTCCTCATCTGCCATGCCTTGTTGTTTCTTAATTGGTTTTAATAAGGCAGGAGGCTGCCCATTCTTGCCCAGATGCCAGGGGGAACTATCTGTGGCTCCATTCCTTCCCTACACTGCAGCCCAAGCTTTGCAGATGGCATTCAGGTGACATAATGCTCCCGGCCTACAGCCGGACCGAGCTTAGCCCTTGTTGTCAGGCCTCACACACACACACACACACACACACACACACCCCCCCCCCCACCCTCTTCTCACTAGGGCCTCTCACACTTCACCCCCTCTCACAGGGTCAACTTGTACCACCTTGCTCCCTCTCAGAGTGGGCCCCTTTGGCCATAGGCTTTACCTAGCACACAGCTTAGGTGGCAGATGTACCATCTTTTGGGCCTCTCCCACAACCCTCACCAGGGTAGTGGCCAGCCAATTACCCAACCGGGGCCAAGCTTCCCCTGGTCCCTCCCGGGGCAACTCTACACATACTTGCACACACACTCGAGGACTCCCAGAGGGAGGTTCCCCCCCCCCCAGCGGGACCCCACATCTCTGGCCCCCCTCACTGGGGCCATGGGGCTTCCCTCCCCAGTGGGGCTCAGGTGGCCGTAGCTGTGCCTGGCCCCCTTGTATCCACAGTGTTGTGGGGGTGTGGCAGGGCACTGTTTGTGCCTGTCACTTTAAGGGCCTGGAGCTGGCAGCTGCCAAGTGCCTGATGGGGGCGGCCATTTTGAATCTGGGGCTGCCCATATAAACAGGGCAGTTTTGCTGCTGGAGTCCAGGCAATAACATTGCCTGGCTTCAGGGCTGCCAGTATCATCTGGAGGTAAAGGAGGAGTTGTAGGAGATGGTCAGGAGGCTCCTGGTCCAGTAGCAAACTGCTCCGTTTATATAGGTGGCCAGAGTTCTAAAATGGCCATCGTAGTCAAGCACCTGTTGGCTGTTTGGCTCAACCCTTAAAGTGGCAGGCACCAACAGTGCCCTGCCACAGACCTATAAAGGTGCCTGTCTACTCTGCTTTCCGACTTGACTTCAGACTAACATGGCTAGCTACCTTGCTAATATTGTTTCAGCCATCCATTCCATAATGGAGCTTAAATGCTTTTTATGTTCATCCTGAATAAAGGGTGGCTGTTATGCCCACCTGCTTCAACCACAATATGCAGTTCTTAAGCATAAAATTACACTTACTGGTGTGTTCTGCGAGAATAGACCTGACTAGAGGTGACCAAATGTAATGAGGCAGCAACCTTTTATAATGCATTGTATAGAAATATGGAATCATCACTGTTATCTTTCTGGGCTACTTCTAATACTGTGCATGTTGGATTTGAGCATCTTTTTAGCTCATACCTGCGAGTTTATAAATGACTAAATCTAAAGTTAATTCACAGGGGGCAGGTGCAGGCAGCTGCAAGTTGCTCCATATCTAGATGTGGGTCTGAAGCATTGGTGATGAGGGGTGGGGGAGGCGCGGAAGGGGCATGTGCCTCCCCCAGATTTATCTGCTGATGATGGGCCACAGGTGTAGTGCTGCAGGCTGGCTGGAGTCAGTGCTCAGCAACAATGGTGGTGCAGCATGGAGTTGTGTCCCCCCACTGTGGTGGTGGTGTGGAGTTGTATCCTCCCTGTGGCAGCACTAACGCATTGCCTATGGTCTGAAGATGCTGGACAAGTTAGTAATTGAAATCTTGGTAGGGAAAATTCTTGGCCAAATTCAGTGTCAGTCATTAGCAATTTGACCATTGTCTGTGAATCCAGGGTTTTACCCCTTAGGGTGTGTGTTGGGAGGTGGAGGGGGGGGGGGAGTGAATTATGAACAATGCAATTCAAAGTACTGTCTATTTTGAGAGGCAATCAAGGCAAAATCTTAGTTTGAAATGTTGTAACAGGCCTAAAAGTTGTTTGTCTTGGGATATGGTAGAATCATCTTTATTTTACATCATTTAAAATTATTTGAGAGAAACATCAGGCTCCTAGCTTTGCTAATTTGGATATATTTAGAGAAGGGAGCTGACCAGTTGAAAGGCTATAGGTTACATTTTTCAGTTGGCATAAAGCAGTGTACCTTTAATTGACTTCAGTAAAACTGCAGATTTATACTAGCTTGAAAATTTGTACTCTTCTGGGGGATGGGGGCTAAAAGTCATGGGTTTCTATCATGGAAGCAATAGTAGTAATAATACTGTTAAACCGTTTACAAGTTTTGTAATTGCTACTCTGATAAAACAAAGGGCCTTGTTACACAGTAATTTTGTGTGGTTCTTGGAGTTCTTAACCCCTGGATTGTCCACATGTTATCACACCTTAAAGTGGTTTTAAGCAGTCATTATGTGACTCAAAGTTACGCCACTCCAGGACAGGATTATCTCTGATCTGTACTACTGTACTTAGCTCCTGTTTCATTAAGGTGGGGCCACTCCCCACAGATGTGCTGCACAAGTTGAAGTCCTCCGGTATCCCAGAATCTCTCATACCCCTGCTGGTAAAGCAAGCCTGTCTTGGTTCATCAGCCATGTAGTGGCAATTTATAGTTACAGCTCCTGCTCACCAGGCCTCTTGTGGCAATCACAGCAATGCAGGTGGGGGACAGTCAGAGAAGGTTCCTAGACGAAGAGTGTGACTGTTCCACACTGCAAGCTAGCACTAACACCAATCATGGTGACAAGGCCCAAATTTTAACTTATGTACTGTACTGCAAAATGTAGTTTCTACTGTTCAGGGCAATTACTCAGTATTGTATGTTGCTATAGAAATGTCAAAAGATCTATATGATTCAAAAGAGGACACTGCAAATTTAGGGCTGGCTTTCCTCATTCATTATAATATTTGGCATAAGTAAAAAAAAAAAAAAAAAAAAAAGGCTGCTAACAATAGCATGTAGCATTAGTGATAAGAAAAGCAATGTTAGTTTCATTACACATGTGAATCATCACACTTCCGAGTTGTTAACTCCTTGATATGTTTCATACCTTGCTGCTGTCGTAAAGAACAGGAGAAAGACAGCCTGCCCAAGTTCTACTCCAGTCCTTCATAGGCAGCCAAACCTCCTTTCCAAGTGCTTAATCTTGATAGTGTTGCTGCTGTTGTAAGGCTCCTTGTGAATAGCTTCTTAATAGTGGCAAAAATTATCAGCCTTTGGGAGTTTAACCTTGAATTCAGTTTTTCTTAAGGAAATGAAAAGCAAAAGAGCACAGGACCTCTATCTCAGGTAATGAGAAGTGGAGGAGATTTGTCTGAATAGAGCTCTGTGCTACTGCAGCTAGACTGATTTTGTTTTGCTGATGGGCTGCTAAACACTGTGTTATCAGCCCCCTGCTTTCTCCCTCCCCTGTCAGATTTGCAGACAGTATGAAGAAGCAGGGAGAGGGAGACTGAAAAGCTCAGTGTCATCAACAGATAAATGCACTGCCCCCGCCCCCCCCCCCCCCTCCCGTTTGCCTCAGAGTGCTGGCTGGGAGATGGCAACAATTCTGCCCCTTGAGCAGCAAGTGAGGAAAAACCTGAGATGGTGCAGGTGGGGGTTTACACTCCTCCCTAATCAGAGGTCCAGCCTTGGCCTAGTCACACCCCGCCTCAGCTCAGCATTATGGAAGGGGAAGGAGGACTGCTCTAGGGCCCCCTGGCATGTAGCCTAAGCCACTGTGGGCATGCACCTGCATTTCCTCAGTCCACAGGGAATGTTTGTGCAGTTGCAAACCGATTCAACCTAGGCAGGTTAGACTAAACTGAAAAGATTGAATCAATTCAGGCTCAGGCTTTTTGAATGTCTATCCCTAGCTAAAGACCACAACAGGTCAGAATGGTTTTGAAATTGTGAATTCATATTGGAAATATCTGGGTTTATTTTGTGTATCATTTTTGCAGCCCTAAAAGTGCTAACATTGCATGGTATCATGTGGCACCCTTGAAAGCATCTCAAGGTTCCCGAGGGTGCTGCGGCACTTTGATTGAGGATTACAGCTCTAGCTCCACCACCACATACATTGTAGACATACCCTTAATCATTAATGCCATCCTCCCTACTTGTGCCAACAAGAAGGATTATTCGGAAGGCAAAGGAATCAAGGGAAATGAAGATATCACTTATAACAATCTCTTCAAACTGGGTACAATAACAATATGAGGCAGTGCTGAAGACCATTCTGGCTGGCAGGGAGAAGAGGTGTGTGCATGGGTTTTTTTTGGGGTGCAGGTGGGGAGGGGGTAAGGGGATTTGGTTTTGATTTCCTCCCCTCCCCCCCACAGGTCAAGAGTGGCTAAATCACTCTATGCTATTTAAACTTGCTTGTAAGCCAAACACATGTGCGCTCGTCTGGACGTGCCCTATGTGCCTTTTGCCCCGTCTCGAACCCCTTTGAAGCAGGGCAAGAGGCATGTGTGGGAATGAAAAAATGTTCCCCACACTGTAAGTTTGCAGTGCAGGGAGAAAATTAGACCCCTGGATATCCAGGGGTCTAAAAAAACTGCTCTGCAGAAGAGCGGAGCAAGACACGGTCCCAGACTGTGCCACGGAGTCAGTCCTCCAAAAGAGGCCCTCTGGTGTTGTCCAGAGCATCTCTTTGGTTCTCTTGCTGCCTCCGGGGGGGGCAGGGGGGGGACGTTCATGGCTGTGGATGGGTGAGGGGTGGCAAGGGGATGGGGGGGTTTGGGGAGTGGCGGGAGGGAATGTCCCCAGGGCTGCAGGGGGTGAGGACCCGGCCCAGCCCCGTGTGGTTTGCTAGTCTGGCTTTGCACTGGAGTGGGTCGCAGGGCTCTGGGAGGCACACACAGGACCCGTGCCTTCCGGAGCTGTGACCCACTCCGGTGCAAAGCCAGACTAGCGAACCACATGGGGCTGGTCCAAGTCCCCCCATGTGCCACCACCTCCCTTAGGCACAGTGGGGCAGAGGCGGGACCCAGTGTGGCGTGTGGGGAACACGCACCACGCCCATCCAGGTCCTTCTGGCTGGGCAGCAGGAGCAGCCCCAGGGCTGGCAGGACCTTGCTCGGTATGGCGTGCAGTCCCCACATGCCGTGCTGGGTCCTACTGCCATGGCTCAGAGCACCTCACTCCTGCTGCTGCTGCTGCTAAAGGTAAGCTATGGGCCCTGGGCGGGAGGGCTAGGGCTCTCCAGGGGGGCTCTCCAGGCTGGGACCCTGAATGGGGGCTGGGGCCCTGGGGGGGGCATTCTGTGGGGGAGGCTGCACCCTGTGGGGGCCAGGGGACCCACAGTCCCCCCAGCAATCTCCTGACATCTACTCACACACCAACCCACATCCCTCTACACTCACACACCCACCTTCCCACCCCCTTCCTGCAAACGCCACATCCCCACCATCACGCATCCATCATGTGCGAAGAAAACCAAAAGTACACATCAGCACATAGGTATTTAGAATTTATTTTATCATGATGATAGAGACACTGGTAGGCTTCCGCATTGCTTTAACATTGTAAATATATCAATAAAGCATTGCCCAACTGATCTCTCTCTCTCTCTCTCTCTCTCTCTCTCTCTCTCTCTTTTTCTCTCTAGGTGTGTGTGTGTGTGTGTGTGCAATTGTGGAAAAACATGGATTTTGGGGTATTTTTAAAAATGGATTTGGGATGCTGCTGCACCAGGCCAGTTGGTAGAAGGGGTCACATCCCCAGGTACCAGTTGGCTGGGCCCCAGAAGCTCCTGAGAGTGAGTAGCCCTGATCTGCTTGCCAGGGCAGCTTTTTGTACAGATGGGGCCAGGACAGGGCAGCTTTTTGTATGGATGGGTGCAGCACAGGTGCTGGCCCTGGGCTCTAGCTCCCCCTGGCTGCAGTTCCAGGAGGAGCCAGGCAGGGTTATTTTGCCCCAAGTGGCACAATTTGCTCCGCAACAAAGTGCATGTCTGAGCATGTGCGCTGAGGCAAAAAGCCTCAAATGTGTACCGTTCAAATGTGTACCGCTTCTATTTGAACTGCTGCAAGAGCATGTGGTTGCATGTGTGGACGCACCCATGTTAAAAAAATTAGTCCTGTTTTTAGTGACAGTCCTAGGGCACAAATAGATCATCTCGGGGTAAATGGATTTGACTTTACTGTGCATCAGCTGCTGTGCAGTAACTACCCAGGTGTACACTCTTACCTTCTGATAGGCTGAAGCTATAAACACTGGTAACTCCCCTCTTTCATTGAGGGCTAAGCTGTTTTATTTCAGCTTCCAGTTACCCCAGGATAAGCATGTACACCCATGGGCAGCTACTGTATGGTAAGGCCCTGCACCCATTTTGCCCTCCAGGAAATATTTTGCAGAGGTCTGTACTTCTGATGAACTTTTAGATTATTCATATTTCTCCTTCATTAGTCAAGCCTAGGCCAGCCAGCAAAGGAGAGGCTGCATGACCAGTGTGTTCCTGCATGCATCTTCCCCTCTTCTTCTGTGTTCCCTGCCTAACTTTTTTTTTAAACGCTGATGTCTGCCCAGGCAGTCTTCAGACATGTCCAGCTGTCCATCCAGTTAGAGAAAAACTAGATTTCATAAAAAAACACCCCCCCAAAACCCAAATATTTCCATTTGCTGTCTGCAACACCAAGGATAATGATTACCCTGAGGCTGTCTCTCTGTGAGCAAACGTCATGGATGTAACTCACCACTTATACCGTTATTGGGCAGCAGTCCTAATGAACATGCTTTGTATACGTGACCAGAAACACCAACAGAGTTCACTGCTGTTCATAGTAGATCTGCACCAGCGGTGAATCAGTCCAGTAAACTCTGCAGCTGTAGAACGTGCATTGGGGTGGCGCGTAGGGGGTGCATGCGGGTGCACATGCACCCCCTGCATGTGGTGGTGCACCCCCTGCAAAAAGGCTGTGGGGGATCGCCGCTCACCACCCTGCCGTTGACACTGCTGGCGGTGTCTGTGGGTGGTCCATGATCACCCCTGGCTGGTGCCGCCACTGCTGGTGGTGTCTGTGAGTAGTTGCTGACTTGTGGTCAGCGCCCCCTGCCCCCCGCTGCTGACAGCGCCAGTGGCATCTGCGGGAGCTCCCTGCTCACTGCTGCCCGGGCTTCTGCTGCCACGCTCCTGCCACCATCAGTGCCACCGTGCCCTGCCAGCTGCCAGGGGCATGTGCCGTTCATGATTTAAATCCTTGTAAGGTTGCAGTTCTAACTCTAGAGCAGTAGTTTTCAACCTGTGGTCTGTGGGTCCACGCACAATATCAATAGGATCTACAAAAAATGACTATGATGGATCAAAATATGTGAATACCCACAATTAAAAGGGGCCAATGACTCCATTTCTCTGTGGTAAAACATTATTCCTGTTTGTCAATCCTGCAAGGAAAAAAGAGGGAAGGATTTCTATTGCTTTTCCTGAGAGCACTAATGGTGGAAGGTCTAGCAGCACTCAGCACAGCCCTGTTCCAAAAATAAGTAGTGGCAGCCGATTTAGAAAGCCATTCTTTGCTTTTAATGTGTTAACTTGACCTCCAGCTAGGGTGTGGGCTGATTGGATTCATGCAGAAAAAGCTTGCACAGGCCTATTCCATAGTCAGAAAAGAGCTTATCTTTAGTCTTCCGTGAAAAGATTTAGATGAAACAGAAGAAGGGAGCTTGTTTTGCTCAGTGTTAATCACAGTAATGTAATGCATATTTACTTTTCTTAATTATGGGCCATTTGGAAGACTGAAATGGCAGTCTTCAGAAAGAATATTTCTTTTCCTTTAACCCTGAAAGTCTTACCCTTTTAATTCTGCCTGTTATTCATGCATGTGGGCGAGAGAGGGCAAATAGTGCTGTGACCTAGGCTTACAGCAAGAAAAGCTGAGGAAATTTAGATGTAAGACTGAAAATCCAAGGCAGTTGAAGACTGAAGATAACTATGCTGGAGTAATGGAAAACAGAAAAATTCAGGCATCTAATTTTCCTCACTCCACCACCTTAAAGTTAACACTGGGCCTCCTAACTTACAGGCACTGAAGTAGTTTTTTGCTCTAGTATGTCCTCTCCTGCTGGCAACTTAAATTTCACACTCAAACTTGATCGCACTTCTGCCTTTGTATGTCTATATGTAGTATAGTCATTTTTTAATGCTGCGTTTGATCAGTTCCAGAATTTCTAATAATGTTTCAGGAATTGGTTTCCAGAACCAAAAACATTCTGGGGAAAATCAGAAAAGGGGGGAAATTAGGGGATGCATGCAGACTTTGCCATCTGATAAACACAGGTCCAGCTTCAAGTACTTCTTCAGACTAAACAACTGGCTCCTGGTTTCCATTCATGCTTTCTAGCATGACAAAGTCCTTGCTCATCCTTCCAAGCAGGTTAAGCTTTCTGGCACTCTGAATGACTTCTCTCCCAGACAAATAACAATGACTTGGGGAATGAATATGTGCCCACAACCCTTGCTCTTATGGAGAGTACTGGTGACCCTGAAATTGGCTGTATGCACACAGGGGAGAACGCTGGAAGTTTTAATAAAAACATTCTGGAAAAACTGTTGTAAAGAAATTTTATTCCTTTGGACACATGGGGCACACCTATGCAAGATGCTATATTGCCATAGCTTGTTGCCGTGGCAATGTAGCATCGGCAGGCATGAACCGCGATGCTGGTGCTACTTTGCAGTAGCATGGAAAAAACCTGTGCAGCATCCAAACTGCACAGTCTTTTATGCAGTCTGTACTAAAAGTACTTTTAGTACTCAAGCAAGTACTAAATGACTGTGCAGTAACAACTGTGCAGTCCGGCACACATGTAGATGTGCCCATGTAGTATTAAATTGAATTAATTAGTGGCATATTCTTCCTTAACTGCACAAATGCAGCCCACACAGTACAGATACAGCTCTTTCAGCATTTACAGCAGTGACATGCAATCATCCAAGGGGAGAAGAGATTTTTCACACTGGAGCAAACTTTTCTGGGTTTTAAACCCTTGAAATAGAAGGGTTGGAGAGTGTCTACTGTGTAAATGCATCTGTCTCTTAAAGTCAATAGGGCTTTGTCAGCAGAATAAATCTGACGTAGCAGATCACTGGGAATTACATGATTATGAATTAAAGTGTACACTTTGGGAGACTGACATATCAGCAAAAGCATACAAAGGTGCTAAAGAAGGCTACAAGTGGTGACTGAGGTCTTATTCACGCCTGAAATGTTGGTCTGTCATATATTTAAAGCTTCCGGTTTTCTGTTTAAACCAATATTTATACATAAAACTAAAATATCCATGCTATAAAACCTTAATACATAAAACACTCTAGTCTTCCAAACATTTAAGCAGCTGTTTTGACACATGCGTTGACAAAGACAATATGTAGAAACAGTGGCCCAAATGTTTTGTGTGAGGGTTGTTTTTATCTATATAAGTGACTGCTTAATAGGCAGTCTGATGAAATTAAAGAAAAGTCTTTAATGATACTTTCTAATACTGATTTTTATTTATTTATTTATTTATTTATTTATTTATTTTTCTTATACTGATTATTATTATTATTATTTATTCCTGTTTCCTGACTTCTACAACCAAGCCACTGTCTTCAGGCTGATCTGGGTCCATTTCACAATAGTTGCTGGTGGCACTGGATCAAGAGCAGAACAAAAAATAGCCTGGTAGTTTTGTTTATGCTATAACTTACTTGCATAAAGAGCCTTTTATTGCAAAGAATCTCTAAGTTCCTTATGGGCTTTACATAGCATAGAGATGGTGAAATGATTTCGCACATTCCTAAAAATGCAGCTACCTCTGAGGAGGAAGGGTACCATTTATAAAATTCAGAGCAACAGGGAAGACCACTGGACCTAAGGACTGGAAGTGAGGGAGGTAAAATCCTAATTACTCACTTTGAAATTTTGTCAAATCCTAGAATTAGCAGTGGATTTTTGATGACTAGGTGGGGCTGAGTGCTGTTTTACTTCTCATCTGGGTGATAGTAACTCCAGTGGGGGTGTTTACTTGGAGGAAAGAATGGTACCCACTGAGTCATGAAAAGTTTTCCCCCCCCCCCCGCCTTCCCCCTCCCACCATATAGATGTTAGTTTTCTAAGTACGGTCTAGATTGGAAAATGCATTTAGAAAACTGGACTCGTTTAGCTTGATTTTTTTTTCCCCCCTCCCCACTCCCTCCAGAGGTGCTGAGCATACATACATATGGGAAGACCTAGGGTGGAGATTTTACACATGGTTGTAAAAGCACCTCCAACCCTCAGTTCGACTTCAGTAGAAAGGTTACTCATGATTGGATAGTGAAGTCCCCATGATACCTAGTTTTTCCTTAGTGTTTCTTCCTGAAGCTTTGAAAGAAAACATTTATCTTTCCGCTTTTATCATCATGTGTGAAGGTGTCTGTGTGTTTGTGGGAGGTTTAAGACAAGACACCTTCCACAAAAATCCTTTTAGAAACTCAAAGCATTTTGTTTGCTTCCTGAAATGTACTTCAAATATTAAATCAACCTGTCAATCCTTTTATTACGCTGATGAAATGTACACAGATTAGGATCCAATAAAATAGACATAGCATAGACTTTGACTTTCTATATTGAGTAAGCTATCTTGCAAGATAGTCTAGACAGATGAAAGAAACTGTTCCTATCTGAGTGACTCTTGGCTTGCTTGGGTTTGTGCTAACAGAGGGATAACATCTGCTGCAGATAACTGGCATCTTCATCTTGGAGAAATGGTATAAACACTTTTAGTATGTTCACTCCTTATTCGCACATTGTTGGCTTCTTTTTTCTGTCCAGCAGCTTTATACTGGCCCCTGCCCTCTGTGTACTATCCTGCCATGATGCGTGTTTTCTTTAAATTAGCTGGTTCTTTTATCTGTAATTATGATGGCTCAGCATCTAAATGATGATTGCAATAAGGTAAAAGGGAAAGTTGAACACAAGGATATCCAGAAATGGAAAGCGGCACTGATGTGGTCCGGGAGCATCACATTTCTAGGACATGCATTCAGAGAAGTTTTTCAACTTTTATACAGGTCACTTGGCACTGAGTTGGAAAAAAAAGAAGAAAGAAAGATCTTTGATAAGTTCACTGAATACGTTAAAGAGAGAAGAGACCTTTTGCTAGTGATGATAGGGCACTATTTTTTCTGACTTTGAAGAAATAGGAATGAAAAGGAAGCACAGTTGCAGGTCATTTCTTCTTGGACCGTGGTATTTTGATCAATAAGATAAAATCAGGAAGGCTTGGTCATTACTTGTTTGGAATCCTTCTTTAAGTCCCCAGGAGTGGTGCAGGAAGTAATATTTACAATCTTCTGTGCAAACTAGTATTAAGTAGAGCTAGTCAAAAGTATGAATTTCTGTTTCAAGGGAAATGCTGCCACTTCGAAATGTTTTATTTTGAATTAGAAAGTTTGTTTTTTTTTTTTTAAATTTGTTCTCCATTTTCTACACCAGAGAATTTCCAACGTGTAGCAGCTTCAAAAATGTTTTGTATCAGAATTTTAAAATTTGGGGCTTAAGTCACAGAAAGGGATGACCTCTGAGGTCATTGGGCATTTATAGACATGTTTTTAATTTGCAAGAGCTGTGCAAATTAAAAGCGCCTGTAGTGTCACATTTTTCAGTGCAGGGACACTGATACATGGCAGTGGGGTGCTTTGAGCTAAAGCCCACTGATGTTTTTCAGTGTGGGGCTGCTGATACACATGAAGCTGGAGTCTGCTGGAGTACAGTAATTACCACACTCCAGCAGATTAATCAAGCCTGCTCCCATGAGCTGGAATTACAGCATGTCAGAGCAGCCTCCCTGCATGTGTACAGGAGCCCATCTAGTTCAACCCTGTGTTCGAGCAGGATCATCCCTGTCCAAACCATCCCATGCAAGTCCTTGTTTGACCAGTTTTAGAAATAGGTTAATCAACCTTGCCACTTTGTTCAATACAGCATTAATAGGAGACATATGAAGGAAGATCAGATATTTTAGTCAGTATGAACTGGAAGCAGCCTATGGAATTTTAAAAAAATTAAAAAGTATTTCACCTTCTATATTACCATATTATGATGTCAGTAGTAGCAATGTATGAAGTAATGTAAAAATATTAAACATGAAAAAATCATAAAAGAAAATTTGAAATTACCTACTTTGACCTCATACATAACATAGGCCAAAACATTTTTCTCAGTAGTTTCTGCAGTAAGTCTATTTTTTTTTAAGGAAGTAATCCAGTCTTGAAGTCCATCCTCACAATGTATCTTGCAAAATTGGACAGTAAGCTGTATGGGATAGGGACCATGTCTTCATCTTCCTGTCGTATACAGCACATCAAACATGCTCTAGTCGTAGGAAACAATTACTGTATTGTCTGCTGCAGAGATTTCCTTCAGTTTCAGTTGTTCAGGGAGAAGTTATAGTCCCACTTTCTAGTATTACCATCTCCTAGTATAGTAGACTTGCTTGAAGGAAATACATTGGTACTGTTCTGTTTACTCAAATTCATGTTGACAATATGAACAAAGGCTATTGAATATTGTCTGTATAAGAATAGGACTTGAGCCTGTGTCACTGTAATGTGATAGCATTATGTCACAACACCACAAACCTGTCTTCACTACAGAGTACAGTTCATCCTTTCACTTGTATGGTGCAACCATTTCCGATTCCAAGTACTAAGAGGTTGAACTTATTACTACACAGAAGCTCTGAGCCATGATTTTATAGTAGGAAACTAAAAAGGAGTAGAGTTTAGTGTACAAAGTAAGACATCCTTCATCAGGAAGAGAGGCAGCATGGCCCAGTGGATAGGTTAATGATCTGTGACCCAGAAGATCTGGGTTCTATTTCTAACTCTGCCATTGACCTGGTATATGAATTTAGGCAAATCACTTTGCCTCAGTACTTCCTTCACACACAGTTTTATCTGCTTAAATTGTAAAACATTTGCGACTCAGTCTGTTTGTACAGTAGAGCCATTATCTCAACTGAGGTCTCTATGCCTCTACCTACAACATAAATAGCAGGTGGAACCTCATGCTTCAGTGCATAAGCCAACCCATAATTACTACATCAGATTGGGAGCAGCTTCCCCTACGGGCAGGTAAACAGATAATTATTTGTTATGACCTTTTTTTTTTTTTTTTTACTTTTTCCCATAGCATCTGGTACTGGTTGCTGTCAGTGCTGGGATGCTCAAGATTTAAATAGGCCATTGGGTTGAACAGTTTCACTAAGGATGGACCTGGAACCCTCACTGTTCACCAGTGTTCCCAGTCTCGTTTACATGTCAGCCAAACATCAGCTGCAAATGGCCATTGTCAAAAAGGGGAGAAATAGGAAGGAAGCATTTGAATGAAAGGGAGAAAATATGAAATTGCATTTGTAAAATAGACAGTGTAGGAAAGGCAGGAAAGGTAAACTCAAAGCAGTACAACTGACCAGCAAGATGAGCAGAACTTTTCAACAGAAAATGTTGATTCCACAAAAGGTTTTGTAAAAATAAGTCCATTTTGAAAAAGATTGTTTAGTAAGAATGAACAACAACAAAAACTTCAATAAGGTTTCTTGTTTTGAAATTTCTTTTTCATTTTTGAATTTTACATGATGTATATGTGAAAAGTTAAAATTAGAATGAAATGCTTTGATTGAATCATAGACGAGTAGGGCTGGAAGGGACCTTCAGATGTCATTTAGTACAATCCCCCCTTGCTAGAGGCAGGATCATCCCTATCCAGAGCATCCTATACAAATCCACTGTCTAATCTATTAGTAAAACTACACAGTCAATCTTGATGCAACCACAAGGCATAACACGCTAACCTGCCTCAGTGGTCAATGCCCTGCTGCTCTGTTGTTAAAACGTCCTTGAGAGACCCAAGGAATAGGGTCGTGCCCCTGGCTGCAGAGGAAGGCAAAAACTGCCACAGCCTATGCAAGTTTCACCATGGGGTAAAATTTCTTCCTGATCCCAAATGTGGCAATTGATCCCACTCTGAATGGGCCACGTAGCCAGGAATCTTTGGGTTTACGTCCCAGCAGGAGCATTGGCACACCCCAGGAAGTATCCCCAGTCTTGGCCGCAGCCAACACCCAATGCTTTTGAGGAGGGTGACAAACAATAATAAATAAATAAATAAATAAATAAACACCCCCCTGCCCCACAAATGTATAGTAACAGGAGGGGGAAAAAATTCCTTCCTGGACGGATGCCGAAAACCCATAGTAGAACTTCGGCATAGCTACTTCTAGATCATCCCTGGCCAGTGCTTGCCCATTCTCTTCTTGAACACCTCCAGTGATGGCGATTCCCTTGCTTCCCTAGGCAGTCTGGTCTATCACCTCACTGTTCCAAATGAAGTTTTTCCTGATCTCCAATACAAACCTACTTTGCTGCAACTTCAAGCCATTAGTCAGCAGTCTACTCTCTACAGCAAGAGAAAAAAGGTATTTTCCCACTTCTTTGTGGCAGCCTTTCACATATTAGAAGACGACTATCATGTCTGCTCTTAAACACCTTTTCCAGAAGCTGAACATACCTATTCCCATCAACCTTCCCTTGTATGACTTGTCTTCTAAGCCCTTTACCATTTGTATTCCTCAGCTCTGGACCCTCTCTAACTTCTCCAAGCCCTTTGTGAAATTATTCTTTTTTAAAAATTCTATTTGGCAGGAAATTTCAAATTATTTTGGGTTTTTTCTTCTATTTGGAAATAATTAGAGATTTTAGAGAGAGGAGTCTGATGGGGTGCGGGGTGGGAAAGGAGGAGGAGGGAAAATTTCTGTGGTAGTATTTGAGATGTGTAACAATGACTAAAAGGTGGCCAGCTAGTTACGATTCCAGAGAAACAAACACAGATCATATGTAACCAGGTAGCCAAAACATTATTGTATACTTCAGATTTGTACTGCAATTAGCTGATGGCATAATAAAACTGTCAGACACTAGAGTGACTACTGCCTTATGAATATGAAAAGCAATGATCTCTTTGCTGAATATGCAGTAGTGAGAAAACACAGTTGAAACAATTGCATGGTTTGCTTTTCTTAATGGAGGCTTCGATAACTTTGGGGGAAAAAGTAAAACAGCTGGCTGATAGCTGAGCTCAGTAGATGAGGAATAATTAATGAGAGTGGTGAGATGCCATCTAGGGAGGAATGATTTGGTACCTGATTATTTGAGTGAATGACCAGGCCATGTGTTCAAGGAATTAGGACTTTGGTGATTTGGGGTGGGCTGGATGCGATGTTAGTCCTGTACAAGTAGCAAGAACTGGAGTTCGAAATTCCCAATAGAGATGTGTTTCACTGTTTCCAGCAGCAGAGAAGGGTCCAATTCAGGTTTCAGTGGCCCAATTAGGATATTTAAAAAAAGAGAGGGCTTGATATCTTGTCCAAGGAATAATCCCTAATGATCCAGGCTGCAATCATTTTGAGCCCAGGGAATCCCCAAGTTCATCCATGGGGGAAGTAATTCTCATTGCATTATGTTTGTCTCTGAGTGCTGAGAAGCTTAGTTTTCATTTTGTTTAAAGTAATTGTTAGTCTTTGTTGTGGAGAATTAAACTGTAAATTCACATGGCATACTTAGAACTCCCCAATTTTATTATTTTATTAAAAAAATCTCATGCTTTTGACCCTTATGCATGGACATTACTGAAGCAGTACTGATAGAATATATAGGTTTACTTTAAAGGTCAAGATAACTGAAACTACGAAGTAAACTTTCTTTTCAGCTTGGGTAGGATGACTGGATAGGCCTTGTGGTGCTGGGCAAAGAAGTAGTACAAAGGCCTGCATATAATTGTTTATTGGATTATAACTTGCTGAAGTTAGTGGGTATAGCAGCTCTTTTATGCAGGATAAATGTAGAAAAAGGTCCTACATGTAATCAGAAGCCTAGTGTGCCTACACACGTGCAGCAAGGCTGCTCCAGCACACTGTAATCTGGCAGATTAATCGAGTCCGCTGGAGCGTGGTAATTACCACGCTCCAGTAGACTCCAGCATCTCATAGTGTCCCTGCGCTTAAAAGTGGCAGCAGGGGAACTTTAACTACAGCTCATTCAGTGAGCTGTAGTTAAAGTGACCCTGCTGCCATTTTTAAGTGTGGGGGCACTGATACACGAGACACTCCAGGTACTTTAATTAGAGTGGCTCTTGGAGCCGCTCTAATTAAAGCATCTCCCCCCCCACGAGAAAGTGGTGGTACTCTTATTGTTTTAGGGCATTTATACACAGAGTAAACAATGGTCCAAAGCAAGACTTGAATAGAAGTTGAACCATTTGGCCAAAGTAGTTTTCCTGAGAATTGATATAGCTAACAAAGGGCCCAAGACATGTATTGCACTGGAACTGATCTTCTTTGGGTCTCTGAGAGAGAAACAGAAAAAGGGCCAGAAAAGCTGACAGAAGGAAGCTGTAGACATGGCTGCAGAAGTAATAGTATAGGAATAGTGTCCCTCCAGAAAGAAGTGGAGGGAAGATGGTTAGGCTTAGTGTGTTGGCTATCTTAAAAAAAGGCTTTGAACTGTGGCAAAGGCATTGTGTCTTATTTGATTCTTAATGTCTTCAAGGAATCAGGATGTTATATATTTTCTCTAAAGAAAAAGGATTACATCATGCAAATAAGTGCTTGACCCTTATTAGTATTTCTTCTTAATAGAAGCAAATCTCATTTTTGGCTAATAGCTCAGGTCAGAAAAAGGAAACTGCATATTTTGTCAGCCTGTTGTCACTGTACACACTTATTTATTACCTTCAAGAAGAAAAGCACCAGCAAGAGGTTTGTGCAACTATTTATAGCTTTAGCTCGACTTTAAAATGGAAAATGCATTTAGACCTCTTGGTGACCTCATTAAAAGTGCCCTCATTCGTGGGACACATTTCTCTTAGAACCTGAGTCACAACAAGGTGTGGTGGTTTACTGATGTGTGAGGATCATGCTTTCCAAGGCAGGGATTTCACATTCTACTGCTTCCTGTAACCATTATTCTGAGGGACATGGGTGAAGAGATCCTTTGAGGCCCAAGTGAATGCATTCATTGCTCAAACAAGACAGCGGAGCAACGTAAGTGAAGGGACAAGGATGGGGAAACAGTCTCTTTCCATAGGCACCTCCTGCTGGCTAATCAACAATTAATCTGTTATATTATTATGAAAAATTGATTTATACTAGTTCAGTGTGGTTTTTGCAGTTGTCTGGTAAGCATAAGTAAGAGCCTCCACATATCATCCCCTGTCTTTTAACTAGTGGGGACAAGGGTAGAATACAGGGGGAAAAGGGAAGCAAAACCAAAAATAGCTCAGTTTAGACCAGGATCTTGATGGCTAAAGCAGTTGTTTCATTTACTTTCCAGGAACTGTTTTGGTAATGCCAAATCACATGGATTGGGGAAACAGTGAGATGAATATCTATGATCTGGCTCAGACCATGTGTATGAAAAGCTGACAATAGAAATGGATCAGGAAATTAGAAAAAACCTGCTAAATTGCTGCTTTCACATTATTAATGTAATTACAAGAGAGCTATTAAAAATAAAGTATATGGGCCCATGCATGCTACACTTGTAATCATGTTGGAAGGTCTGGTCGCTTGATTCAGTTGAAATGATCTTTTTGTTGCGTTGTGCAGACATGATCACAACTATGTCCTAATGGCCATGTTGTTTTGACCACATCCAAGAATCAAACTAAAGGCCTGGTCTGTCATGGGTCTAGTTTATTGAATGTCACATTTCATGTGTTTTAGTTGACACATTTTAACTAATATGTTTGAAGAAGGTCAAGCCTTTCAATGCTATTGTTTTGAAACATGCGTTCAAAATACCTTAACTACCTGTTTTTATGGTTAGTTGGGCAACATGACTTGCCCTCTGTAAACTAGGCAGGCAATCTTGTTTAAAACTGTATTATTCAAGGTTATTTTAAAAATTGTATTAGCTATTTTCCTAGCCAAATGTTGTAAAGATGGTTCAGGTATGTTGTTAATATACATGGCGATCCTTTATATTGTACTAGTTTTGGGGGTCATGGGTCAGCTATCCCTTGTGTTCAACACAGTTAAAATATGGTTTAGTCTTGTAGTGCAACAGGACTACATTTAATTGCAGGCTGACATACTGAAAGTCTGTTGCACTTGTGGTACTTGATGGTGGTTACAGTGTGGGTGATCTGGCGGGAATAGCTGAAAAGGATCTAAATGAAGAACAAAGGTGACAAGCAAAATGTTTTCAGGGCAACGAACTGATACAGATTAACTGTTCTAGTTGCTGCTAATTCTGCCAGTGACCTGTTTCGTAAGTACACATCTTAATGAGTAGATAAATGGGCTTGTTTGTTTAATCATGCTGTGCTTCCAGCTTTTTTAAGTGAATCATCATTAGTGTACATCCGTGAGTGCTGGAGATGGCTGCCTAGTGTATGGGAATCTCTGGCAGAGCAATGGACATGTGTGAACAGGAGACAGTAAAAATGCGCTCAGCTGCAAGCGCTGTGAACTCAGCACAGTAGAGTAATTTGTAATTTGTGTACAGAACACTGTGTGCAGCTCAGTAGACGCCATGCTCCTGTATGGTTTGGGTTCAGATACCATATGCTTTGACTTGGATAGCTTGGCCTTCCTTCTGGCCTGGACTGGAGACAGATGTTGCTACTTATATTTGTCTAATTTGGACTTTTTTCAAATTTATGTAAACATTTTTGCAACTGGTAATGCCAAATACAGTGAAAACATGAGGGGAAGAAGTAACAGAGAAGAGGAAAAAATACGATTAACTGTCCTCAGTGCTGCTTCCTTTGATGCTTGGCACGTAGCTCCAGGCAGCAATATTTTTTTTTCTTTATTGATAGACAGCTTAGACTTTTGGCTGAGATGTTTTTAGAGTGTTTAGAGGTTTGGTTACCCTTGTAGCCCTTAACAGAGGGAGGGGGGCATGGCAATAGACCTGTTCCTTGTTAAGGAGAAGAGAGGGGAGGTGAATGTTTGAGCTCAGCTGATATAACAGGGTGGGATGTGTGTGTGCTCAATTCCACAAAGCTTGGAGTGGGCCTCCCTTTTGCAATCACCCTTTATTCTGACAGATTTGTCATTTTCCCATTAACACCCACTTCAAGTCTTCATCTGTTTCAACACCGGCCTCTTAGTGCCAGTAGCCTTCTTTTAAAAGGCTGATGGCCTCCAGGGTCAGGTTGTCCTCCCTGCAGGCATCAGTCAGGGGCCCTGAAGAGCAATGCAGTCTACATCCTCCTTTCCCCTAACCCAGGAAGCAGCTGTCATCACTTCTGCAGTGCCCGGGAGCCCAACGCCAACCTATCCTTGATATAGTTCAACTCTTCTTTCTTTAGTGCCAATACTGTACTCGGCTCTTACAGATTTCCAGTATTGGCTACTTATTGAATGGGATTGTATTTCAGGCTGTGAAGCGCATTGTAAGCTATTTGTTGTGACTATTGCTTTGAATGCTTACTGTCTGTAATCGGCTCTAGTTCTGTGCATGTTAGGCTGCTTAAAGCATACGCAAGAGGTTTTATATTTAACTGTTTCTTTCAAGACACAACAGGAACCTGACAAAGCTTAGATTTCCCTCCAGGGTAGCTGACCCCAAATCTTTACATTTGTGGAGATAACTGACTTGTCAAATGCATTTGTTTCCCAGTGAAATTTTTTTTCTCCACAAATCATTGGACTAAACTCCAAATTTTAGTATTGTTTAGGAAAAAAAATCTAATTAATTGTAAGTCATTTGTATGATATATTTTGGATGGCCTGAGACATGATTTTTGAACAGTTGGGATCCTGGTAACATTGGGGAAGTCCCTACCGGTAGCAGACTTTTTAAATTTCTCTCTGTGGGTTATAAAAAATTACAGACGCAACGATTGCTGAGGCAATGACTGCTGTTCCTTGTGGTTTTGCTAGGTCCCGTGTGAGTAGCAGCTTGGCATAACATACTATATCTACATGGAAAAAGACAGGTCTACCTCTTAACTTCAACCAGCACCTTTTGGGGACCACAACTGATGACTGTTTTGGGAAAGTCTCATTGCTTTATTGTGTTAAACTGGCACAAAGGCTGAGGGAATTGTCCTTACAACATGTCTTCAAATGGTTAAGTAGACAGGAATATTATCTGCCTCCTTTAAAATAAATAGACATTACCTTTTTTGCTTCTGGTTCTTTACTTTTCAGTAGCATTTTGCAAAAGGTGAAAAAAAAGCAATCCCTAAAATCCAGGGTAAGCTGTTGGAAGCTACATCAGAGTCCTTATGTGATCATCAAACAGTGTCCTCTTGCAGTTTTTCTTGAGTAAAACCTGAGTTGCTCATTGTTCATGTCTAATGTAGGATGGGAGAGCTGAAGAGAAACTCAGCAAAAAACAAAGAAAGAAAGAGAAACCCTCTTGGTGATATAAATGTGACGTTCGTGTCTGGAAATGAGTGAACTTTTCACAGTAAAACTGCATTTGACACATTTCTCCAAATTATTTGCAAATAATATCTTGACTTCTGACAAACTTTTCAGTATGGGATGGTTAAGGGAGGTATACTTTAGTCAATGCATTACTTTCATACTATTTTTGTGACTATTGTTTTGACTATTTGCTGTTCATAGTTTGCTTTAGTTCTATATGTGATGGATTGATTGCTTAAGTCGTAGGCTGGCTTTTTGCGATTTTTTTTTTCTTTTTTTTTTTTTTGGTCCCTGTCTGGAGGACTTTCAAACCACATGGGACTTTTGAAATAGTTGAACAAGCACTTACAGTGCAAATAAAAATACTTGTGCAAGTCTGTTCACAAGTCTTCATTTATGAACATGTTTGCTCAAGAATCTGTGACACTTTCCTTGCCTGTGAGCCTTCCTAACAAAACTTTGCTGCCATCAGTATTTACAGAAAGCTAATGAAGGGGATGTTGAATACTAAGTAAGTTTGCAGATTTGGCTTGGACAAACATGTGCAGATAGTTTCTTGTGGCTGAGAACTATGACTTTTTTCCTTTGGAAGGTAAAAACCAAGGTTTTAAGCAAGGTTTTGATGGCTTCTTGGAAAGGTCATAGTTTGCTCATTGGATATCAAAGAATTCTTTAAACTTCTCTGAAATGAAGGAAGGACTGCGGCTTGGCTTGTCACTTTCTGTGAGATGGTCATGAGGTTGACCTGTCCTCTGCCACACTGGGTCTTGATTGTTCCTAGTTACCTAGAAATTGCGCCTGGAACATAGTCACCTTGAACCAAAGAAACATGCCATCATTAGAATCCGACACAAATGTCCTTAGCTTCTCCATGTGCCTTTAATGTGCTGCGTGAAGTTTTCAAATGCAAATACTATTACAAGAAATTCCTTTTCAATTTGGGTGTTTCTCTGTTCTTTTGGCCATTGTGTTGAGCTACTGATGGTCTCTTGTAAGAGTGGTGCGCAAGTCCTATTGCACTGTTGTCACATTGTATGGTTGGTTGCCTCTTCATTTACACTGTAGTCTTTCAGGATACCATAGCAGACTACTTGATGAATCTGCATCATGTTGAGGTAATAACTATATCCATATAGCATCCTTTTTCTGGTTATTTCCTGAGAGTTTTGACCACTGAGAGGTTTGGAAGAAATGTTGGCAGTTGACAAATCTGAACTGATGTAATATTTTTAGGCATAGACAATCCTCAATATTGTTTTTAAGTTTAGAGGGTCAGATGTTAGCCTATGAGAAGTTAGCAGGTGTTGTAGGGGTGGAATTGTAGTCAGTTAAAATATAATCTAGTTTTTATTCATTTTTAGATTTACTTCCTTTGCATTTACCAGCAGCTAGATGAGGCCTGGGGCATAACCTGTCATAGTTTCTGCTGTGGTATCCCTATATTTATGCATCAACACCAACAGCTATATGGTGGGTCCCTATATGGCTTTTTTAGAAAAGTCTTGATGGTGGTGACTGATGTGATAGAAGTTATAGTTTAGAGATGCTTCTAACAGGAGACTGAGGGAGTTGGGAATTTGGAGACGGTCTCTCAGGGAGCACCTAATTAGCTGGTTTGAGAGAGGTCTGCAGAGACCCACCTACTGATTCCCAATAAAACTTGTGGTTAGTTCTTCTCATTCATATATGCCTACATTTTATATTCATATTCATGTTCATATATGCCTACATTTATTGAGCTTGGTGATCTTACTATAGTGGTGATATCTTTCTGTTTCAGGTTTTGGATCTGAAATGGAATTTGCAGCCATCTGTATCTACCTGTTGGCATCCAGCATGTGGTGAGATGGCTGTTGTAGCCCTGGCTAATATCTGTCTTTGCCAGCAAGCACTGAGAATATTTTTGCTTTTGCCAAGTTAGGTAATATTTCTTCTGTTCTAGGCATATGATAATGAGCTTATTTAGTCCTCTACGTTGCTTACATAGTTTTCCTGTCTTCCCAACGGCAGCTACACTATTGATCCAATTAGTAGGCTTTGACTTCAGCAGTGGCACCTTCATTTTCCTTTTGCTTTATTGCTATTGCTATTAATAATAATAATAATAATAATAATTTTCTTTTAATGCTGTGGTTACTTTGCAAGGTAACTGCTATATTGGCTGAATTGTTTTGTCTATTTCCTGGTGTAACAATATGCTTGAAAGGCATCCCCATCCTTCAAAAACTTCACAGTAATCTTTTCAGAGCTTTGTTCTAGGAATACTAGAACATAGTCTGCTCAGGGTATATTTTCTGTGTCTACTGTGTGAATTGTTTGTTTTGGTCTTAGTATCACTAGGCTCCCGAATTAACTTGTTTTAGAAGAGAGGAGCAGTGTATTGTCTGTACTACCTGATTTTGGCCTGTATACTTTCCTTTGATACTGTACTTGCAATTTGTACGGTTCTAGTGATAGTATGGGCATCCTGTCATGTAATGTTTAATGTGGCTTTGCTTGGTTGTACTTTTATTTCTTTAATAATGCTGACCAGGTCTTGTAGCTTACCATGATTACTGGTGCCCACAATCTGGCATTTAGTCTCTTGTTTGTGTATTCCTACCTTGTCTTAGTGCTAGTTTGAGGTTTTTAAACCATGTATTTTGCTGTTTTGTGCCACATTAAATGTCTCATACGTGCCAAATGTCATCTTTTGACTCACCGCTGGCTTTTTTGATATGGTACACTTCTTTTTCTTTGTTTTTTGGTCTGTGAAATTTAACGTATCAGTTTCTCTTCTCCCTACTGCAGATGACTCCATATGTGGGGTATCTTTCATTATCATATTTTTATCCATGTTAACCCACAAATTTGTCTTCACATTTTGTCTCCTTCTGTATTGCATTTGTACATTTGCTTTCACACAAATTTTAATGTATTTTCATGCTTTCTCCATGCTACATGGCAAATAGTCCTGTGTCTACTCCATTTATTTTCTGTGCTAGATGTGAGTTTGGTTGCTATCTTTGTTTTTACCTAGAGCTTTTTGGCAGCATTTGCATGAGCTACTGAGCATTTGCATTTAAACTCCTGAATCTTTTTTTCCTTATGAATTTATCCTTCATTGTTCAAGGTTTGAAAATGGCACAAGTCTGCCATTTGGTGCAGTTTCGCAATTTAGTGATGTATTTTTTTCCTCCTCTGACTCCTTGAGTACCTTGGTTGAAAAAAATCTTTTCATACAGGACATTTTCCATGGGGTTAAAATGCTTTTTGGAGTGCTAGCAGAATTGGAAATGGGCCGGTCTGGTCTGCCACTGATATATCCTCATATGTCAGAGCAGGTGGCAGCCTTTACCCATTTTAGCTACTGAGGGGGTGCTGTTTATTTGTTTTACCTTTTCATTCATCTCCATTGCAATGTCATGTTTTCCTGTTGTGAGAGACTGTCCAGTGAATGAAACATGCCCATGTGCTCAGGTATAGGGGTTTGTAGACTGCTGGGAGGAGGATTAATAGCAACTTTAAATATTCTTCTGGTTTAAGGTACCTGCAGAAGCTGATTTAACAGTGTTCAGTGTTTGAGTGTGAAAGACAGCTATGGCAGTGCAACATTCAAGCTTTACTGCTTCCTCTGCATCTGTTCTCCCTCAAACAGTTCTCTAAATGCCTCAGTATTAGCCTATCCGTACAATCAAACTTGAAAGATCCCAAACAGAAACATATCTTTTTGTACCTGTAATGGATGTCAGATTTCATTGATTTCATAGACATTGGGGCTGGAAGGGACCTTGTGAGATCGAGTCCAGCCCCCCTGGTACCTGCAGAGATAATTAACCACTTGTAAGAAGTTTAAAAGTGAAGTCCAGGTCCTTTCAAATGCAGTACATGAAATGTCTCCTATTATTTGGGATGGACTTCAAAGTTCATATGTAGGGGAAACGGGCAGACATCTTCCCCTCTCAGCTTCCCACATCATTTCTTCATGGGCCATATGTGGGATATACAGCTGCATATATATATCCTGAGCCTTGGCTGCAGAGAGCAATAGGGTCTCCATGAAGCAGAGCTGGCCTTAGGGGTGGGCAACGTGGGTGACCTCCCAGGGTGCTGTAGTCAGGGGGGTGCCACATGTGCATGCACGCACAAGTGTGAGCAACTTGTGTTCATGGCAGAACTCCTTCCCCTCCACCCGCCCTGAATGGTCTCCGCCCCAGGCAGGAGTAGCAGTGCCCAGCTCAGCCTGCCCCCCAATCCTAGCTGTTGCCCGTCCATCTGCCTGGTGCACCAGGCCACTCTGCCTCCCCACCAGACTATGCCTTGTGCCCCTGCCTGCCTGCCTCTGCCTGTAGCAGCGCCACTGACTTGGGGGGCTGGGAGAAGGGCATACCAGAATACAAGGTCACCCAGGGTGCTGTTTTCCCTAAGACTGGCTCTGCCATGAGGAGCGAGTGTCATGGCTGGGCTAGAGCAGGAGGAGGAAGAAGCAACCCATGAGAAATATTTATTAGGGAGTAAGGAAATAACTGCTGCAGTCAGTGCCTGAGAAGGGAACTGCAGGAAGTAGGTGCAGTGTATAGGCCAGGGACTGAGCTTGCTACTCCTGAAGAGAAGATGATGAGCTACTAGACGAGTGATTCTCAATCAGGGTGCCCTGGCACCATCAATCCAATGGGAGAGCAAGGGACTTTAGATGAGAAACTGCTTGCAACCTTGGGAAGAACTGCAGAAGGAGGGGCACCCTGCACATTTTCTGTCCCTCTGCTGAAGTGTTTATCGGGAGGTGCTCAGGGGTGAGCATCTTAGAGACAATGCACCCACATAGAGAGACGAGAAAACCCAGGGATCTGGTTGTCTTAGGTGTTAAGGTTGAGAACCTTATGTGTATCTGGAACAAGGGCCTCCCTCAGCCATGTGAATCCCAACTGTCCCTAAAGGGTAAGGGGCATACCATGCTCACCCTCTGTCTGACTGTCCCTAGAGATCAGGTAGTGAGAAGTGAAATCACCAGAGGCATAATTATTCATGTGAATTGAGGGTTATTACTTCTAATCAGGCTCTTAATTTATCTTTCTTACAAAGACATTGAAATGCACACAAATATACAGAACAAAACATACCATGTGGTGTGGAGTTCCATGTATGATTCTAAAACAAATTATTTAATGAGTTAATTTGCAGAGAACCCCAAGTCTCGCCCTAAACATTGAATAAACACTTTGCTTTAGTGGTGGCATGAAAGGCATTGCTTTGACAGCCTGATGAGTTCTCTCAAGTGCTGTCATCGTACAAGATGGCAACCTGCATTGCTGGTACAAGTAGCAGAGGTAACTCTATAGGGCAGCTCCTTTCTGGCATAGGCTTCTAACAAATTGCCTTCCCAGCCTACCTGAAGCCTAACTGGGAGAACTTTCTATAAAGCAGTGTTTCCTGGACTTGTGATACTTGGGGTGCACTTTTTTTTTCTCCCCTCTGGATTAAAATTGGTGGTATACTTCACTCTTGCATCTGAAAAGAGATGGGGTTGTGTATATTTCAAGACGTATAACATATTGCATTCCCCTGCCAGAGGAAATCAGACTAGTGCTCAGATGTACTGTTAAAAACCAACATCAATACATCTTTAAGCAAAAGATTAATCTCCGTACCAGTAGTTCTTAACATTTTTAGCCTCAAGGACCCCTCCATAACTTTTCTGGATTTTGTGGCACCCCATTTGAAAATCACTGGGAGACATTTACATTCAGAAAACATATGGAGGGGGGCCTTGAGGCTATAAATAATGAGCATTACTCATGTAGCTATTGCCACTTAAGGGTGGTGGGGGCAGGACTTCACCCTGCTGTGTCCTGCTCTTTCCACACTCTGCCTCCTCCTGACCCCTGTTTTGTACCTTAAGGGGCAAGGGCAGCCCCCAGCTGCTGAAGCTGCTCCTGAAAAGTCTCCCAGGTCCTTCTGCTGGCGCTGGGAGTGTGGAAGGAGTGGAGGGGACACGTCAGGTACGAAGTGTGGCTTTGTCTGTGCATCTGCCCGCAGCTGAGCATGCTCCTGTGAGCATGGGGCAGGGGGTGCTGGCATGGGCTGCCTGGGTGGTGGAGGAGGGAGAGGGAAGGCAACAGCAGTGGTAGCAGTCCCCATAGAAGTAACTTTAGGCATTGTTGGAGTAGCTGGGGTAGGCACGGGATGTGCAGACAACTTTAATTCTGGCATTTTAAAACTGAATGTTTAATTTTATAACCTTTCCATTGTTCTTTAAATGTATTTTATGTGGAATTTTATATATGGTATTTTATATTTCTGTGCTTATATAATTTATATATGGACCGAGGAAGATTTACTGAGGTATAGGAAGTAAGTACTTTGAAAGAATGCACAACTGGTAGCAAAAATAGGCTGCAGTGTTGATCAGCCATTGCCATAGACTTTGCAAGTAGGTTACTTGTGAGACTATAGTAGAATACTGGTATCAGGATTCTTGGGGTTCTGTTACTGTTTTTGGGAACAGAGTATGGTCTAGGGGCTACAAAGAATATGATGAAACATAGCTTTGGAACATTCATTCATTGTGAAAGAGAGTGTGGCTGAATAAATGGAACGTGCTAGAGTGGAAAATCAAGTTCTAAATGCAGTTCTCCATAATAAGACTTCCTGCAATGTTTTAGTTGCTTTATTTGGAAAGGGAGGAAGTGATAATTGTTGGTCCCCAAGGTAATGGGTATGAATCTGTAGTCAATAATAAGCATTTTGGAGTGTAGAGAATATCAACATCTCTCAGTAGAAGAGATGAGCCAACGGCTGTGATCTCTTGACCATTGGCTCTGTATGCCTAACTCTAGGCAAAAGTATATTCTATTGGGGGAGGATCTTTCTTTCAACAATTAGTGTGATTTATGTAACAGATTAATAAATATGATTGTTGAGTGTGAGAGAGTCGCACGTGATGCATAAAAGTTGATAAGTCTGATTTAAAAAAAATAAAATCTTGTAACGTGGAGAATTCATTGAGATGCATGCATGGTAGTACAGTTAAAAAGTCTGACAATGCAAGCATCCCTAAATACTAATCACTAGTAGCTATTTAGATTGCAAAATCTTCAGGGAAGATACTATCTTGTGTTGTGTTCAGTGTCTAACTCTCCTTTTGGTTGGAGTTTCTAGATGCTCCTGTGAAATAAATAATAAAATAAAATTATAATAATACAACATTTCATTGCTTTTAGGATATTCTCCTGTGATGAATGTTAAATTAGGCCCCTGTTCTTCAAGGATGGGGTTTTCAAAAGCACTCAGTATTGGCCTACCTCTTATTCAGTTGAAGTTGATGCATGGGACCAGGCTTGGGCCAATGTTAAGAACCGTTAAAGGGTCCCCCACAAACGGCAAGCAACTCACAAGTAGGGCTGTGCAAAATTTTGATGAGTGTTTAGTTTTGAAGCTGTTTTGATGTGTTTCAAGGTCAAAAAAGTAAAATTGAGATGATACAAAAGGCTTCAAAACAGCTTTGAAATGAAATGAGGGCACTTGAAACATTTTAAAAGTTTCAAAACATTTCAAGTTTTGAAGCAGCCTGGTGGCGGGAGGACACCAGCCCCATGGAGCTCAGCCTGGTGGCGGGAGGCAGCGGGAGAGCCAGTGGCAGAGCTGGTCTGAGCACAGTACTGGTTCTGAGTGCAGCCCTGGCCAGTGGCTCTCCCTCACCTCCCACCGCCAGGCTTAGCTCCATGGGGCTGTGGAATCTCCCACCGTTGGACTGTGCTCACTAGGGCTGCATTCCGAGAGGCTCTGCCACTGGCTTTCCCTCCGTTTCCCGCCACCGGGTTGAGCTCTGTTGGGCTGGCATTGCTGCTTGGAGCACAGCCCTGGTTCTGAGCACAGCCTGGTGGCTGGAGGCTCTGCAGCCCCATGGAGCTGAGCCTGGTGGTGGGAGGCAGGGGAGAGCCAGGGCTGTGCTCCAACTGGCTTCGCCAGCCCCACGTAGCTGATCCTGGTGGGAGGAGGCGGGAGAGCCAGGGTTGCGCTCTGACCAGCTCTGCCAGCCTCACAGAGCTCAACCTGCCCTCCCAGCACTGCCAGACTCCTCCCAGGGGTGCAGGACCCCAGATCTGCATGCAGATGACAGGAGGCTGTCACTGCTGCCTGGGGCCAGCGGCAGCAGCAGTCTTCCCAGCACCGGGCGCGGGCTGCACCCAGCGCCAGCTGCAGGCACCAGCAGCAGCCTCTTGTCATCCTGAGCACAGATCCAGGGTAGCTCACCCCTGGGAGGAGTCTGGCACAGCCCTCCTGGGGGAGCGGGCCCCCAGATCTGCGTGAGGGATGACAGGAGGCTGCTGCTGCTGGCAAGTGACACGAGTTTTGCTTGTCAGCACCTTGAGGTGCAGTTTCCCAGAAACCCCTGCACATATCTCCTTGAAACTTGGCAGGCTTTATGCCCTCAGAAGGGGATACCACCCCTGCAATTTTCATCCAAATCATGCAAGAAATTACAGTTATAGGCATTTTCATGATTCCCTTTTATAGCGTATGGGCGAAACGTGGAAACAATGAAACAGTTTCGACGAAACAGAACAGTGCTTCAAAATCAAATGAAACACTGTTTCTTTGAAATGGCAAGTCGAAACAACATGGTGCTGTTTTGCAGAGCCCTCCTCACAAGCCCTACTCACTTTTTCGAGATGTTCCAGCATATCCAACTGTTTTTGGTCAAGTTTCTTTAAGTCAGGGAGAAAGGAAGCTTGTGTTCTGTTGGGTTCACTGAAGGAAGATGAATAGCTTTCCAGATATTCTAGGTAGGACCTTTCAGGAAATTTGTGTGAAGAGAAAGCACTGGGGTAGTAGTAGGATTAGTAGTTTATTTACAGCTTTCACCAAAAAATACAATAAAAAGAAAAAATAAACATTATATAAAAATAAACAACAGTTATATAACTTGTTTTGCTAAAATCATGTAGTAAGGCTATCCATTCACCAGTTTACACAAATTAAAACAGAGTAGTGTATGATGATAGAATAGAAAAGATAAAATGAAGTGGTAAGCAGTACAACAAAACAGGGGAATTGCATTTGATTTTGGCCCTTATTCTTTGTGCAAGTAATGCAGATACCGAAGGAGTATAGGGTAGGCTCCAATTTGTTAGAGAGAAGCCAATTTTTTTTCCCCTTCATTAGCCCAGCATTTAAAATTTCCCAATTAATAGAGAGAGCCATTTTCCTCTTATTTCTCCATAGAATTAACAAGACCACAAATATTCCCACAAAAACATACCATATTTACTTAAATTTAGGATGAGGTTTTCCCCCTCTATCAGCATGGGGAAAAAGTCACTTGGCTTGCATTCACATACAAGAAAACCTCATAAAACACATTGTCTGTCATTTAAACTGCTGCCCAAAACAGCATGCGCTCAGTAATGGAAACCTGCTATGAAGTTGATTAAATACAGCCAACTATGATAACTATTACAAAACATATGGCCTGTAGTGGACAAACATACTGATGGGAAGCATGTGTGTGTGTGTGTCTTGAAAACAAACAAACATGGACAAGTATTCTCCCTGCAGCAGACTGGTACCAGGCCTAGAGGTACTGCAATACTAGGCTAGCACCAAGAAGGCTAGAGCCATCCTGGACACATTCCCATTGGTGACAAAAATGCTATAGTTGAGTTACTGGTGGGAACCTAGCACAAAGGTAGCTTAGTGAAGCCTATTTGAATGATTGATATATATATGTCTATATAGATATATATATGGTAGTGTCCATTGAGTGCAGTCCTTTCAGCGCTGGTGCTTTTCCACTCCCAGTGAGCCAGTGCACTGCATACATTTGACTTCCTCTTCACTCCCCCAGCTAAGCTGCATGTTTCTTTCCCATTTCCAATGATTTCTGTTTCTTCATCAGTCTTAAATGTTTGGCAAACATCATCAAAGGGAGCCCCAGGCAATTCACCCCAAATCCCTCTGTTGCCCCCTCTCTTAGCCTGTCACATATGATTAGTGTAGCCCTGTCCTCCATGAGGTGGACCAAATTGCCCTGTGCCTCACCTGCATATACATTTTTGGAGGATCTCGGGACTCATGACAAGAACATCTAGTTCTAGATGTTCTTGGGGGCTAATTAGTCATGGATCCTTTGGGCCAGGGTACACACACATACTGAGCAGTGCTGAGCTATGAGGTCACCATGCCTTGAAAAGCTGTTGACTTTGCGGGGGCCCAGGTCAATTAACTATACAGTAAATCATGACTAATATCATGCATAGTTTGCCCTATACATAGGTAGGTATGAATGTGCTTTTTAAGAGCTTATAGAGTATCTGTGATGAAGCTTATAGCAGTTTTAAAGCACATAAAATGCATCAGCTCTGGATGGGCTGAGTCTATGTAGCTATATGCAAATTGCTATAAGCATATTTATTTTAAAGTCTAGTGTTTTCAGATTTGCTCCTGTCTGCCATGTGGTTAGGGAGAGCAGGATGTGATGTAAGAGGGGTGGGGGAGTGTATTGCAAATAAATGCAGGGAGGGGCAGAGGACTAGGGGGCTACCAACCCCTCCCGATTTATTTTCTCTGCTGTAACAAATTCAAGGCATACCAATAATTAGATTCTATACTTGGAAAATTATAACAAATTTATAATTTTTCTATATACAGAATCTTGTTATTATGGGGGGCCCTCTTAAAGTCAGGGTCATCTTATATTCAAGTAAATAGAACATTTTGTCTGACTGTAGGGTTCAACACCACCTGCCCATGACAACTACAGATCTCATGAGACCAGTGGTCCTCAGAGTTTTGGCCCCATGGGCCAGATGAATGGCACAGGGCTGCTCAGCTAGCTGGTTGTGTCATCCCTGTGCGGTGGCTGGCTGGCTGTGGCACAGCTGGTTCTGTCATCCCTGTGTGGGGGGTTGGCCCTGGGTCCCTGCAATGCCTCCACCTGGCTGGAGCCTGACCCCAGCAAGGTGGAGGCAGTAAGGGGCCCCAGGAGCTCAATCCTGGTGCATGGGGGTTGTGGGGAGACAGTGCAGGACTTTGCACCCACCTCACAGGAGCAAACTCCAGGGCCCTGGCTGTAAAGCATCCCCCCAGCCAAGATCTAGCTCTGGGAGCCCTGTGCTGCCCCTGCCCAGCTGGAATTGGGTTCCATAGCCCCGTGCTGCCCCTGCCTGGCGCTCTTGTGCCAGGATTGAGTCCTGAACACCCAGTCGAATGCACGGCTTGTGGGGCTTGCCAAAAAATCTTTGGGGAGCCTCACAGGCCAGATGACACAGTGCTGGGGGCCAGATCTGGCCTGTAAACTGGATGTTGAATACCCCTGGATTAGGGTGAATCCCAATGTAGTAATGGCTTCTTCTTGTCACGAGGGTATTAGATGCTGGGGCCCTGATCCGGCTAGTTCTAATGCACACGAGTATCTTTATTCTCTTTTGGAATTCAACACGCAGCTCAGGTGTGCAAAGGAACGAACACTTAAAAATTTGAGGCCCTTATTATTGATTAGAAAAAAAATGGGTTTCCGTCATTCTGCTCGCAAGTTCACATGTTGTTTACCTGGTGACAGATACAGGCTAGTTCCTTCTTAACACTTGAAGTAAGCAGATTCAGAGGACCTAACAGTTTTGTGTTTTCCTGAGGAGGTTCTTTTGGCCCGTTCTTTGATTTTTTTCCCCCCCTGTTATAGAGGAAGTAAGTGCTGCTTTGATTGTTTCTTAGTCTGGTCAGTACTCAAGAGGGCTGTAAAACAGCATGTGTGTGTAGGTGAGGCATGCTCACTTATTACCATCACAAGTGACAAGGCACAAACTGTTCTGACAGCTTTGTCAAACTCTTCCTCTGAGTTGGTGTGCACATTGCTTACTGTTTCCTGCCTCAGTTTCCCTGTCCATAAAATAGGATGAAGGCAATGATTTGCCTATCACCTGGGGTGTTAAGTAGGTTGCTTAATATTATTCAGGTGCTTTGAAAACAAAAAGCATTATATAAACAGGCATAACAAAGAGTTTGAGGCCAAGCAGTCATTTTACAAAGAGAATGACGCATTTTGTGTGTTCAGTACAGCGTGCAAAATAAAGATCATATGTATAGTGGTGCACTTAGGTAAAAGGCATGAAAGCTCTGTGCTCTTTTCACAGGTTTGCAATGAGACTGTAAGGAGAAGGAAGGAGAATAAAGGATTATTGTGAAGTGGCAGTAGGCACGCTGCAGGCTAATATAACAAGTCAGCTTGCTTCCATAAAAACCTCCTCAGACAGCTGCAAGGATTCTCATGTATTGGAGTTGGAACATGAAAAAAGAAAAAGACCTGCTGTAAACCTATTGCTGCAATAATCCTTGGTTTTTCCCTCCAGCCAAAGGTAGGGGGGTAGACCTGGTTTGCTGTGGTGTTAAGTCACCTTTGCACTTTATCTTACCTGCAAATCTCAGGTTGGGAATCAAATTGCCATCCTCCTCAGCTGGTTAAGTCACTGTGATCCACCTTGTATTGTTAATGAGATATTGCTAAACCAAGCACAAGGGGAGAATTACTTGTCCTGAGGAAAGAAGAAGGGGGAGGACAATTCTATCCCTCCTCTTCAGGGAACCTGCAAACAATGAGGCAGGAGAGAGCACTCTGATTTTTGAGCACTGGAAACCAAGTTTGATTCTTACTTTGACAGCAATATTTTTAGCCTGTGATTGAAACCATTACAACTTATGGACATTCCAGCAGGTTAATATTTAATTCCCTCTTAAGCATTAAATTTAGCTAGAGCTGGTTTTGGAAAAGAGGACTGCTGTGTTAATAACTCTAATCATTTCCTTTGAACAATGCAAAGTACTGTACATGACTGAAAAGTAAGTTGTGTTTCAACAGTGTATCTTATTACTGTTTTGCAGCACACAGGCATCTACCCATATATATAATTTTACTTAGTTGCCTCTGCTGTTTACAAACTATCCCTCCCCTGCTTGCAATCAAAAAATATTCTATGTGTAACTACCCTTTGTCTGGGTTTTGTGCCTGGATTTCTCTGCTCTACAGGCACTGAGTGCGTGTGCAAGTTGCTTACATTTCTCTTGTGAAGCAGAGCATTAGTACGCTCATCACCATCCTCCAGTCTTGCAGATTGACAGGGTCTGAGCTCTAGTGCAACTTTTCCCCAAGCTCTAACATCAAATATAGCAATCACAACAAGCATTTTCTAACCTCAATCATTAGGAAATGAACCTAATTCCATATGTTCAGGCAGCAAGGAATAGGTCTGTCCCAATACATGGGATTGCACTCTAGCATTGGAAAGAGATCCTTTTCCCTCTGTGCTTTACTTAGGGGGACAACTGCTCAGTAAAACCAACATTTCTCTCCAAGAGTATGAACAAATGATGAAAAATGCACAAGGATTTAGAGCAGCTGAGGCATGGTAACCATCCATTTGCTTGTTTTTACGTCATGGCAAGTGATAATTGAACCAGGGCCACTTAGTCCTGTTACATTCAGGAGTGGGTTGCCCCTATTTAACTTTCATTTGCTGTGGGGAGAGAATTGGGTGAATGGATGGTTACAGTGAATCAGGTCCCCTGTGGTAAGTCCTTGTTCCTGTTAACTCACTGCAAATTTGATCATTTGTTTCTACCCAAAGTTTAGCTACCCCAAGCCAGTGTCTGCCATGTCCAGGTCTTTTTACTAATCGTAAATTACTTAGAGATGTTTATAAAGGACTGCATGAGTGCAAAAAAGAAGAGGGACAAGTAACCTATACTCAGGAGGACAGTATTCATCATTATTATCAGCAATCCCTTGCAGTTGAGTATGATTGCCTTCCAAAATTGCCTTATTTGTGAGTTTGAAAATGGCTGACAAGGCCGGCAGGTTCTACTGCAACTTGAGCATGTGTTTCCATGCAGGGTGGGTGGCTCTGGATTCTTGGTTCAGTCTACGACATGCTGTTTCTGCTGCTTCCTATTTTCTGTTGCCTGTTGTCATTGTGAGGTTTCAAAGTACTGAAATCCTTGCAGCAGACTCTTCCTCCATTTGGGGCAGTTCTGGGCAATAGTCCTGGGCGATAGTCTCCCGCAAGTTGATGTCAATGTTGCATTTATTCAAGTTGGCCCCAATGGATGTCCTTCTTTTGCCCTTCTCTTGAGTGCATGCCTTGACTGAGCTGGGAGAATAAAACTTGCTTCCGAAGTCCGGAGTTGGACATCTGGATGATGTGGCTGACCCAGCAAAGTTGATGTTGGATGATCATTGCCTTGATGCTTGTGATGTTTGCTTGTGAGAGGACACCCGTGTTGGTACTCCTGTCTTCCCACTGGATTTGAAGGATCTTCTGTAGGCAGCATTGATTGTACTTCTTCAGCAACGTGAGGTGTCTCTTGTACACTGTCCATGTCTCAGCTCTATACAGTAAGGAAGGGATCACAGCTGCTTCATAAACCAGGGGCTTGGTTTTGAATCTGATGTTGTGGTCTTCAAACATCCGTTTCCTCAGGCATCCAAAGGCTGCACTTGCACATTTGAGGCAATGTTGGATTTCTTTGCTGATGTCAGCCTTCTGCAAGAGGTAGCTTTTGAGGTATGGAAAATACTCAGTGTTCTCCAGTCTTACCATAGATCTGAATTACCAGAGCTGGGGACTGCTCATTAAGAGCTTGTTTATGGAGGACCTGAAGTTCTGCTTCTGAGTGAGCACAGACTACAGCATCATCAGCATACTGGAGCTTGATGATTGAGGTTGGAGTAGTCTTGGTTTTTGCTCAGAGTTGGCTGAGATTAAAAGAGTTTACCATCCATTCAGTAGTTTAGCTCCATCCCAACTGGAAGCTTGTTGGTGGTAAGATGTAGCATTGTGGTAAGGAATATTAAGAAGACTATTGGAGTCATGACAGCCTTGCTAAACTCCAGGCTTAATTCCAGTCTTAACCTCAGATCTTCAGCAAGTGGAAGGAGATGGTTCAGGGGGGTTCTAGCAATGACTTTCCTGTCGTGGACAGCAAGGTAATGCAGTCAGACCTGTCTCCTTTCTTGAAGATTGTCATGATCATGGTGTCCCTGAGGTCAGCTGGGATTTCCTCATCATTCCAGACCCTTAAGATGAGGGCATGGAGCTGTGATGTAAACTCTCCTCCCCCCGCTTGAAGATTTCAGCAGAGATTCCATCTGCTCCAGATACCTTGTTGTTCTTCATCTGCCTGATGGTTTTTCTCACCTCTGTGACTGGGTGTTGTGGAATGGAATAGAGGACAGCATTAGCACTATGGAGAATGATTGTAGCTTCACTGTATAAGTCTGGGTGCCCAAAGGAGTCTGAAAGCCAAGTCACTCTAGGACACCTTTGTAGAACACTTAGGAGCTTTGAGTCTGTGTAGCCAGTGTGGGAGAAGCCATACCCCGGCCTTCAAGCATGTCTATCTGTGACAAGGGCCCTCAAAATGGGGAACATCTGTATTTCCTTGCAAATCATACCATAACCAACAGGTCATAATGGTTTTTTTAAGTTATTAAATTTTGAGGATGTTTCTTCATAGAGGAACCAGTTACGAACTCAGTTTCAGGTGGAAGGGGCCAGGAGTGGAGGACTAGGGTCGGAGTCATTGCTAAGGCTTTCTAGGACCTGAGGAAAAACTGAATTGCTTCTGGGCCATTTGGAGAAAGAGGTTGGTCCTTATTTAGGTTTCCCTCTGTATATTTAATGCAAATTTTCTCCCCTTACACTATGTAGTTAACTGAGGCTGGCTCTGCCTTTTTGCATCTGCTTCTCAGTAGCCTTTCTTTGCATCTTTTCTGTTTAAATTTCTTTTTCTTGATCGTGGGTGATCAGAGCACAGTGGTTTAGGTGGGATCCTTAACAGTGCCTTGTATGCTGGCATTATTAACATAGTTATTTCTGGAAATACCTTGCCTGATGCACCCTATGTTCTCCATCTTTACTGATAATTTCTCTTGTGGCACTTCCTTGGAGAGCTCATTCATGGAATCCAGATGGAGTTGACTAGATAAGCGGCTGTCCTGTTGAAGAACATTAGTTTCCTGAGGTGGTGTACTTATTTTCCTTAGAAGCATCTCTACTTTTGGGTGGAGGGATAAAAAGTTCCAGAGCTTTTAGAGAGAGGTTTCCTTCTTTTTAGCCTGTCTGGTCAGCAACTGCTCCCATTCCAGAGAATTTATATGTTCTTGCAGTGGAGCTGATGCAGAGGCAGATGCAGAATCAGAAATGATGCTGGAGAGCTCTGGCCAATGCTGATATCTCTGCAGATGAGTTTTAAGTTGCTGATATGAACAAACTTATTAGTGACCTTTGCACGAAACCGCTAGCCTGGTCCTCAGGGACTAATGGACTAGGAATCACTATCCTCTGGATCAGATCAGATGATGTCACAAAAGGCTTATTTGTGAGGAATTTCTTGATTATGTCCAATGGTTTGAACTTGATCCATTGTCTCACTATCAGGAGACACACCACTGTATACACAGAGAAGCTGGTAATCTATTAAAGCTGCTAATATGAGCATGTTGAACACTTTGGTACGGTATTGCCAGGCATTAACATTTCCACGTTTGGTTTGGCACTCATCCTAAAATCTCTACACTTGTGTTATCTGCCTGCTTTCATGATTGCTCCACAAAAGTGTGATACGATCAAGTCATTTAGCTTTCGGTGCAAGAAAGTAGATAAACATCTCAAGACTAATAGTAAACTCTGTGTATAAAGTCACCCATAAATATATAATTTGTGTTGAGAACCAGACCTCCAGCTCTTAATAGTTCACTTAAGTCATAAAATTGTCCACGTGTATGTCTATAGAGTGTAACTGGTATAGATGTTGGCTGCACGTTTGACTTTTTCAGTAGTAGGTCACACACACAATCATATAAGCACTGGAGGTCATTCTGAGACAGATACTTGAGCTGCGCAATCTCCATGTATTTGTAGAGGCCCAGAGATGCCATCTTGGGAGAGCATCTTGGTGGGAGGTGGGGAGAGACAAGTACACTGTTTGCCTCTGACAACAGAAATGGTTTGACCTAGCTAGGGTCTTTGTAGTCAAGGGCAGGCTGAAGGGGATGCATCAAAGAGGTGGGAGAAAATGAGAAACTCTTTGTGGGAATGGTTTTGGTAAATCTGGTTTTGATTTATACATAATCCAGCCCTTGGGGAAGGTTCCAAGTGGAGTCTCAGATTCCCTGTGATGTTTGCCTCAGTGCAGTTGTCTTCTCAGTGAATCTGGGCTTGTTCCAGATGCATCCCTTCCTAATTACTGAAGGTCTTCCATAACTCACTTTGTTCTATTTCACAGAGTGGCGCTTTGCCACTCTTGATTGTGTTCTCTAGTGACTTGCAGAAGCAGACCAAATGTAGAGTGAGCCTGTAATATTGTTGGTGGGTTTGTTTGTTTGTTTGTTTATTTGTTTGTTTTTAAATGAAAACTCTGATGGTCTTACATGTTTGGTTGATAAACATAATACTTAGGAATTAGTAAAGTATTTTGACTTCCGTCATCCTGAAGCAGGGTTTCAAGAATAGGAAAGAAGTTGTGCCAGTAGAAGCAAGATGGCTATACAAACTCAATGTCACTCGTTCAAATTATTGTCTCCGTGCCATAAATGTACTTACATCTTTTCTCATATGCCAGTATATACAAAGGCCATGTCCTAAGAGATTTATGTTTGGCTCGGACCAGGTGATACACAGGATCACAATGCATGTTTGAGAAGGTGCAGAAATATTTTTAATGAGGGAATTTGTGTAAAAATATTTCACAAAAGATGTGTGTTTAAACTAATATGAATAGGGGACTCATGCATGGTAAATGAGAGGCTGCTGTGAGCATGAGAAGTGACAGAAATGCAAAGAGCAAAGCTAAGATGAGGAGGAAAAGGAAGAAGAATTGTCCCAAACATCAGAAGTGAGATGGGTACCCATAAATGCATCAGGTAAAAGACAGTCAGTGAAGGGATTCAGGGGGAATGCTGACATGGTCAGTGTGACAGGAGAAAAGGAAGATTTTTGACACCTAAGGATCTTATTGTATTGACTGATCCATCATGATTATGCAGCAAATTTTGTGATGACCAGGAATGGTGCGGTGAAGAAGTATAAACTCTCTTTAGATAATACTTCTGTGATATTCAAACGCAAGGTGCTGTTATTTCAAATGATTGTGTTCAACCTCTGTGGTAAGATCTAATCTTATACAACAAAATGTTTGTAAGCACACACTTGTTTTGTCATGATTTGAAACCTAAATAACACCCTGTATTGTTCTATTTTAAAAAAGAAGATAAATCCAGTGCTGGTCTGATCTTGTGCTAACCCACTGCCATTAAGTTTTATGACCTGAGGTCATGTTAATCCCCAGTGGTCATGTAGTTACTATAGTTTCACTGATAGAACAAGGTTTACACACTGAAAAGTGATGAAGTGAAGCTGATCCTGAAAATGCAGCATCTGTTTCTAGCATAGATAATTATGGATGTCTGCTTGGGCTTTTCCTTTCCCCTTTGGTGAACAGATTAATCTTCTCTCTGTCAAGCAACACTCCTTTAAATTTACAAATGAAGAATAAGGCTGAGTATACTCCTCAGATTTTGCTGAAGTTCTGGACTTTGCACATCTTTAGAGTTGAATACAGAAACGTGCTATTTGCAAAAAATCCTCCCCTTGCTACAGGAAAAAAAATTGTGTTGGTAATGACATGCAGAAGTACTCTGCGAGTTAGGCTCTTCAGTGCCCTGGTTAGTAGAATTGAAAGAATGAATTGATGAAAATTTTTAGTAGACCTGGTGGGTGGAACATGGGATTGGGAGTAAATAGTTCTGCATTTTTTACACAGTTCTGCTACTTTCTTGCTGTATGACCTTAGACAAATGAGTTAACCTCTGTCTGCTTCCATTTTCCTTTCTGTAAAATGGGAATAAAGATCTTTTCCCATTTCTTGAAAAGTGTTTAGAAATCCTTAGTTGGACAAAGAAAGCGAAGTGGTAATTATTAATTGTACTGTATTTATTTCTTTGGGGTCAGAAAAGGAATCACTGTCCAAACTGACATTTGGACCTGCCAGTTGCTGTCTGCCATTCTAGCTTTCAAACAACCAAACTAAACTTTTTCACATTTATTCATTAATAATGAATAATTTTTTTGTCATGCAGATAAATGTTGGCATAAGCTTTCAGTGCCAGGAGCTGTCACTTAGTATATACTAGTACATACAGTGACTACAGCAGTTACGGCGCATCTACACCTTATTGGATGATGCAACAGATTGCCATTTTGAAAATATGATGTACTGGTTTGCATTCTAGTTGGAACACTGCAGTATTGCCTTGCTGTCACGTGTATTAAGCCCCCCCATTTTAAAATGGCTATGGGGGCACTCTAACGAAAGCTGATCGAATGAGCTTTAGTTAAAGCACCTCCATAGTGAATGCTTTAATTAGAGTGGCTGTTGGGGAACTGCTCTAACTAAAACTGTGCCTCCCCAACCCCAAGCATGTATATAGGCACCTTATACTCCCACTTTGTGAGTGCCACACTCTGGAAAAAAACCCATCACATAGCTGCCACTGAAACAGTGCTGGACACTCCCAGGACCCCTCTCACGAACATGTCCTGAGACCTGAGAGCATGCCAAAAAATGTCTGCATGATATTTTTTTGGGTTGCTAATAGCTGATAGTATTGTTGTTGAAAGTTGTGCCCAACTTGGCTCTGTTGCCAAGACTGGGTGCTCCCGTTGGTTGAGTGTCAATTTTTAGGGCCAGACCGCTTGGCTTCTGCTCACCCTTGCATGTAGGCTAAACCCTCCATCTCGCCTTCCATGTCTTGATTTTATTAATAGAAGGGGAAGATCCTTGGCTGCTTGCATTTGCCCTCATGAGTATCTCGGGTCACTGGTTCTCAGGGCTCCGCCTCCCCTTATATCCCATCCATGCACCAACCAGATCTGATAGTATAGCCAGGCTGCTGGCCATCCGGTGGAAGGATGGCACAGCCAGCATGCCACTCAATTACCTGGGCTTGTGTCTGGCTAGTGGTCTCAGTTGGTTACAGAGTCTCTCCCAGCTTTGTCTTGGGTCACCACCGTGGACCCACCTGGGATTGTGTCCACTGTGGGTGACCAAATCCATTGTCACTTGCAATACAGTTGGTCCTTCTCATCTTGGTAATATATGGGGCCCACTGGCTGAGCTGTCCATGTCTGGGCTCTGCACAGGGTGCCTGGGTCCTTCTCTCCTTTGCACAGCTTGGCAATATCAAGCCCTTTTTCTGGCCCCTAGGCCTAGTGATAAGTCCCTGCCCTTTTCCCCTCAGCCCTCTGAGGAATTACTGGACTGCACTTAATGTTTCAGCCCCCTGACTGTTCGTTGGCCTTTGGCCTCTACATCTGATGGGGCCAACCTGGTGTGCCTTTAACTAAAAATATTAAGGACCACCAAACTCAAAGTAATGATGGGACCCCGGATCCCCTCCTGGAAGAGACTCACAGTTGCTGCTCCCACTGTCTTGCTGAGGAAGGCGACGTCCCTCTGGGGCTTCTCCAGTCATCTGCTTCTCTCCGTTCAGGAGGTTTGGGTCCCTAGGGCTAGAGGCTTTACCAAGCCTCTAGTCTGGCAAGCAGGCTCTGACTCTGCTCACTTCACCCCTGCTGGGGCATCCTGCAGCTGGGTTCCACACTCCTCCAGCCATGGTTGCGGTCTCTCTCTCTTTTGCTGGTGGGAAGCGCACTCTTGTGATGTGATGTCTGCCCCAGCGCACTGGCCAGTCTGCACCCAGCGCACTGGCCAGTCTGCACCCAGCGCAAGCTGGTAAAGCGGGGTGGATGTGGTGCTGGGAGTTCTCCTGTCTGTGTTGCTGTCTGTCCTGCAGGTAAATCTCGGGTCCCAGGAAGCTCAATGGTGTCACAATCCGGCCCTGGGATCCAACGGGGGTGCCTCTTGGGGTTGCCCCCCTGGTATCGGTCGGTGGGGTGTTCCCCGCTACAACAATACATTTCCACCGTGGTGCTCCTTAGCACGATCTGTTGTAGTGTTGAAACAGCTTCAAGCTTCCATCTAGCTGATTTCTAGGTGTTACGGCAATATAAATATAGCAGTGCTATTGATAGATAGTATCCTTTACAACTCTTACTCGTGTTGGGAAGGCGGCTGTAGATTTTGACACAGAACAGTGGTATCTTGTACATTACTACATCACTCTGATTTCAGAAAATCATTCATATGGTCCTTGCAGACTCAAGAAAGAGGACTGCTGAGTGGGAGTTCATGTAATTAATAAATAAATTAGCTAAAACTAAACAATGGCATTTTGTTTAAAAAACCCCAAATTTCCTCTTTAAATTATCTACTTTAGGGGTGTGTCAAACTTACGGTGCCACCAAGGTTGGATCCAGCCTGTAGGGTGACTTGCAGACTGGATCCAGACCTGGTGGCAGGGCTAATGGCTGTGGTGGGGCCAGCAGAGGCTAAATGTCAGTGGGGGAGTGGGAATGGGTAAGAACAGCTCTCACTTTCTCCCACACAGTTTGGCATCTCCAGCAGACTGTTTTGTTTGTGTTATGCCTTGTCTCGTAAACCTTTCTGATCCTAGGGGCAAAATCCAGCAAGTTCTATGATGTTGCAGACTGAGTAGCTGCTTCTTCCTGCAACACCTGTGAACTGTTTTCCAGTGGGCAGGAAGGAAAAGATGAAGGTAACTTGAAAAATTCACACATGGCAGGTTCTTCCTAACCTAGTCACCAGCCCAGCTATTTTCTTTAGCAGTGACTAAGCAAAAAGGGCAGCATTGTCCCCTGGTTTCACTTGACTTCCAACCTTGGCTCTGCCATTTGACTTCAGGGTATTTCTATGAGGCTCAGAAGTACCCCGTCTAACAGCTGTTTCATGATGTGAAGCACTGTATCGATGCCAGAATTTATTTATATAAACACAGCTACTGATAATTTGTTTGGAAGTGCACATTGGATGTCTGACAATTGGAAAAGTGAATACTAGTGTGTGTTGCACCCTCTGGTGGGTTGTACCTAGCTACCATTAATAAAAAAAAATGGTGAATTTAATAGACAGATAATTGGTATATATTGCTGAGTATCTCAGAACAAATATTCATTGTATCTAATTTTAATTTTTTTGGCATGTGTCATAATGTAGGCTGTCTCTTAAATCAGAAATAGGCCTTAAAATGTATAATTAAATGTCATTTAAAATAGTAGGTTTCAAACACCAGGTAATTCAAAACAATGGATTGGATGAAAGAGAATAAATGAATGCAGACCATAATATCGTACATGCAGCATGAACTCATTCATAGCCTTGGAGATATGGTTAGCTGTGTTAGTCTGAAGTCAGGCAGAAATTAGGGTAGGGTGAGCGTGTCTGCACGAGACATTTACTGCAGAGTAGATTAGTTAACTCCACAGTAAATGTCTTGGTATCTACACATGCAGGGCTATTTGGCTGGAGTAAATTAATAAACTCTGCAGCAGGGTAGTACTTGTAAATACAGTATTATTCTGCGGTGGAGATTTTTACTCTGCAGCAGTGCACATGTTAGACATTGATGTGGCTAACTGGGGCACGAAGATGCTTCAGTGCAGGGGCTGCCTGCTAGCTAGCCCTGCACTGGAGCACCCTCATGCCCCAGCCAGCCCCTCTGCAACATGTTAAACCAGGTCAGAGTAGCCCCAGGCTGAACCCCCAGACCCTCTGCCACCTAGGGCTGCTCCAACCCAACTCAAAGTGCTGCGGTGCTGGGTACATGTGTAAATGTGGCACCTGGGAGCAATAAACTCTGGCTCAATAAGTGTTGGAGTTTATTGCATCACATAAATATGCACATGTAGACCTGCCTGGTGGCACCTTAGAGACTAACTGCTTCAGAGAGGCATAAGCTTTCATAGGCAACAACTTACTTCTAACAAAGTAGGTTGTTGCTTATGAAAGCTCATGCTTCTCTGAAGCAGTTAAAGCATGGTGGCACCTTAGAGACTATCTTCAGCCTTTGAGATGGGGATCTATACTTAGAGAAAAATGATGATACTAATTTGTAGGTCAGGGTGGGCAAAATGGTGGATCCGGCTAGCAGCCAGGCGATGGAGGCCCTGAGAGTGCAGGGTCATGACTGTGGGGGCTGCAGAACCAAGACTCTGGCCTGGCCCTACTCTGTGCTGTCATGGCCCCGTGCTCCCAGGGTCTCCATGAAGACCAGCTGGGAGTGGGATGTAGGGCAGGGACTTGCTCTGGGGTCAGGGCTGGGATCTTGGGGTAGTGATAGTACAGGGCCTGGGCCAGGGCAGAGCCATGATCCACATGGCAGTGGATCATGGCTCTGCACCTGCTCTGCTCTGTCACTGCCCCAAGATCCTGGGACATCCCTGGACCTGCTTGTCTGTGTCACTTTTGGCTATGGTCCATCCTAGCCACCTGGCTGCATGCAGGTCCCGCCTCTGGTGGTGGGTGTGGGGTAGATGGGCCAGGGTGCCCAGACAATGGGGCTAGGTCTGATGGCAGGAGCCAGAAAGAGCTGCCGTCACAGGGGCTGCTGGGAAATGGAGTCTGCTGTGGGCTGGATCCAGTGCATGGGCTGGACTTTGCCCACCCTTGTTGCAGGTAGACCCTCCCACTAGAGTAGGAGGGAAGAAATTTAGATTAAACAACAGCAAGGTCTAATCCCCTCCAGGTAACAAAGCAGTGCCAGGGCTATATAATACAGGAAGAACAGTGCATGCTGTGTTCTGCTGTGGCTACAGTTCCCACTGCCATATTAAGGATGAGGTGAGATGCAATATACTTAGTTTTATGTAAACTGGGCATGACTGAGAATAGTGATGTATTTCCCTGTTCTATAATAGGAAATGTAGACTCACAGGGCCTCACTTGCTGTTTCCTTCTCTTGTGTTTTGGTACTGCTAATTATAAGCAGTCAGTAATCCACGTGTCATGTCCTCTAAAATCAGGAGACTGCTTATAGGTGGGTTTTGTTTATTGTTTGTCCTTTCAGCCTGTGGGTGTCCTTTTAGTACTTTCATACTTATGAAAAATGAAAGCTGAGTGTCTCATGTCATCACCTGGGTCCCCAGGTATATTTTTAAGAAGAACCCCTAAAAATCATTAGAATTAGTAGCACTGGAACTCAAAAATACTACCATATAGTAATGTTCCTAACCAAATATTGAATGTATTTTTTGGCACACAGAGGCTTAGTCTTTTAAAGAAGCTATTATTTTTATTAGTTTTTTAAGCTCCTGAAGATAAAAATTAACAAGTTACTCATACAAATTGGATAGAAGTGGGAACTTTTTTCCCCGAGAATACCCACCTAAGCTGTCACCATGTCATATTCTCATTATCTGGAACTAACTAATTTACAGCACAAGACCTCAACTGGAAGCTTTATAAATAGCTCAGATGTCTCCACTTCATGTGTGCATTTAGTTCTCCTTGCAGTTTCCCATCCTTCACTCTGCAAATATGAATAAACAGTGTTATCCTGTTAGAAGCCTATTCATTGATTATTTCAAAGGAGGTCTATTTTTCTTAAAATGTTAATTTACAAGTTAAGTGAGTATTACTGCAATACAATACAGATAAATTGTGCATAGAAGTAAAAAAAATGCTTTCAAGTAAGTAATAGAAAATTACAGTGTCATTCAAGTATAGTGAGAATTTATAACCATAAATCAGAAAGATGTATTCACTTTTCTTCATGGTCTATGTGTTTGAAAATTATGGGTAGTCAATTAGTTATTCAAATAAATGGATTAAATGACTGGTATATTAGAGCTTTGCATTTCCAGATGGCTTACTACTTTTAGCTACATATAATCACTTTCAACCTCATTGACTGATGTGCGTTGCTCCGGGGCTTCAAGCACTATATGAAACAAACCACAGTTTGGCTCTTTAGGACCTCTCCTCTCCATACCATTCCACTGATCTGTTTTGGAACCAAAAAGTTGCAAACTATGAAAGATGTAACAGTGAAGACCAGACTGAGATTCCCAATGTACTATGCTGGGATAAATTCCAAAGAAGACTCATTTTATTCCAACCAGTCAATTGCACCATTGTTTGGGAAAGGAGAAGAAGTGGATAGAATCAGCTAAAAGTAGCCATGCCCATACTACAGGGACTAAAATATGAAAATTTTGTGAAGACTTTAGGACAATACAAGCCAAGCAGTAAAGCATAAAAATTCTTGAGGGCCAACTGTGAAAGTTGCACTGAACTTTCTTCAATCCCATTGTTCAAAGATCCAGCCCTTAGAGAGCATGTACTTTTAAACTTTCTGTAACATTAAGTGCCTGAGGGCCATTGTGATGCCCTCTACAGCCCCCCTCATCCCTTCTAGGCTCACTCTCTGCCTCATCTCTCAAGGTCTCACTTTGCCATCTTTCCTGCCACATCTTGATGGAAACTTTGAAAAGGGGAGGCTGCCCTCAGAGACTGATGAGCCTAAGATGCTCTCTTTCTCTCTCTCTCGCCCCGTGTGCCTTAAGGCCTAAATCCGTGACACCCAGCTCCTCCATAGTTATGCTCAAGCCTTGCAGGTGCTTTGTGTCACCAAGCAGGTGGGACCCTTGTCCCAAAAATCACCAGACCACCTCAGGCCTTTATTCCCTTGTTGGGGCTTCAGCCTTCTTGGCATCTGCCCCTCTACTCTGGCTGGTCCTTTGGCCAAGGCTCACTGTTCTAGACCTGGCTCCTGGGCCCTGCAGCCCCATTGCTCTGCCCTTCCCTGGGCTCTGACTATGCCTTGAATCTGCCCCTAACAGAGCTCCAGGCAGTGACATGCCCTAGGTTCCTTGTTACATATCCCTGGTGTATGATTAATATTCTGAAAGATTGTATCACATCTTTGCACAATTGACCGCCACATCATTTAAAAGACTACCTAAAACCCCACAGAAAATAGCTAACAAAGGCCTTAACTACACTTGGAGGTTGGCTCCTGATGTAGCTGCACTGGTAAAAACCACTTGTAGAGACACTGTAGTGCAGTTCGTACCTGTGGCTACAAATGCAGGATACACGAGGCCATCATCCTATTTACCTAAACGGATATTTTGCCTTTGCAAAACCTTTTTTCTCTACTTTTTTTCTTGGTATGTACAGAAGGAAAGAGAACTAAGCTGCCCTAGATATTTCTCCAACTTATAAGTGTATTTGAAGAGAATCATAATGTGGCTGAATTCTTTTTTTAAAGAACAGTTGGATAGTACTGCTGTTAGCAGTTTCAGAGCATATGACCAACATGTTAAACAACATTATCCTCTCTCTTTTTCCTATAGTTTATTACAATTTGGACATTATTTTGGTTTAAATGAAATATATTTCCCTTGCACGTCCTTTAAAAATCTTTAGAAGAGACCATTTTTCTTGGCGGAGTGAACAGGTGCTGTGGCATGTTGAAAGAGGGAAGCTAATGATTCCTTTGTACGGTGCCAGAACATTAAGGCATTCAGATTCCCCATGTGGTTTGTCCCTTGAGTAAACTGCATCTCATCCTCACCATTCCCCGTTGCCATTCCATTCCCTTTGATAATACATGAGCAGCACATAGCACGTGAGCGAGCTATGATACAGTCTACAGAAGCAAAAGAAGATGAAATGTAACTAAATCAAATCAAATCCCCACATACAAAGCACGGAAGACTGGATAAAGGAAAGGGGCTCTCTTGTTTGCAACTGCAGTGGTGGGAAGATTTGTTTACTGAGCTACTGAGAAACACCATCTCAAACATTAACTACTCATGGGGAATTATTAAGCCATAATGTATCATTTATAAGTTAATATAAATGTAGGTAATAACTTACTATGCCTTCCGTCTTGATTAGATCCTAAAGGGATTTATACGCTAATAAACTCATCTACAGACTAGCTGTATGGGTACTTCGCCCACCATGCTGCTCCGTGATTTGCTGCGTACAAATTTTAGTCTTCCTCTGAGAATTTGTCATTATACAGAAGCTGCATCACCATAAGAAACACCCCCGTGTCCCCCCCCCCCCCCCCAACAAAAAATGCTGTTGTTGTTGTTACTTGAAAATGATTATGTGAAATCCTGGCTTTGTCGCAGTTGATGGCAAAACTCTCCTAGACTTCAGTGCAGCCAGGACATCACTGCAGATATCCTCCTGGAGACATGTAGTCATAAGAAGAAAGGGAGAGAAGCCAGAGGTCCATTTCCCTTTAAAAATGCAAAAGAAAAAATATCAGGGAACTCACTCTCCTCTCCTCCCTCCATTCCTACAGCTCTGCTTATGTCCTGTAGCAAATATGCCATATTCTTTTTTTTCAGCTCTTTGTATTATGTTAATTAATGTAAGTGAAAGGCAAGAGCAATGTAAGAAATAAGGCAGTTCCTTACTAAAAAATACATGTCCCACGAGTCTGACACCTGGGAAGTCCACGTGGAGATGCAATACAATATTAAGCTTATCACAGATATATTTGCCTTTTCTTTGTTGTTAGTTAGATAGGCAGTTGCCATGCAAATAAGTACAAGTCTCTCAATTTAGGCCTATGCAGATGCTTTCTTGGTCACAGGTGGTACAAAATATGTACCACCAGGGCTTTGTCAAGCTGGGCATTAAAAACCTCCAAGGATGGAGATTCCACCACTTCCCTAGGTAACCCATTGCAGTGTTTTACCACCCTTCAGTGCTACAGCCAGTTTTTTGTCCACCTTACAGTCCATTCAAGCAGCCCATACTTCTTTAAGTTGCCTGTGAGAATGTTGTGGAAGGCCATAGCAAAAGCCTTGCTAAAATCAAGGTATACCACATCCACCTGTCTCCCTGCATGCACAGAGCCAGTCACCTCATTTCAGAAGGCAATCAGGTTGGTCAGGGATGACTTGCTCCTGGTGAATCCAAGCTGACTGTTCTTGATCGCATTTTTCTCCTCCAAGTGCTTAGAAATGGAATCCTAAGCTCCATGATTTTTCCAGGGGCTGAGGTGAGGTTGATTGGTCTGTTGTTTCCGGAATCCTCCTTCTTTCCTGTCTTAAATATGGGCATTAGTTTGCCCTTTTCCAGTCATCTGGGACCTCTCTTGATTGCCATGAGTTTTCCAAGATGATGGCCAGTGGCTCTGTAATCACATCGGCCAGCTCCTTCACCACCCTTGGGTGCATCCCATCCAACCCCATGGCTTTTTTTAGTCCCTAACCTGTTCTGTTCTTTCACCACTGAGGACTGCTCACCTCCTCCCCAAACTGTGCTGCCCTGTATAGTAGTCTGGGAGCTGACCTTGCTTGTGAAGACTGAGGCAAAAAAGGCATTGAGCACTTCATCCTTTTTTGCATCCTCTGTCACAAGGTTGCCTCCCCCACTTAGCATCTAGTGCTGGTTGCTGAGAAACTACTTGAAGGCATGTTCAGAATGAGACAGGCCTGCATGAGTGATAAAGACCCTCTGTGTGTTAAAGACAAGATGAGAAGAAAGTCCAAAAGCAGTTAGTGCATGGAAATTACATTTGGTTATTTGAGGACTAATTACACCTTAATTTTTTTAAAGGCACTTTTCTTTCATAGGGGAACTTAGAGAGTAGGAAAATAAAGATTGTATCTTAAGTCCAGAAACTCGGCAAAAGTTAGAGTTGCAGATGAAAGGATAAAAGGGGAATTCTTCGGGTAACTTGAACAAGAGGATGTGTATGTATAGGCCATGGATTGTGCGGAAAAAGGAATATTCCTCACATCTGTATAGATGATGTATTTTAGGTGGATGCAGAACTACTTGCTTTGCTTGGCTTACCAAGACAGTTTAGAGCAGGGGTTGCAACCTACAGCTTATGGGGCTGGGTACAGCCTGTAGAACCATTTTATCTAGCCCATGGAGCCAGGGGACTTTGACAGCTATATGTGGCAGGGGGCTTTACCTAAGCAGTGAGGAGATGCAGAAGGAGAAGTGACTGCAGCTTGAACCAGGGGCAAATCAAAGGGAGGTGCTCTAGTGTGCAGTTGCGTCATCTCCCCCCCCAGCCCCCCTGAAAGTTTTAAACAGGAGTGGGACATTATTTGGGCCTGCGGGCCACATAATCAGTTCTGGGGAACTCTTGTGGGTTGGTCAGCACCCCCCACCCCACAACAGCCTGGAGCCCACACACCCTGCAGCTCCTCCCCATCACCACTACCAGCACCCAGTAGCAGTTGAGCACATGGACCTGGCCCCAGCCCCAGCCTTGGCCCACATTGCACATACTCCAGATGCATCCTGGCCAGAGCGGATCGGCTCCAGACCAGCTGGGACCTGTGTGCACAGCCCTGACCCCAGCCCACTCCGCACCCACTTCAGACTGCCCACCCATGATGAATAGTGGTGGCAGCTGTGCAGAAGCTGCTGCTGGACTCGGGGGGAGGGGGGCGGGGAGGGGGAGGAGCTGCTGCCTCCCCTTCACTGTTGCTGGGCCCTTCTTGCTGCAGCTGCCTAGAGCCTGCACCCAGGCTGCCCTATGGCTCATCTTCTCTGCTGCCCCACTGGGTGGCCCAGAGCTGGCGGTGAGAGTGGCAGGGAGGAGCTGCAGGGCAGCCTGGGTATGGGCTTCGGATTGCTGTAGCAAGAAGGGCCAGGCAGTGAGGAGGAGGAGGCCTCTTTTCTCACATGCCCAGCAGAGCTTCTGCCTGCCACAGCTTCTGCCTGCCACTGCCACCACCACCACCATTCAGTGTGAGCGGGTGGTTCAGAGTGGGAGTGGAGGGGACTGGGGTTGGGGCTGTCCATGTAGGTCCTGGCTGGTCTGGAGCTGGTTCACTCTGATTGGTGACAACTGGAAGGAGCAACAGCAGCAACCAGAAGGACTGCCACCACCTGAGCTGCCTAGAAATCCAGTCCAGCTACTAAGCTGCCCCAGCCCCGCTGTGTGCCTGGGGTGGTGGGTCATGCCACGGGTTGGATGGCGCCTGGGTCAGGTGAGACTAAGGGACCCATCGTGGGCTGGACAAAGTCCCTCTGTGGGCTGGATCTGGCCCACGGGCCACATTTTTCCCACCCCTGTATAGCAGGGCACTGTGTTGTGTCTGCCACTTTCAAGGGAGAAGCTGCCTGAGAGGCAGCTTCCAGGTGGTGAGGGGGCTGATTGTAGGCTTACCTGACTAGAAGAGGGCCAGGCTGGGGCTAGATAATAGATAATGATACAAAGAATCGTGGACTAAATATAGACATTGGATTTATGACACATAACCTGCCTAACATCTGACTCTCCAGGTAAACCCTCTACTTTTTAGCAGCTATTCTCATTCCCTTCCCTCCCCCGCCTCCTATCTCCCATCCTGTGATTACAGCTGCATTAATTTGCACCCTCCTCCCCCATCTCCCACCTACTGACCACCTCAATTTATAGTTTATAGTTGTTGCATACGTACTGGCCCTCTGGCTGCTTTACCACACTATCCAGGAAGAGCACAGAGCATCTGCAGAAGCTTCCTCAGCTTGACAAAGGGTGTTTGTGCCTGAAAGCTTGCTAAGAAGATTTTTTTCAACTATTTGAGTTGGTCTAATAAAAGATATTGGATTTACCCAAAGAACCTTGTCTGCCTTTTGTTTTATGTTGGGATTATTTTTTGAGTTACAAGCCTTGAGCCCTGCTGGAGGCAGGCTCAAGGCCAATAGAATTCCCCAGCCCAGAGAAGGGGCTGAGTGGGGATAGAGGGCCAGAGAACAGGGCCTATGAGCCCAGAGAGTGGGGCTGAGTGGGGCACAGAGGGCTCCACAGCCCAGAGGAGAGGCTGAATAAGGGAACAGCACCGACTAGCTCAGAGAAGGATCTGAGCTGGATACAAAGGATTTCCCAGCCCAGAGAAGGGACTGAGTCAGGAAGCTAAACAGAGGACCTGCCAGCCAGGAAGTGTCATTAGAGGGTCTGCAGTCTCTGAGAGGGACTGGCTGAGGGGCTAGGAGTCTGAGGATACCAGAGATAAAGAGTGGGGAGACCCAGAGGATCTGAGAACCTGAGAGGGGCTAGGAGAAGCTAACACCTGGAGTGATAATACCTGTGAGGCTTGGGCTGTGGTGTAGGGGAGGAGTGGAGCCACACACAATTTGCCTTAAGGCTATAGGTGCCCTGTAGGGGCATTGCCAGGCCAAGGGGGTCTATTTATCATGAGGGCTGGATTGAGACTAATGGGGCTAATGGGATTTGTTGAGGAGTTGATTGGGCTCAGGCTCTCTAAGGCCTGTGGGCAGCCTCCCTTACTTAACTTCACTAACAACAAGGCACAGCGGGTAAGCAATTAAGGGAGGGCCACATTAGAGACAGGGCCAGGCAGGAGCCACACAGGCACCACGGGCATCATGGTTGCCCCTGTGACTCAAACCTGCTACACCTTGGTTTAAAACCAATTGCCTGGCAGTGGCAGCAGCAAGAATTCAACTGAAGTTCTTGGGCAGCAGTGAGAGCATCAATTGAATTCATGGCTCATGAAAATATACCTGATACCTTCTAAACTGTTCATTCCATCGTGTTAATGACCCTCTCTCCTTTTAATGATCTTGATGTTCCACTATTCAAGCCAGCCAGCTTTCTGCAATTCTGCTGTCTGTTAGCTGTTCCTGGTAATGTACTTTCTAACCTGCAGGCTGGTTTTAACGCATTCCAATAAAATTATATTTAGGGACCTGCCAAATTCACGGTGGAAGTTGGGTGTGCGGTAGCTCCTTTAATGTTGCAAGTTCCCTTGCACTCTACCCCTGCTGCTAATTGGTGGAGGGGCCCTGCTACTTGCTGCTGCCCACTCCCTGCTCCCCACTCCCTCCTGATCGGTGGGAAGGGAAAACCATGGTTTTAAATATGGTGCTGTTTTTGCCTCCTTGCCTGTCAGCAGCAAGCAGTGGGGCTGCTGGAGCCCCTCAGCTAATCAGCTGCAGGAGGCAAAAAGAGCACCATATTTAAAACTGTTTTTTGTCTCCCTGCTAATCAGAAGTGAGTAGGGAGCATCAAGCGACAGGGGGACACATGGGGGAAACTGCAAGATTAAAGGAGCCACCATGCACCCCAATTCGATCGCAAATTCAGTAGGTTCCTTGTTATATTAGTTTTTGCTTCAATCTTAAACTAAATAAGACAGTTCTAGGCCCCTAGCATATTGGTAAAGCTTCTAGTTTCTTTTCCCCCAGAAAAAAATATGTTGTGTTTGTCGGGACCCAGGGCAGCCGGCCAGCAGCTCTCCCTGACTCTCACCCGGGCAGATAAGGGTCCGGGGCCTTAGAAGGCCGTCAGGCAGGTACTTGTGACGCTTGGAGTGGAATTAATTAGGCGGACACTTATCGGTTGTAAAGCAAGATTATTTATTCACGCCATCAAGGTGGTGAATAGCAGAGGTCAGAGATACTTGGTTAGTTACAGCTTAAGGTTCGTAGGTCATAGGTTGGTCTGTATAAGAGTTCGTTGGTCGGGCAGATAAACGGAGAAAAAATCGGGCCGGCAGGTCGTTGATTTATGTCTGATAAGGTCGAGAAGGGGGAGACTGACAAGTGATCAATTTGTCAGTTATTCTCACGCATATGTTCAGAGGTTTTTTTAGGTGTGTGCGCGGAGGTCTCCCATTCTTCACGGAAGTGAAGACGGGTTTTATTTGTGTAATAGCCAATTGCTTTTCGCCACGTCATAAATTTAATTAGAATCGCCAATTATCTAGCGTCTTCGCTAGGGTGTTATCATAGGGTTATTCCCTGTTTTTTCTGACCAGTTATAATGATTTATGTACAGCACAAAAGGCTAAGTTCTATTTTATGTTAGTGTCGCAGTTATAAATCTCTTTTTGACATGCGCAGCAAAAAAGCGGTTACTATCATTATTGTTAACCCTTAGTTAACCTAGTGCAGAGAGAAACTGTTTTGAATGGTTTTACTTGTTTGTGACATGGGCACTACTTAATTTGGTTGTGACAGTGTTACATGGGATGATGCACCTCAACATGGGCACCCCCCTTTTCAAAATCCTAGATCCGCCCATGGCTAATTAGGTTCTGGCACTGGTGATGGGGGTAGCATATACCAGGTCAAAAGTGGGCTGTGCTCAAAGCTAAGCTCTCTTAAAATGGCACCTCTGCAAAAATTTGCTGGCTCCTGTTTTATAGCACTATGGAGAATTTCTTAACCTAATACAGAATGTACATAAATTGGCCTGTGTTGCTGATACTCATTAGTTTTTAAGGCAAATCCAATGTCCAACATGTAATACTTTGGTTTTTCAAGCCTTTTTCAGTATCACTGTCAGAAATCCCTGTTTTCAGAAGGCACTTATGGGAATTATCTTCCCTTCATCATGTACAGCTAGAAAAAACAACAAACCTGATAAACTGAATCATATAGCATTTGATGAAGTATGCTGTCACATACAAAAGCTTATGCCTGTCTGAACAGCTAGTCTGTAATGATGCAGACAGATAGCACGTAAGCTGTTTAAAATGTTGTTTAAACTGCAAGCATCCAGATGTACAAACCAATTTAGAATGGTTTAAACCTGATGTTCCAAGGGTATATCTTGATAATCAGGGATTATTTTGAACTGGTTCAGGTACAGACACCAAACTTTCCATGACTAGTGTCTGGTTGGTCCTCCAGGCATCCCATACTGCACCACTCCTTCCCCCTGTTCCCCAACCTCTGCATGACAACTGGGTGTACTGCCACAATATATATTGCCTTAACTTCAACCCAGGCTGATTTGGCTTGGGGAATGGTGGTCAGGTGAGTAGAGGCAGGGTGCCCTTGCTTCCGGGTTCCCAGGGTGCTCTGGGAGGCTATCCATTGTCTCTGCAGCTTTTAAACACCACTTTCCCCCAAGCTGCCAGTCAGTTTCATTCCAGTGGTGGTAAATGATGAAGGTTCAGGGCATCCCAGGCTGGCTTGGACTGGGGGCATGTCTAGGTGGGTGGAAGGGGTACCTCTACTTCTGCATTGCCAGGGGACTGCCCAAGGTTTCCACAGCACTTTTTTCTGAGCCACTTGTCAACTTCATTCCCTTCTTGGCAATTGATGTGGAGTCCTTGGGTAGCCCCATGGGAACACAGAAGCAGGGGTCTAAGTAGCTCCCTCAAACAACTGGCCCCACGCTTACTCTCTCAGTGAGCCTTGGATGCACCAAACCCTCATATATTGGCAGGAACTGAAGTAAATTGAGTGGTTTGGGAGAAAGTGCCCTTTAAAAGGCACAAATGCTCTGATAGCCCCAGTTTATTATCTACCTATGGGGACTTTTTTTACCATCTTTAATTTTCCCTGAGCCTGAGGAAGGGTGCATGTGCCTGAAAGCTTGCAGAAAAAGATCATGTCTTTTTGATTTCTTAGTTGGTCTAATAAAAGGCATCATCTCTGAACCAAGAGTTCTAGAGTTTTTGCATTTCTTTTTGTCTCAGACCAGCACGGCTACCAAATACATCCCTGATAATCCCAAAGCACTCAGCTCTTGGAAAACCAGACAGCACCCTCCCCTCCAACACACACACACCACCACCATCACACAGATTTGGTAAAGTGCAGGAATGATTTTTATTGAAGTTATTTTTTGTGAGAAGGAGGATCAGGAAAGTGCAATTGCAGGCAATTGACATCATTGTCTTCCTCTTCCTTGGTGCCCAGCCAGTTGGGGTCTCCCTCCCTTTTTTGGGGAATGCTGGGGAAACTGGGGTACTTGGCAGTAGGCAGTATGCTGGGCTGGGTGTTCATTACCACTTCTGGTGGTGGTTTGATAGCACTACAATGCCTAAAAGGTAACTGTTGTACTTCAAACCTTTCACACTGTGTGTGCAGACACCTCTAAACCAGGAAAGGTGTGAACTGATTCCCAATCAGTGTTATTCTTGGAATGGTTCAAGCATTGCATCTCTCTGCACTCTAATGTCTTGGCTTCTGCTTGAATCGCATAGGGATAATGCTCGTTGTCAATAGGAGATGATCACGTGGGCACTCCCAGTCAGTGTATTGAAAATCCTTCACTGTGTCCACTTTGGTCAAACAAAGCTGGGATGCAAACCTCATGTCCCGCTAAAAGAGAACTATGATGGCATGTTCACAGCCTCATCTTATGAAATCAAATTGCAAATGGCAAAAACATTAGCAGATTGTCCTTTGACCTGAACAGAATGACTAATTCAGCAAAAGAGCTGATGTACTCAGAGTGCCTGGGGAAGGGAGGTTGTGTGGGTGAGAATTAAAAATGAAGTACTGAAAACCAACTGAGGACTCTCCCTATTGGTTACAATGCAGAACACCAAATATTATCAATAAATAACTTTGAAGCCAACCAAATGAGAGCATGCACAACTGCATGCATCTAACAAAGGATACAGTAAGAAAAAGCAGCATGTATAAAACACCATAAATTTTCCCTAATTAAGGTTGCTCTAAAATAAATGATTTATGCTGCCTTATAGAAGACTGATTTCTTTCTCCTGATGAAATACCCTTTTAATATCAAAATAAGTGCTGATATATGTCTAAATGAACAGCTTACTGAGGTTTATATTGTTTTTTTCCAGTGTGCATGGTGATAAAACTGGAGCGAGCTCAGAGATAAGAAAGAGATTTTCTGACTCTAGGTGGGGGTGGAACAGTGAGTTGGATGCAGAGAAAAATTCACCCTGCTATGTCACTTGATTGGTAAAAGTGAGAATTGTTATGAGAAAATATTTTGTTTTGAGATTAGTCATGGCTTGATGATGAACTAAGGTTCACTGTGCCAGGAGTTGCTTATTTTAGGGTTACCTTGTCCTCCGCCTCTGTTGCACCCCCTATTTGCTTTGTCTATCTGATGTAGACTGTTGAAATTTATACTGAAACAGGAATGTATTTGTGTAGTGACTATCCTAGCAGGGCCCTAGCTCATGATTGGAGCTCATGATGGGGACTAGATTGCAGCTGATCTAAAATGCAATCTTGAGTTACTCCGCTTCAGTGTTGACAAAAACCACTTCAGTGCATAGAATCACAGAGCACTTCTATTTTTTGGCCTGAAAAGTTCCCTGGGTACCTAGACTTACATTTGTGCACCTGCTTAGAGGTGATCCATATCAAGCTTCTAGGTACCCAAGTCTCACCAAAGCAGCATGGCAATTCATATCTTAGGCCTAAAGTCCTCCAAAGACATTGGTTTATTAGACATTTGCAGAACAGGTCTAGCTGATATCAACAGCACTGAGTCTGGTTAAATTGCTTATCCAGAAGTAGGAGACTTGGGTTTCAAGTTACTGTTTCCCTGGGGCAATTTAAACCCATGCCTCCCACTTGTGCAAAAAAGTGTGCAATGCCATTGCCACATTTTATAGTGGACATAAGGCAATGTTTGATCCTGGACTGTGCTGCTGCTGGTTAATGTTAGGCATCGTGGTCAGGAAGTACTTTTCTCTCTGACAGAAGTGCCAAATGCACAGCCCTCAGTTAAATGCTTAAGGTCTAAGTGTTGTTGGCTAGCATTAGGCACCTCTACCAAGGGGCTCTGGATAGCCCTTTAAAAGGAACTGGCACATGACTCCATGGGAATCTTGGGTGTCTTACTCTGTCAATTTGGGTGCACTCCTTGTGGCAAGAAGTCTAAGTTTTAGGTTTTGGAATGTCTCCCTGGAGGTGCCTGTGGCCAGTTGGAATTAGGTGTATACATAAGTAACGGAGTGTTTTTTCTGAGTCATGTAAATGCAGGGCCCTTGGAATAGCCAATGCTAATCTTAGATTTCATTTGAGAAATGGATGCTAAGTCTCTAGCTGTTTTCATTGTGGCATTTTAACAATGCAATGTGATTAATAATCCCAGCCCAAGACATTTTCTGGTTCTGGTCATATGAAGTTCAGCCTGGTAACAATTTAAATACATTTAACATAGGTTCTAGGTGCCTTCTTAAAGTACTGCATTAAGAACAAGAGAAAAACATAACATGAGAATCATTTGATTGAGATCTTCTGTCTTTCTGTATAGCTCTGCAGACTCAGCCTTGCCAGGCTATTGCTGAGAGTCTTATTCATCATTAAGGATAAATGGTGTTAAAGAAGGCTGCACCCTCATTTTTCCAGGTGTCTTGCACCGATCTTGGTCTACCAAAGTGTGATAGCATAATGATGATACAGTGCTGAGGAATGGTGCAGAGTTGCAATTACAGGTAGCCAGTGAACACTCTTAGGCTCCTGGAATATGGGCCCTATGTGTTAGAGTCTGTGTACATGGCACAATGCTGTACCATATAGGTAACGTACTGACAGTCAAAAAACCTGAGGCTGAATCCATTCAGTCTTTGCAGGTTAGTCTAAGCTGTGTAGATTGAGCTGATCAGCAAGTGAACAGACATTCACTTTTGATTCTGGAAATGCTGTCACATGCCTACAGTAGCCCAGGCCAGAAGGTTGGGGTGCTAGAGCATGTATCCCTGCTCAGCTGGAACAGACAGCTTGGGCCAAGGCTAGCTCACCCACCTTGCAAGGCAGGATTTGTGAGGGAGGTGCAAAGCATCCTGGGATGTTGGGGGACTGTGTTAACTTGAACTGGGAGGGAATGTGGGGCAGAAGTTCAATAAACTGATTTAACCTACATCAGTTCAGTCTCATTACTATATCCATCCAGGTTTATCTTAAACCAGCTTTGACCATTTTGAATGCAGCTTATATGCACTGAACTTCTGGGCTAGGGACAGACATTCAAAAAGCCCGAGCCTGAATTGATTCAATCTTTGCAGGTTAGTCTAACCTGCAGAGAGTGAATTGGTTTGCAAGTGGATAGATGTTTGGCACATGCCTGCAGTGGCTTAAGCCAGAAGCCAGGGGGAGGGAGTGGGGGGCGCTATAGCATGCCTGCCAGCCACTGCCAAAGGGGAGGGAAGAGAGATGCCCTCCAAGGCTCTCACCTCTCCCTGCTGGAGTGGAGGGGGCATGGCCAGGCACCAGTGGGGGTAGCAGGGGGGAAGGAGGGGGGCAGCTGCTGCCAGGCTGAGAAGTGGAGGTGAGGAAAAACTCCTTTCTCTGAAGCAAGCATGTATTGAACACAGCAATTTGCAGCCTCTATCCTCGGAACTACCAAAAATCTTTGCCTAAGCTAAAATACAGCCTAGTAAAACACAGCATACACAACTTAGTCTAAACTAGGAAGACAAGAGAAAGCTTTGCAATAAATCTTATGTAATCCTGAGGGCAGTGTGTCTCCTTACAGCCAAAAGGAATCAGGGCTTATGGTAGAGGTGATATCTTTTATTAGACCAACTAGATTTTTGCAGAAAAAAATCTTTTTTTGGTTAATCCGCCTATGGGACAGGGTGCCCTGGGAGTGCAAGCAGTGAGGGGGTTTATTTCCCCCTCCCTTTCCTGTCTTGCCACCAGGGACTGCAACCAGGGTCTGCTGGGCAGGGCAGAGCAGCCCTTGCCAGTGTCCCTTCCCCCTCTCCCCCAACGGTGGAATTGACCTCCTCACTTCCTGGCTGCTGGCAAGCAGCAGAAACTGCGGCCAAACCTGGGAGGGGAGGGGGAGCACAGAGGGAGGAATTAACTCCCTCCTTGCCTGGCTGCAGACAAGCCACAGAGGTGCAGCTGGGCTAGCAAAACTCAGCTGCGGTCCAAGGGGAAGGAGGAAGGAATTAACTGCACTCCCCCTTTCTGCCCCTTTGCCTCAGAGACCATAGCAGGCTAACTCTGTCCATGCCCCATCCCTGCTCAGGCTAGAGAACAGAGGGGAAGGGCCAGCCCTGCTGTGCAGCAGCAAGCCCTGCCCAGCCCAGAGAGCATGCTGGGATGCTGGGGGAGTCTGGTTTATCTTAAACCAGAAAGGGGGCTGGGACAGACATTACATAAACTGGTTTTAGCCAAATCAGTTAAGTCTGATACTACATTCAACCAGGTTTATCTCAAACCGGTTTTAGCCATTATCAAACTGGTCTATGTGCACTGAACATCTGTTCTGCTACAGTTTTAAACCAGTTTCTGATTACTTAAACCAGTTTATGTGTAATGTTTGTCCCTAGCCCTGCAGTGTTACAGATTTGAATTGGTGTCCAATCACTTATACTGGTTTATGTATAATGTCTGTCCCTAGCTATATAGACACCTAAACTAGATAAGAATAGTTCGGGAACAAAAATTAGTCTACCTGGATTAGCATGGTGCTCAAGCTGGGCTGATTAGCCATGCTCAAAAGCATAATTTATTAGCCTGGATAGACTGGGGCACTAACATAACTATGTGCGCGCTGGGTCAGACCCCGGGTCGCTTTCGTCGCTCTGCACGCAGGCTGTGGCCAGCAGCCCGGGCAGGCTGGGTCGGAGAGGGAGGTCGCCAAGCTAGAATTAGGCACAGACACGTAACGGTTGATTTTAAGATCGTTTTACTTACACCGAGATGGTTGTGGTGTTGGCTGAGAACTTGCTTGAGTTGCGATTACAACAGAAAACACGAACACACGTGGAGGTTGCAAGGCTCCACGCAGACAGAACACGAACGATCACGTGGAGCTTGCTAGGCTCCACGCAGACAAACTCCGGATGTCCAGGACAAGCGCGCATAAAACTCGTCGTTACGTCTTATAGTAGGCTCCGTTCGAAGACGGGAAGAGGTGGGCGGTGGATCAGGCCGCCAAACTCCTCTGAGCGACACACAGGGTTTCTATTACCCTGCCGCGCACACCCAGAGTCCCCACGAGATGGATGCGGAGTCCTCTTCGGCTTGGGCAGAAACTGCTCAAGCCTCTTATACGGCTAGCAGGCCAATCGCTAGCCGCCACGTGTGAATAATTTAGAACTAGCCAATTGCGGGGCACGAATTTGCGTACGACGAGCGGGAAATCTTTGCACCGTCCATTTCTGTGTTGCAAAGGAAATGCACCCTGCAAAGATCGCTGCAAAGTGGCGGGAACACTCCTTTGCACGCGGGTTCTCTGCGCAGCAGAACTCCTCCGTGCAATGAAGCTGTATACCCACGGGGATAATTCGAGTGCCGAAGCACACAAAAAAAATCAGACCTTTGGGTCATGACAAACTATACCACGAGCTGATTGGGGTATCACTGCATGGCACTGCCATGGAGACATACCCTTAAAGACATACCCAGAAACTCCTACAACTTCACTGAGTCAATTTTAGGCAAGATGCGTTTCTAGCAACAGGAGCTGCCAAAGGTCCAGGTAATTATAAAAGCAATGCAAAATATAGTTTCCCAGAGCTAGGAAAGCCTTCCTTGTGACTGCTTAAAAATCCACCCAAAGCTATAGGGAAGCAGGCCTGGCAATGTTGTCTCCAGTGCCAGTTTTTTCTTCCTGTGTTGTATGCAGGTTTAGGGCTCTGAAATTATATGGCTTCAAAGGGAATTTAAAGAAAGTAGCTTCCCAAGAGAGTAGATTTACTTTATAGTTCTGCCAGGTCTCTCTTGTAAAAGAGGTATTTTACCTCAAAGGTTTTGTACGCTTTGGTGATTAAAAAAAGTAAAGCAGCATATTAAATAATATTGGTGTTTAGGTCTGTGCTGCATGAGAATGAGATGTGTCAAACTGAAAATCAGAACCAGCCATTGGAAACTAGGATTACTGAATAGTTTGATAAAGTACTCTCATGTTGGTGATAAAATTTATTTCTTACAGGTCTTTTGCCACTAGTCGTCATTAAAAATTCCATGGTACTTTTTGCACCATTGGTGTGTTAGATTAAGGCCTGAGCTGCATTGAGTTTCTGCCATATTTTAAAGCCTTTTAGAGGAAACTGTTGGAAATGGTTGCAGCAAAAAGTCCAGCTTGTGGGTATATGTGGGGTTTATATTTGTTAAAATTGGGGATTAGCTCTTTCTTTCATCCCAGGTCTCCCTAACATCATGGCATTGATTTTTATGTATTGCCAAGATTTTGTATCAGTAATGACCCAGAAGTTTTGTGAGTGATTCACCTGTATGTTTGTTTTATATTACAACTGGGTCTTACTTATGTTTCTCCTTCAAGTATGGCCCAGGCCAAATAAATCTCTCTTGATGAAACCATAGTAAGAGTCTCTTTCTAGGAACAAGATTTCAAAGTTTATTATGCATTAAAAAACTCTCAGCCTTTTGGTCTGTCTTCAAGGATAAAAGAAAATAGCAACATGCTGTTAAAGGAATTAAATGTAAATAAGCCTGTGCCTGGTCCTTAGATAGGGAATAGATACTGGTTGCTTTGTTTGGAGGCATGCAGCAAATAACAAGTTACCTCATAACTGCTATCTAGGATTTATCTTTCTCAGGAAGAATTGAGTACTTCATATTCCATCCATCCAGTAGGTAGGTCACCATTGTGTAAAGGTGGAGGGCTGTGTAGTAAGTAAGTAGGGAGGAGTGTTTAACTAAAGAAGTAGACGCTAATAAAATGAGCTTCAAGGTTGACATTTTCCTATTGGTCTTTTTCCTTCATTTTTACCCTCAATTAGAAGCTCTGAATAGAATAAAATAAATGGAGAAACCAACAGCAAAACAAACAGCAGTGGTTTTGGCCTCAGTATTTCATCTGACCAATAAGTACATAGAATGACAATAAGGAAAATATTAAAAATCCTTTTACTTGGGTTTAACTGGATGTATATGTTTGTTTCTGTTTTTGTTTTGGGGTTTTTTTTATATGCAAGTTTTTATAATGTGGTTTAAAATGACTGGATAGATGGAGCCAAATGGTACACAGGAATCTGAACTTGGTATTTTGCCTGTATCTCTGTATATTCCTTGTTAGTTTAAACCGGATGGATATTTTTTACTTTCTTCCTTGAATCACTGCATAGTATTTCTCTCTGTTTTTCAAATGATTCAGTCTTTTCCCCTGGAGGCGGATTCATTTTAATCATGAATGAAATAATCCTCTTTATGGATCAGCTTGCATGTGCAGTAGCATCTCTGAGACCATGTTGCCAGAAAATCTATCAGCTATTGTCCCTGAAGACCCAGAAATCACAGCAAGGGACATTTCCCTACCATCAAGGCCTTGGCTTTTGAACCCAGTGAAAGGAGTCTTTGAGGTTTCCATACACCAACATATGTAGGGTAGACGTGAATTGAGGCAATTGAGGCTCTTGTTACATTTATGGAAGGGCTAGGAGACAATGAAGTTGCCAGGTAGATATGGGAAGTAAATCATAAGAAAGAGAAACAGAAAGAGGCTCTTGTCTTGAGGTACTATGGCAATAAGTGCAAAACTAGTGTCTATACATGTGCTAGAAGGGGAAGGAGATGGGCGTTTAAATTAGAGTGGTTCCTAAGCAGGCGCTCTAATTAAAACGCCTCACTGTCACATGTATTAATCCCCTGTGTGTTTAAAAATGGCAGTGGGGCACTTTATCTAAACCTCATTCAACTAGCTTTAGTTAAAGTGCCCTGTGGTCATTTTAAAACATGTCAGGGCTTAATAAGTGTAACGCTGCGCAACGCTTCAGCATTCTAATTAGAACACGGAGCAGACTCGATTAATCTAATTTGAATGCTAATGAGCATGTATATAGGCAGCCAAATTGTCCAGGTACTAGCAAGAAGTAGCGCTGCGCGCATACAGAAAAGGAGACTTTGGCCTTAGGCGATGGGTATAAAAAGTTTCATGTCTTTATTTATAGAGGCACATCTGAGCTGAAGTTTACCATGAACGTATTACCATTTCTAAAATATACCTGGCAAATCTTGTTTCCCATTCCCCAAAAAGACACTTGTCTGCTGCAAATAAATGTACGTTTTGGAAATTGAAGATTAACCTCAGAGAGATTTGGTGGTTGCTGGCATTCTTACCATTCTTTTCTTTGAGAAAAGAATAGTAGAGCAAACTCTAGAGTTATAGTATTTATATGTCAATCTGATTTAAATAAAAAACCCAAACAAATAAATAAAGCTTATTTGGTTATAGATTAAAAATGTGGATTGTGATTGCCAGAGCTATGGTAAGGGTGAGACCTGAAGAAAGTAATGGAGGCAATTAGCACTAGGAGGTTAAAGCTGTGTATTTCCAGTTTTTCTTATTGGTTGAGCCATTAGTTTAGAGGCTCCAAGGTGGTGATTCCAGCAGTATTACAGAAATGTATATTAAAAGGATACATGAAAGTCATTTTGGGATTGAAAATCTTGAGAGAAATTGTATATAGGGTTCAAATGAAGCAAGATATTGAGGAAACTGAAAAGGCTTGCTGCATAAGCCTGAAATACAGGCCAAATCATGCTGAAGAGTTTATGCTGAAAATATTAGCCTGCTGAAATAAAGTTGGCAATATCTTGTTTATGTTGCCTGGAAGAAGATATCTACTTGCCCCAGCTTAGACTATTCTTAGCATCTGAAAAACACTTATTAGAAATGGCTTCAGCTAAACAAGTAATTATGCATAGGAAATCCATTTTTTTAAATGTTACAACTGAAGTCTGACAGCCGCCACAGTTAGGGGGCATGAATCTAAGCAGTTTTCAATGAAGTATACTTTTAGGCATGTAATCACTAGCTCCATTATCCATGTCTGATAGGCTGATGTAAAATTACATCAAAATAAGAAAGTACCTTTTGAAAAAGACTACCGAACCAGCCACTGTATAGTTAGTGAACAGCATAATTGAAATACGTGGTGTTACCTCTTGACATTTTTTTGCAATAAATAACTGAAAACAAGAACATCTACACTGTTGTCAGAGTCACTGATGACTTGTACGTGTGTGTTCATATGCTGTATTTACTTACATGCTACACCCCCACTTTTTCCTAAAAATGAGGCCCCCAAATTGGGGTGTGCATGTTAAGCAGGAAAGCTGATTTTCTGCCACTTCACTTTGCTTCCTGCTCTAAAACTGCCTAGCAACAGCACTGCCATTCCTGTTTAGGCAGCAGAGAGAGTCATATGACTTAGTGGCTCATTGATCTTCACTCCACAGGTGTTAACAATCATCTCTCCTTTTTAATGTTCCTAAAGTGCTACTCATCAAGCTAAACTTTCTTCTGGCAATTTTGCTGTCTTTTAGCTACTCCTGGTCTCTCTTCTGTTTTACAACCCTGCAAACTATTTTTATCTCTTTTCAAAAATCGTACTGCCACTCATGGAGACTGGCCTTCAGCAGTAGCTGGGGTTTCAGCTTTGATTAAGCAGGAAAAAGAGGATAAGTGAGCTAAAGATTAGGCTTTGTCCCTGCATTTTTCTTTCATACTACTTTCCCAAAAACAAGATGCAAGCCTTTGGGTATGTATGATATGCAAGAAAAGTGTGTGTGTGCATGTGCGTGTGCATGCACATGTGTGTGTCCAGAGAGAGAGAGAGATTTGGAGAACGTAAACCCCCCCAAGAAAATTCTTGCTATGAGTTGGTCATAGGGATCAACTGCCGTTTCATGAAAATGATGCTTAAACAGCAGCGGTGTCACTAGAGAAATGCCCCTAGTTATTTCATGTTGTTACTCCATAGAGATGCATATTGTGATGGAATAAGTGAGACATTCTCAAAATGCCAGAAAGGAGGGGGATGAGAGGCAGAGTCAACTGTTTTGCATGAAAGGGCTCAGGCAGGCACCAACCACATGCAATAGAAAGGGCTGAGCCTCAGGAAGCAACTAGAAGGAACAAGCTTGGTGCTTCTTGACAGGTGCTAGTGGTTCTAGGGAGAGCTCTAGATTCAGGCAATGTTTCAAGGCACTTCGGTACTAGCTGAACATTGTTAGGATGTTCATAAATGTTTGAAATTCTGTAATATGCTAATATTGATTGCTAACTGTTGCTATTGTTTTTGCAAGGAAGAAGTGGGGAACTGAACTTTTAAGATGTTTTTGCAAGAGTGAACTGGAATTGGTGGTTGTATTGTGCAGAAACTTATTTTACCAAGTGCCAATAAATGATAGCTTAGATGCTGAATGTGGCAAACCTCTGTCAGACTCCTTGGCTCTGAATAATTTCTGAATTGTAACACATCATATATTTAAATTCAGCCAAGCACTTGAAAGAGTAAGGATATCTCACAATGAGTAAGCACTTTCATGATTAGATCGATAGTGCAAATCTAGTAGTTAGTGTAATAGTTTTTTAGCATTTTATATTCATTTTTCACTACTGAATCGCATCATTTCATGTACCTCAGTGATCTCCATATTCTTCTGACTCCGATGCTTTTTCTTTTTCATTAAAGACTCTGCAGGACTTCCCACTTGCTTACCATGCTCACAAGTCAGTTTAATAGTCTTTTATGAACACTTAAGGTCAATTCTAAAGGATGTCTAGCAACATGATAACTCATTCATCCTGGCAATAAATGTTTCTTAGATTATTAATATGAAATAAACAGCAGCAATCCAGAAAGGAGGCTGTTGGCAGGCTGGGAGTGTGAACAAGAAGTGATAAAAGACAAACGTAAGATTACCTTTAGCTCACTATTTTTTATAGGTGTGGTCAAAATAGGTCACAACAGAATAGAACATCTGTTAGCAATAAAGCTACTCAAGAATCAAAGTTCACTCATTATGAAAACTGCTATATATTATGTAAATATGGCAGTCACACTGAATAGCATATTCTGTATTCCTGTCTTTCAGTTTTATATTTCTATTTATTTGTCAAAGTAAACTGATACCTATCTATCTATGTTTGGCATGTCTTAGAGATGGACTTCTGGTGACCTCTATGTTAAAGATGGCCTGCCATTTACTATTATAACATCCACCCCTATTTGAATTTTATTGCTATTGCATACTAAATGAGACGGTCGGAAAACAAACAGTAAAAAAAAAAAAAATACTGACCAACCAATGCCACCCAAGCCCCTCTACCTGAATCACCAAGATGACCTTGAACTGAAGATGACCCCTCAGTAATTAGATTCTATGCATGAAAAAATTAAAACTTGTAATTTTCCATGTATAGAATCAAAATATTAGAGGGTCATCTTAAATTCATCCCTACCAGTGCTGCAGTGGCAAGGGGGCAGGTGGTAGGGGCAGTCAGTGTGGGGGACACACTGGGGGGAAGGTGGCAGGGGAGATGGTAGGAGGACAGACGGTGTGGGAGGTGGGGAGACAGGAAGTGTAGCGGGGTCCAAGCCCTGTCTTTTGCCTCTCTTACCCTTCCCCCTGATGCTTGTCCACTCCCACCACTTGGCTTCCAACCCCATCACCTATGTCCCTCCCGTGCCTGCATATCCTTGCAGTTTTGGGTCTCTCTTCTGTGGCCTTCCCTGCTCCCCACACTGCTTGCCCTTGCTGTGCCTCTGGCAGGCTTCATGCCCCACTCCAGCTTGGGGCACAAGTATGAGTTTGCTTTGGCCTGGCCCACTGCAGCAGAGGGAAGAGCTGGGGAGGAAGTGGGGGGGGAGCAAGGAAGCAAGGGAGTATAATCTGTTGGGGTGGCGGGGAGGGAAGGCGGGAGGGAACAGGTGACAGGGGGGCAGGCGGTAGCTGGGTTTTGGCCCTGACCCTGGCTCAGAGCTGGCACTGGAGCCAGAGCCACAGCAGCTGTTTGCACCCTCCCCTGTTGCCTTATACTCAAGTCCAAGATGATGGGCTTTTTCTCTTTGTGAAATAGGAAAAAGCTTTGTCTTCAACTTGAGTAAATACAGTAGTATGTGGTCATGCAGTCAAATTCTTCTCATAACACAAATACACATAGGGAGCAAATAAAGGTTGTGTCTACAACTTGAGTCCTGGTATTCCCTAACTTTTGAGTATTTGACTTTGCAACTGCAATGATGTTCTTTTAACCCAGGGCTGAACTTTCTGCTGTGTAATATTGTATATATTCTCTTTGTATATGTCAGTATATGATATTTGAGTTTTTGAGTTTGAGGTGACTGCATTGTAGATGAGTGGCAAAGCTATGTATGAGATGCATGGGTCATCTCAAATGACCGCCAAAGAAAACCTTCACTCTGCGCTATGAGTTGTTACCATATATTCTGTTGCATACTTCTATTTATTCCACTTACATCAAGGCTGAGTATTTTTGCTCTGCAAGGACATTGAGAAGATGAAACTCAACTGGCCAGTCTGGGAACAAGGTATAGTGCTGTTGTGCAGCCTTCCACAGCTGTTATTTTTAGTTTGTAGGCTGGAATAGATAGACCCTTCTCACTGATTGGGTTAGTGCATCTGTACTAACATAGATCTCATGTCCTTCTTTGAGACTATCAAGGGGATTAAATCTGAGGTACAAAGAGCCTTGAGATGGCCTTCTGTACACAGAGAGAATTTCTTCCTCAATTCATGGTAGGGGGGATGGATTCATGGTAGTGGGCTAGGAGATGAGGCGAAGATTTTTGTGGGTGATATATTTATTGAACCAACTGTATAGTTGGGAGGGATATAGATACACTTTTGGGTATGAAGTGCCTTTCTTCAGATCTAAGAGGTAAGCACTTTTGTGTACAAAATGCAAGCCAACAGTCCATATATGAAAACCCCTGAACTTTTGATGAAAATTTAAAACCCAGACTCAAACCCAGAGCCCAAAACTGGGCTGGGAACCAAGTCTGGTGTTTGTGAATACAGAAAGAGAGTGCTTTCCACTTTCCCCTACTTATTCCTAACTCTCCCCACACGTTGTAATTCATCTGTGCCAGTACCTGAGTTCGTTGCCAGGTTTCAGCTTACTGGAGCTTATGATTTGCTTGTCTGGGCTTTATCTTGTTTAAGAGGTCATTCTGAGTGCTGAAAGGTTGCCTTGTGCTACAGAAGGAGGCATCGTATGTCAGGCAGTGCATTTTTAGGCAGTGTGCACCTCTGCAGTCTGACAAGCCCACCATATGAGTAGTCACTTATTGGCCTGGTTGTCCAGTGTTGTTCACTCTGTGTAGAGTGTGTTATTAATGCAAGTCTTATGTAAGACACTGAGCAGTACAATTAGAAACAATAAACACACTGAAAGAGTGGTGCCCAGATGTAACTACAGAACCACTGGTCTTAAAATGTAGCTCAAGAAATAATCAGTGGTTACTGATTAGTTCAGCAGCCTGAAGCTCTCCTTTTCTTTATTTTTTTTTATGAGTATTTTTTTAATGAGTCTACACAGAACATTGCAGTGCCGTGTAGAAATGCTCAACCCAGCCTGCTTACTGGAAGCAGTATAGCCACATTGATGCGGCACAGCACTTGGACTAATATACCTTCTTCCTTGTTGGCTAGGGATGGGAGTTGCACACAAACTGATTTAAGTTATTATAAACTGGTTTAAACCTGTAACATAACAGAAGTTCAGTGTGCATAAATCAGATTTTAAATGGCCGAAACTGGTTTAAGATAAACCAGGTTGAATGTAGTGTCAGACTAAACGGATTGAGGTCGAACCAGTTTATGGAACTTCTGTCCCAGAAGCATCCCAGCATGCTTTTCAGCCCTGGGCAGGGCTGGCCCTGCCCCTCTATTCTCTAGCCAGAGCCGAGGTGGAGTCCTGGCCAGAAGCCAGCCAGCATGTCCCCCTAAGGCGAAGGGGACAGGGAGGGGGTTTATTCCTCTCTCCCATCTCCCCCTGGGGGACCCCAGCTGGGGTTTGCCTGATAGGGTGGAGCAGCCCCTGTCATACATTCCTTCCACCCTTGCCACTGGAGCAGCAGGGGGTATGGCCAGCCCCAGTAGCAGCTTCAAGCGAATGGGGGATGGCAGAGGTTTAATTCCCCCCTCCCTCCCCTGTCCCACCAGCAAGGACCTAGCCAGGGTCTGCCTGGCTTTCCTCCCCTGCTCATAGCTCAGCATGGCCCGAGACCCCCAGAGCCCCACTTCCAGCCAGCAGGTGATCCTGCTGCACCTTCCCACCTGCCAGGGCTAGGGTTTTGCTTGGGGCAGCCTAGGAGCAAAGGCCAGATCAGGGGGAGGGAGGGGAGCAAAACAGCCCCAAGCCCAGATGGGGACATGCACAGAGAGAGGGATCACGGTGGCGGTGGCTCCATCCTGGACGTGAGCCCTGCCGAGCAGAGGGATCAGGCTGAGGGGAAGTGGGGAAGGGGCTTGAGTGTGTCTACGATAACCTGTGGCACAGCTGAGCATGCAGCTGTGGGAGCAGCTCCTGCCTGGTGGCCTCTTCTATCTGCTGGAGAGTGGTGTGGAGAGTGGACTGCCTGTGCTGGCTCTGACCCCGCAGCAGTGCACACAGCTCAGGTTTGCCCCCTCAGGCCTGAGTGCTACTACCTGCATCCCTGGGGTTGCTGGGTGCCAAGCGGGGTGTGCCCTGCTCATTCTTCCCCTACCTGGCAGTGATGGCAGTGCAGCATGGCTCTGTGTATCCCTACAGCTTCCCTGCTGCCACTGCCATCAAGGGGGCCTGCCCTAGCCATACTGATAGGTGCCACCCATGCTGCCGAACTGTGGTCAGCCATTGGGTGGGCAGATGGCAGCAGTGGTGGGGAAGCTGTAGGGGTAGCACCTGGCACCTGATACACAGGGCTTTGCTGTGCCTACAGATTCCTTGCCACCGCTGTCATGGCCATTGAGGGCGTGGCCAGCAAAGGGGGTGGGGAGAGAGTTTATACCCCCTCCGTCTCCTCTCCCACCGGAGGACTGCAGCTGGGATCTGCCTCACTAGGGGCGAGTGGTGGAGGTGGTGGCTGGGACTGGCAGACCCCAGCTGTGGGAGAAGGAATGGCTGGGGGAATAATCCCCCAGCGGCTGTGGCATTAGAGGGACTAGGTGGCCTATGGCAACCTAAAATTTGTCTTAGCCCCCGTAGCCACCCCTCTGAGCCCTGCTGCTGCCACTTACCCTGCACAGGCTGTGGCAGCTCTGCCTGCCCCACTCCCACCTGCAGCGCACCCTCCCCCCCTCACTGGGAAGAAGCTTGTGTTCTCCGGGATCCCATGACAGGGGCTGCCACCCAGTCTGGGTCCCTCCCCCTTCACTGCTCCAGTGGCAGGAACAGCCAGCACGGCTAGATGCCAACCAGCATGGCCCCCTGAGGCGAAAGGGGCAGGTTGGGAGTTCATTTCCCCTTCCCTCCACTCTCCCCCCAGGGGACCCCAGCTGGAATCTGCCTGGCTGGGGTCGAGTGGCAGAGGCTGGGGCTGGCAGACCCCGGCAGCAGTCCCCTGGTGGGAAAGAGGACCAAGTGGGGAATGAACCCCCTCCCTGCCCCTTTCACCTTAGGGGGCCATGCTAGGCCAGCATCTGGTGACCACTTATGGTGGTGGTGGGGAAGCCATAGGTGCAGCACAGCCCCCTGTACTAGGCGCCAGGCACAGGATGCTACCATTATGGCTTCCTCACTGCCACCACTTCCTGCCCACCCAACGGCCAACCACAGTTTGACGGTATGGGTGGTGCCTACCAGTACAGCCAGGGTAGGCCTGCCTGACGGTGGTGGCAGTGGTGAAGCCATAGGAGTAGCACCCCACGCCTGGTACATGGGGCTGTGCTGTGCCACCTCCAGGTAGGGGAATGGTGGGCAGGGCTCATCCAGCTTGGCAACTGGTGGCCTGGGAGATGCAGGTAGTAGTGCTCGGGGCTGAGGGGCAAGCCCGCACCAGGCACACTGCGGCATGGGCCAGTGCTGGGGCTGACTCAGGTGCCACTCTCCAGCAGATGAAAGGGGCCACCAGGCAGGAGCTGCTCCCCAAGCTTCATGCTCAGCTCAGCTCTGCCCTGGGCTAGCATAGACACATTTAAGCCCCTTCCCCACCTTCACCCAGCCTGGGCCCCTCTGTTTGGCGAGGCTCACATCCAGGATGGAGCCACCACTGCGGTGATCCCTTTGTGTGTGTCCCCACCTGGGCCATCACTATTCTCCCCCTCCCAATCTGGCCTTTGTTCTTGGGCTGCCCCAAGTGAAACCCTGGCCCCAGTGGCTGGAAAGGTGCAGTGGGATTGCCCACTGGCTGGAAGGGGGTTCTGGGGGTCCCAGGATGTGCTGAGGCATGAGCAGGGGGGAAAAGCTGGGTAGAGCCCAGCTGGGGTCCTTGTAGGCCAGGGTGGGGGATTAACACCCTCCCCAGTCATTGTCAACCTGCTGGGCCTGGCTGAGCCCTTGCACAGTTCAGCTTCCTGCCAGCCTGATGGGAAGGGAGGGCCTGCTCTAGCGCCCCCTGGCTTCTAGTCTGAGCCACTGCAGGCATGTGCCTTAATTTCCAGAATCAAAAGTGAATGTATAATCATTTGTTTGCCAGTTCAGTCTATGCAGGTTAGATTAACCTGCAAAGATTGAACTAGTTCAGGCTTGGGCTTTTTGAATGCTAGCCACCAGGGCCAATTAACTAGGTGGAGCACTGCACTGAGACAGCTGAACTGCTTTCATTACCTAAGGAGCTCATTTAGAGCTAGTTTAGGTATCTCTAAATGGTGGCACTAAAACAGGACTCCACCCATATTAAATAAGCAACCTTCTCCCTGAGGAGGAGCATTCAGTCATACTTCCAAAGAAATTTGCTTAGACAGTAGAAATACTGGTGCTCTGCCTTGCCTGGAGAGTAGCTGTTTTGGAGATGAATGATTTGTAGTTCAAATTCCAGCTCCTCCCAGGGGCAGCCTGTTTATCCAGAACTGTTGGCTGGGTTTGGGTCTAAGGGTGCTTGCACACATCAATGGCAAACAGGTTCTACTTGCCTGAGGACTTCAGGGAAGCTGGAAGCAAATTGCAAAACCACCACAAAGAAAAGACATGAAAAATGAAGCTGTCTAGTTCTGTTTAAGAAGTATTAAGTATCCAGTGTTTTGTTTCCTTTACTTGGAGCTTTGAAGGGTAAGCTGCATCAAGAGGAAAAGAATAGATGCGCAGCTCCTACTAGATGCATATTGTAGTCCAGTCTGTCTTGTGCACTGTTTTCCCTCATTTGTTTCATTCCAGAACTCAAGGCTAAACTAGTTTAACCTTGGAGCTGTCAACCCTTTGAAAAAGATGGGGACCAGTAGTTCTTAGAGTGATGGCTGACCTCTGCAGATACTCTGAGGTTAAATCATGGTTTTTGTTTACCCCTCCCCCAATCATTTGGAATAGTTATTTTACTACACTTCTGTAATATTTTTCCCCAAAGGAAAATACCAACTAGTAATTGCATCCAATTGTTATAGCTTATGAAATAACGATTTTCTTCTGCAGGCACCATTCAAATCAATCTTCTCATGTTTTAATGTTAGGGTAGAAAGCTCCCTAATAAATGTAGTCCAGATAGCTGAACAAATTGCCTTTGAAAGAGGCCTTTCACCAAAAATTAGGGAAATAATTCTGACGTAAAAACGGAGGGAATCCGTGAATTGAAGCAAAGGGTTTCTGCAAAGAAGCTAGCTCTAATGCAGGTCTTCAGAGCATGTAAACTCTGTGCTTGCGTTTATCTTCCTGAATATATTGCATTAATATAGGCATTAAACATATGACCCGCAGGCCAGTGCAGGCCCCTTTTCCTCCAACTTCTGGCAGGCCTGGGAATTCAGGGGTGGGGCTAGTGCATGGTGGGGCCTGCCACAGAATCCAGGGCTATGGGGCCCAGTTGGGCATGGTCATTGGCAGCAAGGGGGCACGTGAGAGCTGTTCTGACAGCCCCATGTGCCCCAGCAACACTTGCCCTGCTACCTCCATTGCTGGCTCAGCCACTGTTGCCACCACCATTGCTTGCCCTACTGCCCCTGTCACCTCCACCAGGCCTGCAAGGAGCCCCCAGTCTGGTGCCAGCCTGGGTAGGGGGTGAGTCTGAGACTCCTGCATTAAGGTATATCCTCTTTCAGGTTCTGAGGGAAAACAGTGAAGCCAGCTCATCATTCACATGATGCTGTAAAAGCGAAGCTTATATAGAAGGTGATTAAAACAAAACTGAACAACCTGTCAGCTCAGTGGTGTTCACAGATCCTCATTTTGAGGATGAATTTGTAATCAATTTGCTTCAGATATATTTTTGTAATCCCTTTTTGTGGATATTTGTAAGACTGAAAGTTACTGGTGTGAAGATATATAGGGAAACAAATGTTAAGCTCACAAGTAGCTGGGTTTTTGGTTGTAGCTGTGTTGGCCAAGGACATAGGCAGGCAAGGTTCTTTGGGTAGACATGGTATCTTTTATAAGATCAATTGAGTAGCTGAAAAAAAGTTCTTAGCAAGCTTTTGGGCACAATCACCCTTCAGGAATCTTCAGGTTGCCTGAAGAAGGATGATTGTGCCCAAAAGCTTTCTAAGAACTTTTTTCCAACTACTTAGTTGGTCTAATAAAAGATATCACATCTACTCAAATAACCTTGCCTGCCTAAGCTCACATGTATGAATATTTGCTCAAAATACATTTTAAATTTGGTTTCTATAGGTAGTTTTATCGAACTGGAGAAGTTCCTCTCATATAGTCAGTCCAGTGGAGGTTCAGGTGTCTGTGCCTGAGAAATTTAGGCAAAAATGCTGCAGGGGATACACTCGGAACAAGCACAGGGAACAGTGTCTTTGCAAAAAAGACTATTTAGAGTTGAGTGCTGGCCGAAGGGAGATAGTTTCTTTGCTTACAGTTCCCATCTCCTGCCATGGGTGACTTCTAAGACTGGGGGGGCACAGTTTGTGACTGGCAGCATTGATGGCAGGGTGGCAAGTGGTGACCGCCCACAGAAGTCGGTGGCGGGGGGAGAGGGGTAGTGAGCGGCGACCGATTGCAGAAGCTGGCGGAGCTGGCCAATCTCAGGGGCCCCATATCCCTCTTATCAGTCGCCTATGTCTCCTGCTTTTTGATTTCTGCTGTGTTCAGGGAAACAGGATTTTGAATATTCTTATAAATAACCATGATTGCATCAAGCAACCACATGATGCTTCATAACAACCCAATTGACACATGCCAGCAAAAGTTTGTGCTGTAGATCTGGCCCCAGCCAAATTAAGTCCTCCTTTTTACCGGTAAGGACACAACTTAAGGCCTGGTCTTCACATAAAAGTTGTTCTAGCATGGCTGTGTCATTTGGGGATTTGATCTGCCACAGCTAAGTTGGCAAATGCCTTCTGAAAAGTTATATTGAAATCTTTTTTCCTATGGGGAAGTGTGGTCATGCTGGAGAACAGGCTGAGGATACAGGCTGACCTGGACAGGCTTGTAAAGTGGGTGGGTCTAAACTTAATGATGTTTTAACACTGAGAAGTGTAAGATGCTCCATCTGGGGAGATATAACCCACAACATACTTACAGGCTTGGTGGTGCTACATTAGTGAGCACCACAACTGAAAGAGACCTGGAGGTCATGTTTGACCATAAAATGAACATGAGCCCACCAGTGCGATGCTATAGCTGGCAAAGTGAATAGTACTCCAGCATGCATCAACCGATACATCACAAACAAGACTAAAGATGTCATCTTCCCACTCTGCTCAGCATTGGTGGGGCCACAGTTCTGGGCACCACAGTTCAAAAGGGATGTGGAGAAGCTGGAAAGTCCAAAGGAGGGCCACACAAATGATTAGAGGCCTGGAGAATAGATCATATGAGGAGAGGCTGAGGGACATGGGACTGTTCAGCCTGGAGAAGAGAAGACTCAGAGGGGACTTGGTGGCAGCCTTTAAGTATATAAGGGGAGAACATCAGAGGATCACCAAAGCACCTGAGGGGAAGACTAGGAATAATGGTCATAAACTGATAGAGGACCATTTCATATTAGACATTAGGAAAAACTTCTTTACAGTTTGTGTGTCCAGAGTCTGGAATAGACTCCCCCCAGAGATGGTACAGTCACCTTGCCTGGGGATCTTCAAAAGATGACTGGACACACACCTTGCTGGGGTCATCTGACCTCAGCAGTCTTTCCTGCCTAGAGCAGGGGGGCTGGACCTGATGATCCCTGAGGTCCCTTCTAGACCCTAACATTTCTGAATCTATGGGCTAAACCTGCAAACCTAGGAGAGGATGAACTTAATTTTACTCCTGGTGATGCTTCAGTAACAGAAACATTAGTCAACACCCTGCTGAAGACAATGGGATCACATGGTGTAACAGAACAAATGGAATAATATAAGTGTGCAAGTGAGGGTAGAATTTGGCATAGAGACTATTGCTTGTAATTTTATACAGAAAAGCTGTTTGAAAACAGTTCACTTCAAGATGTTCAAAGTTGTTCTGGCAGAGATGGGGTTAAAGGGCTAGTGAGTAGATCAAAGAGATGGCTGGATATTTGTAAGATATCTTGGAGGCCTTGCTCCTGTCTCCTGTGCCTTGGCTTTCCTTGTGCTGCTTCTGCCCAGTGCTGTTTTCACAGGGACATGTTTTTTTGTGAGGCATCCACCACTGTGAAGTACTATCAGTAGTGTTGCTGTTCTGGTCCCAGAAAATGGGTGAAGCTTTAAAATCTTCTACTAATTTATGGCTGACTTTTGGGACAAATGCATGACCTGAAAACTGTAGCAGCAGAACTAATGCAAAGATGTTTTCCTTTCTCTAAAAACCAGGAAATGATCATTTTTGATCAGTGGCTGGTCCTCCTAATATAAGGCATTACTGATGTTCAAAAGCATGTGGTATAAACTTTCCTATTATTTTGCCAGCACTGTTGTATCTGACGCTATTGACGTTCAAATCCAAGTGGTATAAACTTTCCTATTTTTGTGCCAGCAGGGCTGTAGCAAGATTTCAGACAGCCCAACAACACAGCCAGGATTTCTGAGGAAATGCACATTCTCATTCTAAACAAAACTCTTCCCCCCCACCGCTCTTTTTGCAGTATGTACTACAGATCAAGAATCACCCCGATGTACAAAGGCAGCTATTTTAATGGATTAGGATTACTGCGTGGTCTCAATGGAGACCTTTGTTTGTGTTGCTCCGAATAGGTTCTTAGTTAAAAAAGAAAGAAATCCTTCCCCTATACTTTTCTCTGTAATTGCTACTAACAAGAAGACCCTAGTGAAGTTTTTGTTTTTGAAAGTCTTGGCAAAGGACATTTTGGCCTCATGGATTAGTTTCCACTCCTCCCCCTCCCTGCTTGATCCTTGAGGATTTGCCTGAGTCATGGATTTCTACTAGGCTTGTTAACTCTGTTGTTATTTTTTTAAAGCCATTGGAATAAAGAAATCTTTTAGTGAGAGCCACTCATCGGGGATTAGCCACGAATGGACTGAACAACTCACTGACTCCCCTTAGGGGATAACCTTTGACTCCTGGGGTCAGATGGTGACTCATCTTTAGCCTCATAACTGAAGCAAGCTGAAGTCTCCAAACAAGTGTTTTCTCTGTCTTCCCAGATTTACTGAGCCCAGTGACAGGCAGTGTAAAAGATGGACTCTGCTGGCATTTTATTATCACAGCTGTTATTCCACAAAATCAGGGGGAAATAATAAAGTAGATAGAATATCAAAGGCTACGGTAACTGTTATTAGAAGGAAACTGTAACTCCTTTTACAGTCTAAAAAGACCTGTCTGCTTTCCTCTTTTACAGTTTTAGAGCCGGATTTTCAGCAGGGATTTTCCCTGCACAGCAGAGGTGCTTCAATTTGGTGCAGAGTTGAAAGGTAGAGAGAGAGACTTTTGGAAAAGTTTCTGTTGTAAACGGTAACTCGATCCACTTCTGATGGTATCTAGGATTCTGTGTTGTTAAAGGAAAGTTTATAGAGAGATGCCCATGTGGTACTTTTCAATCCTCTGTTTGAGTATGCATCAAACCTGTTTACAGGCTAGTGAGCCTGTTTAGTACCTTCAGGATGCAAGAGGAAATAAGAGAAGCCAAGAATTGAATTGAAACCTTACATGCAATGAAGCAAGGATGTTATATGCAGTCAGTGGTGCAACTAAACGGGGCGACCAAGATAGGAGTCCCGGGTGCTGCCTTTTGGGGGTGGGGGATGTCCAAAAAGTAGCTGCTGCCACAGCTGGTGGCTGGCCATACCTCTGGCAGCCAGCACACCCACATACACCACAGCACAGACCTGCTGTGTTATACCTTTGGTGCAAATAAATATAATTGTACAAATGGTTTGCTATGCAATGCAGAATGTTGAAATCCTCAAAATCCAGGTTGTCTTGCAAAGCAATCAACTTTCTTTCATCAGTTTGTCAGTGGTTTGGATGAATATATGTAAAAACTACTCCATTGAGATGATCTGTCAGTCACTGTAGTGCAGCAGGAAGTTTATGGCTAAGGAAGGAGTAGAAAAAGAATGTTTTTTAGGAGCTGAAGTTTAGGAAGAGTAGCACACAGTCTTAATAATTTTTGTGCGAATATTAAGAGTGGAAGAAGGAAAAATGCATAAAATAGTAATACATTTTAATGTACTTTGATGCTATGTGATGTGGAAGATGCCATTATTTTTCTAATGATGTAAGTAGTGACTTTCCCCAACTATCCACTCAGCAGCCATTAAACATTGGTTGATTGTATAGCAGTGTTCTTGAAGTGAAATGAAACTTTATCAGTTTGTCAGTGGCTTGGATGAATAAATATTACTGGCAGCAGAGAGATAGATATAAAATATAGATTTAGGGAAGGCCTCCTATGCATAAGAAACAGCATAGACTATGATAGGAAGGTAGAAGCAGGATGACTTTGCACCTTAAGGACTAACTAAATCAGAGATACATAAGCTTTGCTAAGCAGCCCCTTACTTCAGATGCTGTGAAGAAACTGCAGGAAGCAGAGCTTCTAAGTAGAAAGCAGTGATTAGAATACTAAAGGATAGGGAAGGGAGAAGGAAAAAGGAGAGGGTGCTGTTGAGAAAGGTGAGGTGAGTAGGAGAGAGAAAAATGAAACAGTTAACCCATTGTACAGGGTGTGTCTACACAAGATACTTTACTGGACAGTAGAGCTAAATACTTACCCCAGTAAGCATCTACACGTACAGATGCTTACTGTGCAGTCATTTGTTCTAATTGCAAGTGCATTTGCAGGTAGCAAATTTACTTGAGTTTACTTGATGCACAGTAGCACATGTGCAGACATCTGACTGGGAGAAAATGTGTTCCTGTGCATCAGGGGGCAGGAGATGGCTCTCTGCCCCCAGGAGCTACCTGCTGCCAGGGCGGGCTCGGCCACTGGAGCCCAAGTGGGGACAATGTCCCTCTGCCCCAGTAGCAGGGAGCTCCCAGACACCACTCCATGATTGAGGTGCCAGGGCTGGGAGATCCTTATCTCCCAGCCTGAGTCCCCCAGTTGTGGGGGCTAGGCTGGGACATCCTTCTGTCTCAGCACTGGCTCCACAGTTGCAGGGCCAGTGCTGGGAGATTCTTCTCAGGCTGGGAGATAAAGATCTCCCAGCTTGGGCCCTGAGACAGCGAGACTTGGGCTGGGAGAAAAGGATCTCTCAGTGCTGGCCCCACAACCATGGAGGTGGGGCTGGGAGGGAAGGATCTCCCTGTGCCAGCCCTGTGACCATGGGATTTGGGCTGGGAGAGAAGGATCTCCTGCCCCAGGCCCCACGACCATGGGACTCAGGCTGGGAGAAAAAGATCTTTTGGCCTGTGCCCCCACAATTGTGGGACTTGGGCCAGGAGAGAAGGATCTCCTAGACCTGGCCCCATGACTGTGAAGCTGGGATCTCTCTGCTGCAAGGGCAGGGGGCGGGGGGGAGAAGGGGGGTGTTTTCCCTGCATGGGCTGTGGTGGTGGAGCCTACCCCAACAGCAGGAAGATCCTGGGGGCATGGAGCAATGCCCCAGTCCCTACCAGGAGACAGTTGTCTCCCGGCCCCTGAGCTAGCACCCAGGGAGAGCCTACAGCTCTTCCTGGCTGCTGCAGGGGCCCATTTCAGGGCTGCAGGAGCAGTCTGCTGCTAGGAGCAGTAAATTTTCTCCTGTGTCCCTACATGTGTAGACACGTGCCTGAGAGAGTTTATTCTCAAGTGGTTTACTTGAGAGTAAAATGCCTGGATTATTTGCACGTGTAGATGCACCTACAGTTTATAAAAGCTAAAAATCCATGTTCTTGGTTTGTACCATACTTAACACAATTCAGTCTGTGGGTGATTTCTTGTTCCCCAGTTTCTTGTTCAGGTTGGATTTTAAAGTCTTGTTATCTAAGAACAGCCACTCTGAGGTCAGTTAGTCCAGGGAGATTACAATGCAAACTAGACATTTGCAAAAAAGTTTTTATTTGCAAGCTTTCAGACACACAACACTTTCAGCTCTTTTGTGAAATATGTATTTTCCTTTCCACCTAAGAGAGATTTTACAATCTTTGCATTCTCCTATGCCTGAGGAAGGGTGAATGTGCCTGAAAGCTTGCAAATAAGGAATTTTTTTTTTTGCAAATATCTAGTTGGTTTAATAAAAGATATAATCTCTGCCACAAGTTCTGATTCCTTTTGCCTGTAGACCAGTACAACTACAACCTGCATCCCTGAGAAATCTATATGGAGCATTGTTGGGGGGCAGGTCTGAGAACTAAGGACCATCACACATTAAATCTTCTGGTTCTAGTATTTTCTGTACTTCTTACCTTTACTGACATGAATCCATAACAACATGTATGTGGAAACAGTGCCCCCTCCCCCTGCCCAAACTGTACCAAAATAAAAGATTACACTCCATGCACAGTTCTTCCCAAAAGGAGTGGTGAGAGAGAAAACAAACTATGCATGACAGATGTTGGCCATATCACTTAAAACAGTACTGGAAGGTGCTGAGTTAGTATGATGGTGAAAGTGGTTCAGACAGCCCCTTCTAGTCTTATATTCATCCATGGTATATGTCATAATATAGGAGTATGAGAATAGAAGGGGCCTTCTGAACCACTAAGACCACTCCTCTGCATTCACAGACAATCGCTTATCCAAGAAGTCACAACAATTGTCTACTTCTGAGGTGTCAAATATACGGTGGATCTGGCCTGCTGGGCTGCTAGTAAGCAACCAAAAGTTGGGAAGCATGGTTGGGAGGCACTGGTCTGCTGAAAAATCTGGGACCCTTGAGCTCCAGTGGGCATAGTGATTGGTAGCAGGAGGATGAGCAAGTGTGGATGCAGCCCTGGTCACATTGTAGCTGCTTGGCTTGTTGTCACTACAGTTGCTATGGCAAGTAGATCCTTGGCCTACCTCTTCCTTTCCTGGCCCTACCATCACTCTCTGTCCTGGGGTAGAACTAGAGCTGCTGCCCTCAGTCTAGAGCCACTGACACATGCCCTAGGCTGGAGCTGTTTCTATCACTGCCCTATGCCTTGGGCTGAAGCCACCTCTTGCCCTGGGTTGGATCTGGCCTGGAAGGAGCCCTATGGTTCAGATTCAGCCTTGAGCACAAGGTGAATTTGACACCTCTGGTCTATTCTAGTCTCCTCGAACACCACAGTTACAAAAGACATTATGAAAACAAGACCAAAACACCTTATGACAGTGTTTCTCACCTTGTGGGCTGTGACCCAAAAGTAGGTTATAAGAATATACGAAAGAGTCATGACTAAATTTAAAAAATAGATCAGTAAACTTTAAAAATTGATTCTCCATTAATGGAGAAAAACATGGGAAACGGTGGGTTTTCCCTTGCAGGCTGGCAGAGTTCCACCCTGCAAGGGGCTGCTTGGGGCCCCCATGTCCCATACACCTACCCACTGCCCAACACAGTGGGGGGCTGGGGGACAGTGAGTCAGGAGTGAAGAGCACCAGCAGGGCCAAGGGGCTGTTTTCTACTTAACCTATTTAATGGGTCAGGACTGGCCATCAATGTTTACAAATGGGTCCTAGTACAAAAATGGTTTAGAACCACTGCTTTATGACATGCGGAAATAAGGAACAACGTGAACAAAGGCACCACCAATGCTGTGCCTCTGCAGTAGTAGAGAAATATTTTGTTTAACAAGTGTTCAGAAAATTGAGGAAGAGGACTGTACCCCAATCTATGGAGGTAAGCAAACGCACACGTGTACATGCATGCACGTACCGACACATACACATACATACTCCTTGCTAATCCGACCTGAGGGAAAAGCTCTTTCCTGACTACAAATCTGATGTTAGTTTAACCCTGACCAGTAGACCAAGACACTCCAGTCAGGTACCTGGAAGAACCTGTTGAGGATAGAATAGCATAAGTAGTAAAGTGGTAAATCTAGAGGGAATGTTACTTTAAACCTCTCATTTGGCCACATGAACGTGCTATCTGTGATAAAAAGAAATAAAGGCTATCTATACTATTCCTATATTGCAGGGGTGGGCAAAATATGGCCCACAGGCTGGATTAGGCCTGCCAATTGATTATATTTGGGCCATGGCTATTCTCATGGCACTCTGTATGGGGCCGAGCCCTGCCCAGGTCAGTCCGTGCTGTGCTTCTGCCTGCATCCACCCTGCACCTGCTACTGGGCACCATCATGGCCCTAGCCCCAGCCAGTTGTGGAATCAGAAAAAAATAAATGCCTTAAACTTTGATCATTTGAGTTATAAGATGACATAACCACTTTGTGGAGGATTGCTGGCTCTGTACAGTAGAACAGATAAAGGAAAGTGTTTGTTCTTTGTAACTCCTCTGCAACTGCTTCGCTCACCGCGGCCCTAAAGATAGCAAAAAGTATGTACAACTCTGATTTCCAGGTGCAGGCAGGGAGTATTATTTCTCCCTTTTTCTCCTCCATAGTTCCCATCCTGGTAACAGCAAAGAAGTAATGAAGTAATGTTTATAGCTGCTTTTCTAGCTAATTTCACTATATGATCACGTGAGTTGTAAGCGACTGTTAAAAAAGTATATAAGCCTCCTGATTTTGCTCTTGGAGGGGAACCCCTTCCAAGTGCTTGGGAGATCCATGTCACTTTAGAGTCCCTCCTACAGCTGTAGTTTCTTTTAAATAAAAGCTTCTGCTGACCTGACCCAAAAGTATGCTGTGTGTGTTTCCACGACACAGTGCACAGACTTTTGTGGCAGGTCTGGTCCGGCTGCTTATGCTACTGTCTGGGTACTGCCTGTCACAACCCAAAGTTGTGATTTGTTGTTTGTGTGTGCTTCGGCAACGCTAAATTATGTTCCCGCTAAAATTACAATTTCCTTGCACGGTGGAGTTCTCTGCTGCGGGAGAGAACTCCGGTGCAACGGGGGATTTCCCGCCAATTTGCAGCTTCTTTGCATGGTGCATTTCTTTTGCATCTCAGAGATGCACGGTGCAAAGGAGTTCCCGCCATTTGTATTTAGATTCGTGCCACATTATTGGCCAGTTCTAAATGTAGGCACACGTGGCGGCTAGCTATTGGCTTGCTAGCCGTACAAAAGGCTTGGGTAGTTTCCGCCCAAGTCGGAGAGAGAGGAAAACTGGAGAGAGACAGAACTCGCCAGGAGGAGGAGACTTCAAGCTGTGTGAAGATCTCCAAGCGATGTGGATCCTTGCGGACCCAACGCGCCTTTCTTAAGCAGGCAACAGAGGTCTAAACAGCCTCTGGCCTCTCCCCATCGCCGAGCGCAATCCTAGACGTATCCCTATCCTATATACCCAATTTTCGAACCCACGGAGTCTTAACAGCTCCGGGGGACCTGGGAACCAAACAAAACCCACGGAGATTCAGCCACTCCGTGAGGAAAGAATTGCTGAACCCGCGGGGCCTAAACCACTCCGGGGCCAAAGAACCGAGTTTGTCAGAGTCCTCCAGTGAGGACTCAAGCGGAGCTGCACCTGGAAAACTGTCCAGCCTACACCGCGACCGTCTTGGGTGTAAGTAAATAATCTTTTCAATCAACCACTATGCCTCCGTAACTAATTCTAGCTCGCGCATACCTAACCGCCCCGCGGTTTTCTCCAGCCCCGCGTGCCCGGGCTGCTGGCCACAGCCTGCGTGCCCCGGCTCGCCCCAGGCCCGCACTCTGCCCAGTTCCCTCTTGACTCCAGCTGCTCCTCCTGCCCCTGCTGCACTGCTCCAGGCAGCATTTAATGTGGAGAAGCAGCAGCAGCAGTCTTGGGGATGCATGCCAGGCACCACACACCCAGGTGGGGGTGGGGGAGCTGCAACCAGGTAGCTCCTGCCTCAGTACATGGAGCTCTAGCTCCCAGCTGCCTTCTACCCACTCCACCCATCCAGCGTGATGAGCAGCCATCTGTGGGCAGCCAAGTGGGTGGAAGGTGGCAAGAATAAGGTGGGTGGGAAAAAAGCAGCACAGCAGTGGCAGGAGGAAGAGGAGGAGGAGCTGCTGGAGGTGGAGGGAGCTGAGCAATACCTGGGCAGCAGCAGGAGCAGCCCTGTTGGGAAGCAGTGCACACTGGCAAGGCCAGGGTGGTGCCATTGGTGGGCATGGGGTGGGTGTGGGTGGGAGCATGGTCCCATGCAGAGTGCTGTGTGGCAGCTCTGGGCCAGATGGGGAGGAGGCAGACCTCACCTAGACCATACCACCTGGGGGAACTCTGCTGCACATGCATCCTTCTCCTCCCCTCCTCTGCTCTCCCTCCCCCAGCCAGCTCCTGAGACCTAACACATGGGCAGCCTCCTCCCCACATACCACCCCCCACACTCACACCCTCCAAACAATATACAAGAGTAAGACTTTATTTTGAGCTATTATACAATTGGCTCTATATACACTACTAAAAATGCCCATAAATCAGGACAAAAATTATTTTTTTAAACATGGGCTACTGGTGCCTCAAGTCGGTGGGGGCATGTAGCCCCCTGACACCAGTCAGTGACCTGCAGGGGGTCCTTGGCGGCCGATCTCACTGACTGGAGGGGTTCCCCTGCGGCCGATTGTGCTGACCAAAGGGGTGGTGGGGGGGGGAGCCCAGCAGCCAATCTCACTCACCAAAAAGTGGCCACGCAGCTTCTGGAAGTCCCATGGCCACTTCTGGAAGTGGCACAGCCCCTTTTGCTGGTGGCCCCACTCCCTGGTCAGTGCTTGCAGTGGGGGCACTGGCACTCCCACCTACCCCCCTGCCTGTCTCCTAAACAGGGAGCGCAGCCTGACAGGGGGTGCACATACACCCCCTTTCACCCCTATGCATTACCACTATTTTTAAATAAAGTGAAAACTTTATAGTAGATGTTTGATTTTTACTATATGATTTGTATGTTTATCTATAAATTGTTAAAATGATACCTTCTGAAAGATTTTATGTATGTGGCCCCTGACAGCTGACCAAAACTTGTAAAGTGGGCCACTAGCCCAAATAATTGCCCACCCCTGCCATACCGTGTTCAGTAAAAAACAAAAACAAACCCAAACAAACAATTAATAGTTGATAATACTGGCAATTGGCTTCTTGTGTGTTTGTCACATTCACCCTCATATGATGGCAATTTTAGAAGATCTCTTTCATAGTCCAGTATGGTTGCTGGCCACAAGCAAGTTGTGGTGCACTGGAGCCTGGTACAGATGCTTTTGTTTCACATGATGCTGCTTCAGGAATGTTCAAGTAAGATATAAAGCTCCAATTCCTGTAAAGCATGAAGAATAGTGTTTGCATCTCCTAGTGTCTTCACAGCTCCAGTGAACTTGAACAATCAGGTCTCTATCAAGTGCCAGCAAAGGAGGAGATACTGGGAAGGAAAGAAGTCTTAAGTTCTTAACTCCTAAGAGCCTAACTTTAAGCTCCTTCATAACTCTGCTTTTGCCTACTTACTCACTACTTTCTTCTTTATTCCCATACTGTTTTTAATGGTCTTCCTTAATGTTTAAAAGATATGGATAAAGTTGATGGAAAAGAAACCCATGAATTGGTTTGGAATGTTTTACTCACAACTGTAAATCTTGAAAGCTTTATAAAAATATTTAGATTCTGCAGATGCTGAGCAGGTGTGTGTGCATAGCAAGTGTGCCTGTCTATGCAGGGGTGGGACTCTGTTCCATCCCTTGTGCTAGGGTTACCATATTTCCAGTCCCAAAAAAGAGGACATCTCGTGTGTGCGTGTGTGTGTGTGTGGGGGGGGGGGGTGGTACAGATTTGGCAGTGCCCTGCCCATTCTGTTGCCCCTCACTCCCAAGCCTCACCCCTCCGGCCCTGCTGCTGCCACTCACTCCTGACCCACAGACTCCAGTCCTGACAGTGCCCCTCACTCCCAAACTGCAGTATCCTGCCCCCTTGGGCCATGCTGGTGCCCCTCTCTCCCAACCTACAACCCCCGCCATCCCTGCTGTTCCCCTCACTCCTGACACCCCTCTTTCACTGCCAGTGCCCTGCGCCCCCGGCCCACAGTCCCCCATCCCCCAGTGCCCCTCACTTCCAACCCGCAGCCTCCTGCTCCCCCCAGTCTGTCCCTGAGAGCACATGCACTGGCCCCAGTGCCTCTGGGCAAGCCACACAGCATCCTGCTGCCCCTGAAGAGCCTTCCCACCCCTGATGGAGGGGAGGTGCCTCCAATGCTCTGCTGCAGCCCTGCCCTGCCACCACACACACACACACACACCATGCCCCTCACAGACTTACCTGTATCCAGCTGCTGGGCTGCTCCCACTCCCTGCTGGCTACATGCTGGCCACATATGTGTGCATCCTGCCTCCAATCGCCCTGCCTCCAGCCCCAAGCAACTCCTTGCTAGAGCAAGCTGGGAAATGCTGAGAAAAACTCTGAAGCTGAGCAGAGCAAAATCCTGGACATCTGATCATATTTAAAAAAAACCTCCCAGACTGAGATCGGAAGATCTAAAAAGAGGACATGTCTGGGAAAACCTGGATGTATGGTAACCCTACCTTGTGCCCCTTGTATACTTGTCCCCCTGGCCTTTCCCTTGCTCTACCAATGCTGGTGTACTTTATGTGGTCCTATTATAGATGTAAACTTCAAGTGCATTCATTTTGATTTATTTTTTAATAAATAAAAAATAACATGGCTTACCATAAACCATGAAGAATCCTAATACTGAAATACTTTATCTAGGAACTACTTTTCATGTTTAGCTATAAAAGTATCAGGGGACCTGGTTACAACAAGCTAAGTACCCTAGGATAGATTATGCCTTGCTACAACTACATATGACTAAATCAGTGATTCTTACCCAGGGTGCTGAGAGATTCTTTTAAGGGTACCATGATGTGCCTCTCAATATTCACACCGTCAGGTGTGCAAACCTACATATAATTGACCAGATAAACCCAGAGATTTTGAATAGGCTGAGGGAACTGGGCTTATTTAGTCTGGAAAAGAAGAGACTGAGAAGGGGATTTAATAATGACCTTTAACTACCTGCAGGGTGGTTCCAAAGAGGATGGAGAGAGACTGTTCTCAGTGGTGGCAGATGACAGAACAAGGAACAATGGTCTCAAATTGCAGCAAGGGAAGTTTAAGTTAAATATTAGGAAATAATTTCTCATTAGGAGGGTAGTAAAGCACTAGAAGAGGTTACCCAGAGAGGCTGTGGAATATCCATCCTTAAAGGTTTTTAAGTCTCGGCTAGACAAAGCTCTGGTTGTGATGATCTAGTTGGGGATGGTCCTGCTTTGAGCATGGTGTTGGACTGGGTGACCTCCTGAAATCCCTTCCAACCCCTATTTTCTATGAGTCTATGAAATAGGAATCCATTCAAACAAGGAAACATTCTGGAATCTGTTATGGTCTTTCTGAGTTCTTTACAACAGAAGAATTGCTCATTTTTCTACAGTTAAAAATGAGTGAAAGCAAGAGTTGGCATTTCCTGACAGCTGGTATTTCCTGAGAGGTGCCTGATGTCCAATGTGGGGCACCTTGTGTCTAGAAAGGTTAAGAACCACTGGTCTAAGTGGATTGAAGTACAATACAGTTGTATCCCAATATAGGGACATATAATATTTTTAGGACTTTAAATTTGTCTTTAAACTTTGGGAAAGCTTTAGACAGTCTGAGGCTTTGCAGTTTGACCTGTTTATAAGGTTCCTTCTAGACTACAAAGTAGAAGTGTACTCTAATGATATGGAGAGACAGTACTGTTGGGGCCAGGAATATGGCCATAATTTAGTTTTAATATAGGTTTGGGTTTAATATAAGGCTAGGTACAGACATTTAAAAAGCCTGGGACAGAATCAATCTAAGTTACACGGTTTTCTGTAACTGTTGTGTTTTAGATTGATAGTGAACAGAACACACATTCACCCTTTGGTGGGGGAGAGGGGCAAATCTTGGGCCAGGTTCTTCCATTTTTAAATCAGTTTATCTGTGCCGAACTTCTCTACTGTTATGTATATAGGCCGGTTTCCGATCGCTTATACCACTGAAAGTGTAATGTTTCTACCTGGCCTAATTGTTTGGATCTGTTGTTTCCCCAAAGACAAAACCAATAGTCATATCCATGGGAAAAAAAAACCCTGTACAAAGAAGGATTCTCATTTCACATTTTTCTTTTGTCAATTCAAAATAACTTTTGAAATAAATCTGCAAATGCAGATGGTAATTGAGATCAGCTGGGGTAATACCTCTGTTCATACTCAGAAAGCTGTATGAATTAATCATGTGTCATTCAGATTTTATGTCCCTGGCAAAAAGCTGATATTTGCATGCGGACAGCAGTACTGATGTTCCTTTCCCACTCCCTCTTCACTAACCACCTGGAACAAAGTTGTTTATATAGTTAGGAGGTTTTCTAGAAGCAGAATGATTCAGCTTTAGCAGCTAGATGGAAATGCCTGACATGCATTTTGCAGTCATTCTTGATTGCAAACATTATGGAGCAATGCAGACATATTTTAGACACATGGTATGCTTGCATCTGTACAAGACTTCTTATAAGGGAATTATAAGCAACCTAACTGAAATGGACAGGCTTCTTCTCAAAGCCCAGGTCCCCTGATTGTTTTCTTCTTCTTGGCTTTGTTGGGGTAGACTTGATAGTGATAGGAAGGAAGCTGTTTGAGGACTATGGGCACTTGCACACATCGAGAGAGGCTGTTCTGACGTGGTGTAAATCCAGCACATCGGCACAGACTTGATTAATCGAGTCTGCTGGAGTGTGGAAATTAATAAACTCCAGCAGCTTCCAGCATCACGTGTATCAGTGTCCGTGTGCTAAAATTGGTGGCAGGGTGCTTTGAACTAAAGCGTGGTGGATAAGCTTTAGTTTAAAGCTCCCCACCATCATTTTTCAGCTCAGGGATGCTGATGCACATGATGCTTTTACTTAGCATGGCTCACTAATTAAAGTGCCCCCCCCTCACCTCCCAGAGCATGTCTATAAATGCCCTGTGTTTCTTAGTATCTTTGATTCTGCTTGTATAGTTTAAAATTGTTCTAATCTTGTGTCCAGCCTCTTGCATGTATTTCCATTCCCTGATTTGTCTAAGAAGAACCAAATGAAATATAAAAGACCTTTTTTCCAATGGTAGGTGACTTTTAAGAATAGTGGTTTTCCTTCCCCTAGGCATACTGTGTGTTTTCTGTGATATTATGAGGATCCCTTAGGAAGAAAACAAATCGTGTTTGATGATGAACAATGGGAGAAGGTGGAAGGCATAAAAACTTAGGATTTTATCTACTTGGACCTTAGGGGAACAAAGCCACTAGTTTCCCTGTCCTCAGAATAAATGTACTGAGGTTATAGGTGTGAAGTAGGCTCGCTGTCTACTTTGATCCTTGTGCTTCTGGAGGTTGCATTGGTTGAGTTCTAATGACAGGAGCAGACTGGCCATTTAGGAAGTGGCGCTGAGGGAGTGGAAGAGTCGGCAGCTCTTGCTGTCAATAGGTCATTTTCACTGTGAAGATAAAACATGCCAGTGTGTGCATACTCACTCCAACAAGCATTTGAATGCCAATGCTGCTGATGTGTCAGGGCTCAAGAGAGAAATCCCGCTTCTATTAAGTCAATGGCAAAGTTCCAGTTGACTTCAGTGGGGCCAGGATTTTTCCTCAGGTATTTTTACTGCTATATGTGTAACGTTTCTCTGAGCAGGTTTAAATAACATTGTGATAAAAATTCTGGGGCTGCTTTACCCTAGTGCTGTTACCAATGCAGCTAGCTATCCATGAAGCTCCGCTGCTGGGCTGTGGGGGGAGAGATTTTCAGAACAAGCATTGTGTAGACAGATCTTGGAGGCAGTGTCACGTAAGTGTTCCTCAAACCATCATTTAATATTTTTTGGAGAAATTAAAGGGTAATTTCAAACAGAACAGGTTGACTGAAAGAGCTGATTGACAGGGGTGTCCCGCCTAATGCCCTATGATATCTATACAAGCATTTTGCCACTTTGCTTCCTACCTTCCTTTATTCCTTTTTCCTCTTAACTTGTTCACTGTTATTCTGCTTGCCTGTTTTTTTTTGTCATACTGCTGTATGATCCTGTTATATTAATACAGGTGCAGCTGCAGGCTCATTGTTACCTTATAAAAGATGAAAACAGTAAACAAGGAAAAAAGATACTGGTTTTAGAACATAAGAACTGCCATTTACTGGGTCAGACCTAATAGATTCATCTTGCCTAGTATCCTGTGTCACACACTGGCAGAGATGGTTGCTGAAAGGGAGAGCAAACAGGGGAGCAGAGTTTTCCCCTTGTTCCTCTCCCACTTGCAGCCTCCAGAATTTAAGGTTCAGGAGGTTTTTTGTACAGAAGTGTCTGAACCACATCAGGGGTGGGCAAAACTCCCCTGGCAGGCCAGATCTGGCTCATGAGGAGTTTTTGTTCAGCCCACAGCAGGCCCCTTGATTCTGCCCAGCCCAGATGCTGGGAGCAGCTTGGGCCATGGCACGTGCAACCGGTCCTGCTGCCCCTGGGAGCACAGCAGGGCTGGGGCAGCATAGCAGCCAGACTCACTTCCCAGCAGCCCTGGTGGCTGTGACTCCTGGCTGTCACCGTCACCAGCTCTAGCCCTGCTGCCTGGGCAACCTGCAGCCACTTCTAGGGTTGGGACCCATGCAGGCATAGTACATAGTTGGGTGGATGTGATGGCGTTGTGGGCAGGTGGGGAGCGGCACCTGGCAGTCGGTGGGTGGGGCTTAGATCATAGGGTGGGATTGTGGGGTGGTGACAGCGCAGGGGCAGGGCCCAGGGAAGAGCCATGATCTGCTGCCTATATGTCCCTGCGATGGACACAGGTTCTGCAGGCAGGAACGTGTGGGATTGGATCATGGTTCTGCCCCAGGCCCTCGCCCTGTGCTGTATCACTCCGTGATCCTGATCCCAGCCCTGCCAACCTGTCCTGCTCCTGGATGCTGCTTCCTGCCTAGCCATGTGCTTTGCCCATGTGGGTCTTGGCTGGTCTCTATGGAGACCCCAGAGTCGCTGGGCAGTGACAGTGCAGGATCAGAGCCAAAGGCAGACCTGCAAACTGCTCCCCGCACATCCCTGCCTGTGGAACTTGCACCCATTGCACGGGCATGTTGGGAGTGGATCGTGGCTCTGCCCCAAGCCCTGGCCCTGTGCTGTTACCACCCAGTGGTCTGAATCTCAGCCATGGCTCTGCCTGCCTGCCCCACTCCTGGATGTCATTCCCCACCTGCTTGTGGCCTGGTCCCAGCGACCTGGCCAAGCACGAGCCGCTTAAGGAGTTTTGGTGAGCTGTTATGGAGGGAGAGGGGGTGCTGACAGGGCCCGTGACAGTTCACCAAAACTCCCTAAGTGGTCCTCCGGCCCAAATAATTGCACATCCCTGATTTAAATTCTATGCTGTTTAGTCTAGTTTTGGTTTGGCTCATTGTAGAAGAGAGAAAATTGCAGATTTTAGATCTGGATTCATAGCTGAATTTCCCACAGGTTTGGGTGTATGGCTTTTCCCCATCTGTAGTTTCTCAGATAGAAAAGTCAAACCTAACATTTTAGTAGGGAATATAGCTCATCAAATGGAACAGATGCATGGTTGTGAAAATATGACTTCAGGTCACATTCCATGTTTCCCAGAAAGAGCTCATTTAGGGCCAGATCCAAAGCCCACTGAAGTCATTAGAAGTCTTTCCATGGTCTCTCAAAAGCTGTGGATAAGGCTACGAATCTGGTAAAGCAAATGTAGAACAGTTTAAATATATAACTGGCTAGGGTTACCATACATCTGGGTTTTCCTGGACATGTTCTCTTTTTGAGCCCTCTGATCTCAGTCCAGGTGGTTTTTTGAAATAGGAACCAATGTCTGGGATTTTGCTTTGCTCCACTGGTGGGAGTGGGGGGCGGGGTGGGGGGGCGGTGATTGGAGGCAGGGGCAGCGCTGTGGGAAGCTGTCTGGGTGCCGGGACTGCAGCAGAGCAGGGGAAGCGCCTGCCCCTCTAGTGGAGAAAGGGGGTGGGTGTGGGGGGGCAGCCCTTTGAGGGCAGCGGGGAGCTCTGTGACCAGGCCAGTGGGGCCAGGAGGCCCCAGGAGATGTGCCCGGGGTGGGGGGCATGGCCAGGCTGGCTGCCTAGTGCAGTGCTGGAGCCCCAGCCCAGGGCTGGGTGTGCCACGGGCACCTCTCCTCTTCCCTCCAGCCTGTGCCAGGGCTGGACTTGCTCTGCCATTGCCTGCATGAATTGGAGCTTCTGCACTCTGGCCCAGGAGGGGCGGCAGCTGGGGGCCCCCTCTGGCAGGGCTGGGGGGAGTAGGGGGCTGCAGGTCAGGAGTGAGGGGTGCTGACAGGGCTGGGGGGGGAGCTGGGGTCAGGAGTGTGGGGCACTGCAGTGTTAGGAGGCTGCGGCTTGGGAGTGAGTGGCACCAGCATGGCCTGGGGGGCGGGGTGAGGTACTATGGGTGAGGAGTGAGGGGCACTGGCAGGGCCAGGGGCCTGCAAGTTGGGAGAGGGGTGTCCCCCTGACAGGTGTCCTCTTTTTTGGAACTGGAAATATGGTAATCCTAAACTAGGCTTATTTTTGTAAGTTGAGGCTTACTGGAAGTATAATTTTTGTGATTGGTGAGAGATCATGCTTAACAGTCACTTTACTTCATTTAGTTCCTAATCTCCACTAAAGTGTTCCAGTTGACCTAGCAGGAAAGAATTCCTTTCTCTGTGTTGTGTTGGTAAAACTCCTGGACAGCTTCAAATGACCTGGACCAACATACCAAGCTTCTTGCCCAGACACAGATTTATTTGCTTGCTCTTGTTTAGTCTGGAATTGATCTGGATAACTTTTGGGCAGGTTTTTTAATCTCTTGAGAAGTTACTTAGGCCAGCCCCAGAGCCTAAGATCTGCAGTAAATTTATTATTTAAACAATTCTAACCACTGCTGTGATCACAAATGGTCACCTCGCTTCTACAGCTTTTCACTGCTGTCTGCTGTTGACGGCTGTCTTCAGTTCCCCTTCTGATTATGTATACAGGCTAAAACTACTGTTATTTTCTGGCAGTTGCTCTTGAAAAGGACTTGTTGAATCAAAATCAGCTGAATTCCCACACACATGAAAAAGGTCTTGGTTCACTTTTGCTTACAGGACAAACCTTGGTGAATGTCAGGAAAATGTGATCCTATGCCTGTTCTAGGGAGGTACCATAAGGATTGCAGGCAGGGGAGATGCACTGAGGCACTGAACTAGGCCTTGGGAGTAAGGTGTGTCATTCAGTGACCCCTCAGTGCCAAGGAGTCTGATAGAGGTCTGCTTCGTTTATCTTTGAGGTACTCGTTCATCTGCACTCTGCAACACAAGCCTCTGCACCACACACAAACTGGTTCCAAATGGCTCCTGCCAGAGCCTCTTAAAGGTACACATCCACACAGTAAGAGAATAGCACAAGAAAATAGGGGTTTACCAGAAAGCTGCAACCCTCTTATCTAATGTATCACTGCTATATTCAGTTTTTATTGTTAGGTAGTTGCAAGGATTCTAGAAGTCTTGGCTATACAGGCTATAGCCACATTTACTTTCCGGGAGTTGTTCTTGAAAAGGGCATGTTGAATGAAGCTGCCACGTTAATAGCCATTGGGGATCCTTGGTGTGTTCCCTCTTTATAAATAAGTCTAATACTGTAGTTTTTTAGTTGACAGGGGTTCCAGAAAGACTGACAGCAGAGTTGGGGTTCCTGGAAGCCTGTGGCCTTTAAAAACATTATGGGTGATGTACATATACCTTTTTGTCCTGTAACGTGTTGGAGATCTGGCTGGTCAGAGCAGACTCTGTTAATCCTCATGCGAGATGACACGCGCCAAGCTGTGTCTCATATATCTATCTATATAGATCTAGTTAGTTAGATCTATCTATCTATCTATCTATCTATCTATCTATCTATCTATCTATCTATCTATCTATCTATCTATCTATCTATCTAGAGGGAGAGGGAGAGAGAGAAAGATAGATATATATATAGAGAGAGAGAGAGAGAGAGAGAGAGATCTATATCTAACCCCTCCTCCCCCTGTGTATTTTAGTTCAAAAACCACTATTTTCTCAGCACTGATGTGCATTTTGCAACTTATACAACTGCATGTGCCACAACGCCAGGCACTTTTAAAAGCACCTGGCGCTGGGGTGCAAACGTGTACAAATGCCCTAGAGTTGCTTCCTTTTGTGAGAGTAAGCTATGTGGAAGATTTAGATCTCTGAATGGCAAGATTTCTTATCTGAGACACCTTGTGGTTAATTCTAATATTATTATATATTTGTCCCATGGTAATGCTTAGAGGGTCCAGCAAGGACCAGGATTCCTCAAGACTTGGACTAAGAGAGGACACATTATCATTTACTTAGACATGACAAGCAAACAAAAATATGCCAACAACTTGCAAATATTGGGTCTGATTTTGTGCTCAATTAAATGGGTGTAAATCAGGAATTGGGTCTCTCTTTACCCTAGGATAGCTTGTGAAGAAAGGCCACTGCTACATCAGAATGTCATCTTGCAAACTGGCCTTATTTTCAAAAGTGCCCATATTTCAAGTTATTCCTTTCAACAGGAGGTTCTCAGCATCTTTGAAAATCAGTGTTCAGTACCGAAAATCAATGTGTAATACTTGTTGCAGGCTGCTACAAAGTACAGGCAGGGAGTGACCCTTCATACAGTAATGAGTGACAGAAGGACTGTCTCATGATGGAGCTATTTTTAAAACAAATGCAGATGTTCCACAAGTGTTAAAGCATTTTCAATACCTTCACTTGGAGGAGAATATGCATCCCCTATTTGACTAACTGTTTGGAACTTATGCTGGTCTAATGGCTGCAGAATACGGATGTGAGGTCTGTTCCCAATTCCATCATTGTCCATTTATTTAGCTGCCTCAATTTCCCTTCCTATAACATTGATTTATAACTAGCTACATTTTGGAAAGCTCTTTGAGTTTTGTGTGTAAATAATGCTATATAAGTAGTAAGCCATTGTAGTGTACACTAGAACAGCAATTATCTTTTTTTAAAATGACAGCACTGGGGGCAGATTGCATAGCTTCATGTGGATATTGAATATTTGTGTAGTGCTGGAGTGCAAGATGTTTTGGTTGATTCTTCTCTGAAAATAATTTTCCCACACAATTTATCCTCTTCTAGAAAATTTTCAACAATGGGAGAACCTTCAAAGCTGTTCTAGATTTAGCCTCTTCTCAGCATGTCAGTTGGGATTCATATGTAAAACTTTAAGTACTGTGGATATCAACCAATCAAGATAGATAATTGCTAACTTGGTTCCCAGGATCTGCTATTGACTTGCAGTATTCTCCAGTTTATAGTTTCTTCTAAGCACATGCTGGGATGCAGCATTACTGCTCTGTGGTGTGAACATCCCCTTCTTAAATTACCCAGCAGTAGCACTGTCTTATAGGTAGGAAGACCACACAAAAGGATTTATTGGGGTGAGTAACTTGCAAACTGGTATTAGCTACTTGTGTAACAATCTTTCAGCTAGTATGAGTCTTTATGCAAGATGGAAATTCACCTCTGTCTCATAAGCCAGAAACAGCTCCAGCATGTTTCATGACCCTAAATTTTGCAAATATAGTATTATTTGGCCTACCATAGTATCTTACATACACAGTCCCTGCCTACAGCTCTGTTCTCATTTCTTCCTACTCCTCCACCTCAGTCTATATCTTTTGTTCAGGATTGCTCTCCATCTTGCTTAGTTTTTTCTGCCTTCTCTCGCAAGCTTGGTGAGGGCTTGTCTATCCTGTAACTATGGCTATGATTTCTTATTAAGTCAGTCAGTCAGTCAGTCAGGGCTAACAGCTTAACAAGTTATGGTATGTTTTTTGACCAGCACAGCTAAGTTTTGGTATTCACAGCCTAAGTGAAGAGCTCATCCTGTGACATTGTGGGTGCATCTACACAACTAATTTGCACAGCAGACTAATTTGCTGCACAGTAAAACATCACTGTGTACATGTGCATGGCAGTTAAGGTGCAGTAGACTAATTTACTGTGCTGCCAGATAGTCCCATCAGATACAAGTGATATCCAGCAGTGTAATAACAGATTATGCTTAAATGCATGTGTAGCTGGTGACATCGGGGTTAGTTTACTTTGGCTCAAATAGAGTCAGAGTATATTCAGTCACATTAATTTGCACGTGTAGATGCACCTTGTACATGGCTGTCCCACTATGCATAAACTATGGCTAAATTGTCATTGTTGTTGCTTATAGAATAGGAGTATCTTGTCAGCCTAAGGCACACTGTGGCCCCAATGTGCTGGGTAATGTACATATCCATAGCAATAGAAATGCCTTGTCTCAAAAGTTTACATTTCAAATAGGTGCAACTAATAAAGGATGGATAAAAGGAAGCATTCGTATCTATGCTCTGCACAAGGAGATCTGAAGTATAAAGAGAGAAAGTGCTTTACATGAGGTCACACAAAGTATGGGAAGCTAAGATCTAAACTCATATCCCTTGGGGCATTTTTAGTTGTGCGTGTGATGCAGCGCGGGGTGCTGCATCGCATACATTTGTATAAATGGTGAAATGCACACGAGTGCTGAGAAAATAGCAGCAGTGCTCTTTTGAACTAAAACACATTGAAGGTGTGCTGACATGCATTTTGCCATTTATACAAATGCATGCGATGCAGTGCTGGGCAAGTCCGGTCACGTGATGAGCAGACTCAATTAATCAAGTCTGCTCCGACATGGCAGATCTCTGGTGTGTCTCAGCATGAAAATGTATGTGAATAAATGGCCTTGGTTCCTGGTCTGGTGCTCTAGATCAGTGCTTCCCAATTTGTGGTACACGTACCACCAGTGGTACGCAGACAACCTGTCAGTGGTACATGTTAACAGATTTATTATAATTACTTTATACGACAAAAATTTGCTGGTGGTACTTAAGGTTGAACTGAAAAATTTGCTGGTGGTACTTAAGGTTGTATCATTTCAAATTGGTAGTGTGCAATCTGTCAGAGTTTGAGAACCACTGCTTTAGATGCAAAAACATCCTTTCTGTGCTATGGTATGCATTTTTAAGGCAGCCCTCTACTCCCAGACCCTCTCAGCTGACCTGAGCAGGGTAAGGGGCCCAGGGCAAATCGGTCCATGCAGGGCCCCTCCCCTGCTCCAATCCCATGGGCCCCGGACCCAAAGAAGCTGCCACTGCGATCGGGGAGAGGGTGGGTAGCGAGCAGCTGGAAGCAGAGCTGCTGCTCTGCCCAGCTCTGCCCAGCTCCGCCCCAGTCCGTGGTGATCCTCAAAGCGCGGAGCCTGGGGTGGTCGTCCCGATTCACCTCCCTCTGGGATGGCCCTGCTCAGACCTTTCCACTTAGAATCCTAAGTAAGTGTAATTGTAAAGGTACTCACAGAACTCAGTGATGTGAACAATGATACTATTAGTATAGCCAGCAAAGGGAAGTATAGAGAATTTTCAATGGCCTGTGGCCATATGTATCTTCTTGCTTATATTTTAATGTACGGGGACTGAGTTCCTGAAAGCCAGGGATAGCATTCCTTTAAGAGAATGCATGATGAGATGTCTAATCATGCAGAGTTATCAGAGGAAGGAGGATTGGCTTTACTAGTTAGGGGGTGTTACAGCAAAGTAACCATATTCTTTAAGGAGATAGATGAATTGAAGCATGTGCCAGGCAAAGGAGATAACAGGAGAGGTGTTCAGTTAATATCCACCAGTTAAGTACTTCACTTTATGGTTAATCTATGGTTAATAATTAATTAATAAATGATTCTTCACTGCACTGTGTGGATACAAACCATGATTTTACTTGGCTAGGCCCCCCAAAGTTAGGAGATGCAGTAAAATGTTGCTATGTAGACAAAGTCTTAGCTCTGTCTCTGAAGCTTCTAAAATGATGTATATAACAACATCTGCTTACCTTGGGTATTTATGTGCCTCCCATTAGGGTAAGGTCTCAGATCCTCAGTCTTCAACGTATTTCTCTTACCAACAGTAGTGAGAGGAAGGCAGTACTGTTAGCTCTGTTTTGCTGCTGGAAAACTGAGTTGCAGAGAAATCCTCAAAGGTACCTACATGCATGATTTCCATTAATTCCCAAGGCTTTCTTAATGAAATAGGCATGTAACGCTTCTGAAGATCTGAGTCTACGGGCACTTTTACATGTGCTCTAATTAAAGTGCCATAGTGTTTCATATATTAGCATCCCTGCGCTTCAAATCGTGGTTGGGGCACTCAAACTAAAGCTCGTTTGATGTGGAGGCTTCCTAGAGCGCAGTGTGTACTGTGATCCATCAGACTCGATTAATTGAGTCTGCTCTGATGTGTTGTAATTATCGTGCATTGGAGGAGCCCTGCAGCACATCTACAGGTACCCTATCTGACTGGTGGAAAGGTTGCATAGGAAGCCTGTGGTACATCAGGAAACAGAACCTGCAGCTTACAAGTTCCCAGGTGGTAGCTTAATTATTGGGCCACCCTTCTATCATCCTACCCAATTCAAAGCTCTTTTGAAATGTATCTGTTTTGCAAAACCTAACAGTAGGAATGTCAATGCTGTATTCTTTATGCAGTACTGTTTGTGCTTTTGGGCTGGAAAGTTTAGACTGGCATCTCTTTGGGGAGTGAGAATTCTTGCTTATGGATTCAAGAACTGTTATTCTAAAGCCAAGGTGCATAACCTGCAGCATACATTCTATCCCAAATCTCCTTGTGGATTTAAATATTTTGAATAATAGTAGCATACTTAAGTATGCAGAAAGGCACAATGGAAAACAAAGACACAATGGCAACTTCTAGAGATCTGGGGCAATATATCTTATCCAGAAAATCTTCGTCTCTCTCTAGTGAAAATCAGTGCAATGTAACAGGTGAGCACTGAGTAAGAGAGAGAAGAATTTCTTCCTAGAAAACGCTGGTTCATAATGCAGGTATTAATTTATTTTCTCCCCTCATGTTATTAGTGATGGAAAACCCTGAAGAAATGCTATATAATTCAAATCAGACTTGGTGAAAATCAGTGAGGGCATCCGTCTTTTGAATTGATGCAGATTTTTTTTTCTGGTCAGCATTTCTGTTCAGTGAGGTAAGAGTGGCTGTAAAAATTCAGCCAAGTGGTACTTGTTCATTTATTCTAAATCTGCCTGTAGACTGGAGGAGGCTCCCAGGAGATTATTCTAACGGCAGAAAAAGGGTGGAGCATTGGACCCTGACTCCCTTTCCTTTCACTGCAGGATTTACTGAGACAGCCCTCCCATTTCTGTTTGCTTTGCTGCTGGTTGTTAGAACTGGTGATCAAAGGGCAGTACAGCAGCATGCATGAAGAGATGACTGGTTGGACTCTTTGGGTTCTTTGTAACAGTTCTCAGTTTTGTTGTGCTGGGCACTGTTCCACAAAGTATAAGACATTGTCTGATCACTTGGGCAGTCAGTCAAACATTTTCTTCCTTTCTCCATTCCTTTTGTACAGGAAACCAATCTAGTTTGGAGTCCAGGCATGAAAGCTTTCAACCCATAGAGTGCTTGTTGCTTTCCTGAGACTTTAGTCAGGGAAACATTTGGTACTGAAAAAAAGTTCTGCTGACAGACATATATTTTAATAACCTGTTACTCTCTCCCCTCTGTTTTATATTTGTATATAACTAGAACAGGATCTTTATTTTTAACAGCTCATAGGCTCCTGCTGCTCTCTGCTTTGCCCAAAAGTAATAATCTTCTTCCTTTTCTGACAGCATGGTTAGTTGCTGTGTTCTGCCTGCCTAGATGGGGGCATTACATATTTCTTGGGAGAGAATTTCCCATTATCCTCTCTGTCTCTCCAGCAGTCCCCCTATTATTAGCTTCCAAATTTTGGTAGAAGTGTATGCTATTGCTTTAATGACTTTGAGATGAATAAGATGAAATGTCAGATTAATATTAAAGTTTTATTTTCCTGCTAATATCAGGAATTTTTTCTCCTGTAAATACAGGAAATGTATACAAATACAGGAAATGTATACAATACATATGCTTTTAGCTTCTGTTTGTTTCAACAATAAATCCCTCCATTGGTTTCAGTAATACAGGTTCAGATTCTCAGTGAGCATAATTAAGATCAAACTCAGGGTAAAACAGAACATTTAGACTGATTTCACTATTCAATAATGCTTATGTTGTAATTTCAGCTATAATGGGTTTATGTCCATAATAAAATTATTTTGGTGCCCTACATGTGGAAACAGAAAGAACAAAACAAATACTTTCAATCAGAATTGTCTTCAGTTCAGACGAACAACTAAAAAATATCATATCAAAAGAGAAAATATAATGTCCCCCCTTTATAAACTGAAGGCATGTCCACACCTTGAATACTTTGTGCAGGTTTGGCCCCCACATCTCATAATGGATATAGAAGAAGTAGAGAAGGTACACAGAGGGCAAAAAGGATATTAGGTTATGCAGGGGGGAGGGTGGCTTTTCATACAAGGAGAGACAAAACAGGCTAGAAAAGAGACACTTGGAGAGAAACAGGTTTATAAAACATTAAATGGTACGGAGAAAGTAAATAGGGATTTATTATTTACTGTCTCTCACAACACTAGAATTAAGGGCATAAAATACAACTATTGGATAGTAGGTTTAAAACTAACAAAAGGAATTTCTTTTTCACTCAGGAAGTAATTAACTTGCAGAACAGATTTCTACAAGAAGTTGTGGAGGCTGGTAGCTTAACGCAGTTCAAAAGGGGATTTCACAAATTCTTGGAGGAAAGGTCCATCAGTAGTCCTGAATATGGTAGTTAGGGGTGCAGCTGCTGAATCAGAAGTTCCTAAAGCTCCAGAAATGCCAGAACCTGCCTTGGAGTAAAGAGTAGATAATTTTGGGTGTGCCATTTGCCTTTCCTCTCAGCATCTGCTCTCTGCCTTAATGTGTGGGACAGTGTACTAGGCTCGATGGACCTGTGATCTGAAAAATAGTAAGTGCCAATTCTTTGATTGTAACCAATAAAGATGATACGTGACAGCATCAGGAGATTGAATACTGCTTGTTGCCTCTCTGTTGCAGTCTGAAAGGAATGGTGTACAAAATGGTGTCTGCCTTCAACGACAGAACACGAAGAGTACTGCAACAGACACCTACATTACATTTGCAAGTGAGTTCTATTATAAAAGCAATTCCTAAATACATTTTTAAAAGCTTCTGTGACATGCTCCAGGTGTGTAAAAGAGAGCGTACCGGGGACATGCATCTTGTATGCGAAGTCCAATTTGTGAGTTCTCTGCTAATCGCTTCCTTCTGGCCGCCTTCCCCCAATAAGGGACCCTACTGATCTAAGAAATGTTGTTTATAGTCCCTTCTCCCAGCAACTGCTCTTGGCAGACAGACTGCATATAGGCAACGACTGAGCCTGTGGATCCCGGTGTGCACGTAAGAGATCTAGTCAGGTGTCAGATGAATGTGCTTGTGGCTGACAAGCCCAATTTGAGAGCAACACAGCTTGTTACAAGTTTCACAGATCCACATGTTGTCTGAGTTGGAGTCCAATTGACAGACCAATCTGTATGCAGTCAGTTCAAAGTGATAAAACCTATCACCTCCAGTGGACTGCAGGACAGTTCATTAAATTTTCTAGTGAGCTTCTTTTCTTCATTTTTTTTCTCTTTCCTCTTTCCTTCCCCTTTCTCCCCCCAAAGCAAAAAAGGCTAATCAAACCAGAGGAAGTGAATAGAGGCAGGAAATGGGACAATGGCACTCTAGTTTTATTCTCTGCTTTATCACTGATGTAGAACTTTTTCATCTGTTAGTTTTATATTTCCCTCTTCATAAGGTGCCTGCTTTCATACCTACCACACAGGAGAGCTGAAAATACAACTGGTTAGAAAATAGATTGTCTGTTCCTTTAAGAATTTAGAGACTTAAAAAAAATAAATCATCCCAAATCAAGACAAAAAGCCAAAATTTTGACATTTTCCACAAAACCTTAATTTCCCCTAGAATATTATGGAATAATCAAGACAGAAGTTTCATAAACTGGTTTGACCCAAATCTGTTAATCTGATACTACATTCAACCAGGTTTATCTCAAACCCGTTTCAGCCATTTTGAAATTGGTTCATGTGCACTGAACTTCTCTTCTGTTACAGATTTTTGTTACAGTCCCTGCTTCCCTGCCTCCAACCCTTCTCGCTGGAAAGCATTTTGGGATGCTGGGGGACTGTGATTTAACTTGAACCAGGAAAGGGTCTGGGACAGAAGTTTCTGATCACTTCAACCAGTGTATGAGTAACTTCTGTCCCTAGCCTGCGAGGGCACTCAAATTATGGCTATGATTTCTTGGGTGTGGGGCCTATAAACTAAAACGTTACAGATCTTTTCAAAATGAAATAGAAGTGTATAATATACCCCATTGTCCTAGACGATATTAATTAGTTTCTTAAACAAGCAACCTTTTAAAGTGTCTGTAAGAAAAGAAACTGGTTTATGTACTTTATATGCATTTTCTTTAGAGATGGATTTAAGCCAGATCAAATTTGAACAGCCCCAAAATTTAGGTGAGCGTGCATCTAAATTTGAACCTGCATTCCATCTCTCATTTGCAAATTCCTATCTACAGTAAACAATTACTGGTATTTTTTGTTCAAGTTGTGACAAGGTATTTAATCCAGAGGTAATGCATCACAAAAGGGTGCCCAACTATGTTTGTATGTCTGCATCTATGCTGCCTAATTGTGTTTGCCTCAGTGCATTCTGGGAAAAACTGGGCAGCTCTCCTATTCTATCTCTGCTGCTGTCGCCTCTGAGTAGATTGGTTTTTATTTCTTCTCCGAGTTTCTTTTTCTTCTCTTCAGGAATCAGGCCCTTTTTGAAGGGAAAGGATGGTATTGTGGTAAAACACAGAGTTTGGATTCAGGAGTTGTGGGCACTGGCACTAAATTGCTGTAGTATCCTGAGAAATCCACTAAACCGCTTTGTCTCAATAAAGTGAATTGTAAATGGGGATGATAATGCTTGCCTGGCTTGTAGGATTGGTAGGCAGCTCCACGCATTCATGTTTTATAATGTGTTTGGGATGTTAGGAGGAGGTGCTCTGATTTTTTTTAAGTATTACAGTTATCTATTTTATATAGATGTCTGTCAACTTTCTACAGCTCAAAAGCAAATCTTTTTCTCTCTAAATTCTCTAGAGCTCAAGTTGAATCAATCACATCGTTGCCATCCTTTAGGACTTTGGGTCTGTCATTATGCTCCAGATATTTGTGTTTTTAATGAGGTAGAAAGGACAATGAAATACAAATAAAGGTTGAAGATTTCTGTCATCAGTCAGAGGTGAAGCTGACCAGGTATTGGTCTAATCCATTCAGCTTGATAAGCTTTTCCCGTTCCTTTTGTCTGGCTACCTTCACACTACCATATTTATCATGATATGGTGTTTTTTTATTGCTGATAATGACTTAGTGAGGCCTGAGGAACTTTATTTGCTTAACCTTAACTCCCTGGAAGAGAAATTGGCTACTTTGAACCTTTTAGCCTTCTGCTCTTAAAAGTGTTGAAAGAAGCAACTTTAAATCAGGGCTTTTATTACAATTTTAAACACACAAGTAGGTGCCCTGGTTCTCAGAGTGTCAACATCAAAAGGCCAGATAGTCTGGATTGTGTCAATAGTATATTGGCCATCCACCATTAATCAATTTATAATCCCTACATATTAACTGGGATCTTTTACTTTTCATGGGCTGTTCACTCAGTACATTATTTGATAAACACTGACCTACATGGGACCTATACTCATGTAACTTAGAGCAAAATGTAGGCCCCTGACTTTTTCTGGTGCAACTGTATTGTGGTTTGCCATGTGGATGTGCATCTCTGTGAGTGTTTATATTCCAGATTGTTATTCTTTAACAGAGACCATTTTTCTTCTATTCTCTTTCTTGTGCCTCTTAAAATGTGCTATAACTGGCAGATCTTCCCTGCTATAGAACAAGTAAATTAGTTCTATCACCAGTATATTTAGCAAAAATGGCAAACAAGTAAATATCTAACTGCCAAAACAGCAGTTCTCAACTAGGATGCTGCAGTACTCTGGGCTGCTGTGGGATCCTTTTAAGGGTGTTGTGCAATATTACCACTATTAAGTGTACAAACACCTATACACAAATGTCAAGATAAACTCAAGAGGTTTCAAATAGGAATCCATAGTTCCATAGTGTCAAAAACATTCTGACCTGTTGCAGCCTTTGAGTTCTTTGCAACAGAAGAATTGCGCTATTATTCTTCTTTAGACAAAAAACGAGTGAAAACGAAGAGCTGGCATTTTCCAAGGGGGTACTTTGAGTCTAAAAAGTTTGATATCTGCTATGCTAAGGAAAACAGCCACCAAATTTTAGGGGAAAAGAGCAGCTCTCTGTCACAACCCAAAGTTGTGATTTTTTTGTTTGTGTGTGCTTCGGCACTGCTAAATTATTTTTCCCGCTAAATTGCAGCTTCTTTGCACGGTGGAGTTTTCTGCTGCAGAAGAGAACCCCGGTGCAATGGAGAATTTCCCGCCAATTTGAAGCTTTCTTTGCATGGTGCATTTCTTTTGCATCTAAGAAATGCACGGTGCAAGGAGTTCCCGCCATTTGTATGAGAATTCGTGCCACATTATTGGCCGGTTCTAACATATGCACACGTGGCGGCTAGCGATTGGCTTGCTAGCCGTATAAAGAGCTTGAGTGGTTTCCGCCCAAGTTGGAGGACTCCACAAACACCAGGAGAGAGAGAGAAAACCTTTGCTTCGCGTGAAGATCTCTAAGCGCTGCGGATCCTTACAGACCCAACGCATTTCTTAAAAGGCAACAGAGGCCTGAACAGCCTCTAGCCTCTCCCCATCGCTGATAAATTCCTAGATGTATCCCTTCCTGTACGAGAAACTACCGAACCCGCGGAGCTTCAACAACTCTGGGGAAAAGAACGAATTTGTCGTAGTCCTCTAACGAGGATTTAAGCGGCGCTGAACCTGGAAACTGTCCAGCCTACACCACGACCATCTTTGGTGTAAGTAAACAATCTTTAAATCAACCATTACGCGTCCGTGACTAATTCTAGCTTGCCCCCGGTCTTCTCCAACCCCGCGTGCCCGGGCTGCTGGCCACAGCCGGCGTGCGCAAAGACGGGCCCGGATCGCCCCCGGCCCGCGCACTCTCAAAAAATAGTTTTCAGTGATGCCCCAACTTTATTAGTTATTGTCTTTACTTCCCTTGCTGTATTGCATATGGCCCACATGCTGCTTAATCCTACCCTCTTGGTCATGCACTTTCTCTGTGTTTGCATCTTATGACTTTTGCTTTGTCTTAGCTCTTTAATTCCATAAACTAAATTATTTCCTAAGATGGCGAATACAGAAGCTAGGCTATATTACTTTAGATAATATTCTTTTTCATTCATATACATTTTGTGTAGGTCATGGGTTTTCAAGCTTTTTGGATCATTGTACCCCCTGGCGGCCAGACACGGAGCAGTGTACCCCTGGCTGCTGAATTGGGGGGGTGGCACATGGCCAGACACAGAGTGGGGTGGGGGCAGCAGCTGCCACGTGCAAGCTTCCCCCATGTCCAGCCAGGTGGGCAGCACCTGCGTGGCAGCGCGGGATGGTGCATCGAGGTGCTTCATTCCCACCTGTCCGCATGTACCCACTAGGGCCTTCTCAAGTATCCAGGGTTGACAACCCCTGGTATAGGTAATGGCAGTTGTATACTCTGGCCAGGATATCTGTTAGATTTAATTGCAAATATTAAATGGGAAGAAGGAGAGAGAGAACTCGAGATGCTTTCTTTACTTAAATTGGTGGATTTTAGAAATATCAACCTCACATTCCCATGCTGTCCTTTAATTAATAACAATAATCATTTATATTACAGTAGAATTCAGAGGTCCTAGATGAAACAAGGATCCACTTGTGCTAGGCTTAGAGTAAACATAGTAAGAAGTGGTCCCTGCCCTGAAGAGCTTATAATCTCAGCTAGTTATTCTGAACCTTTTTAGTCTCAAGGTACATTTTGCTTTGACTCAAAGCACCCCTCGGAAAATGGCAGCTCTTAGCTTTCACTTTTTTTCTGATTACAGAAAAATAATAGAATGCTTCTGTTGCAAAGAACTCAGACCAGAAGAGGTCAGAATGCTTTTGACAATATGGATTCCTAATTGAAATCTGATTTTATCTTGTGAATCATGCAGTGGTAATATTATATAGCACTCTGTGGCACTCTTAAAAGGATTTTGTGGCACTCCAGGTGCTACAGCAACCTAGCTGCGAATCACGAGTAGGCAGAGAGGACTGACAAAGGATGGGAAAAAGGAAGTGGTGTTACCCTTGTTTTACAGATGGAGGAGAGCAGAAGCACGAAGAGCTTGATTTGCCCAAGGTTACATGGGAAGCATGTACTAAATCTGGGCCTAAATCCAGATCCCTGGAGGTCTAACCCAATACCTTAATCTACCCCCTCATCTCCATTTGTTGCTTCTTTCCTCAATGCTCACTCACAGATTCACTATTTAAATTTGCCCCAGAAAATACTCATGAACCCATGAAACGCGTTCCCTGGAGAGGACAACAACACTATGCAACTGTTCTGTAGTTTTGTTGTAATGTCACTAGATATAGATCACTGTTCTTTTCCCCCTAAAGGCTCCCTTATGTTGTGCCATTGTTTCACTCCTTTGAAGGGCGTGTCACTAGACAATGTTCTTACGCACATGGAAGGCTTCCATTGTTTTTGCTTTTGCTACTTTGGCCTGACAATGTATTCAAGAAATAACTGTGGAAATCAGAGCTCCTCTTTCCAAACATAAACTAGGATGAACTGCAATTTTCCTGCTTGCTATTGTTAGCAAGTCCATTAGTAAAATGCTAGGCACTGAATAAATCCAGGGGAACTGTATGTAAAACCTGTCTTAAAGTGGCTCATGGGACCATTTTAAGCTAGGAATTATATGGAATAATCTATTGTAAGAAGACTAGTTTGGATCCACTTAATGAAATCATGAACAACACAAGGCAGCATTACATTCTATGTTGCTACAGCACGCTACAGGGACATTCCTCTTTAGCCTTATGCAAGGCCAGGAAGGGAAGAGTTACATATTTACATGGCAAGCAAATTACAAAGACCTTGGTAAATATTGTCAAACCTTTATGGTCTCTTTAGCTAAGAACGTCATTGAAGTAATTTGCTTTTAGCCCTCTTTCTGGTTGCTACGGTAGGAGTTAGCGATACATAGTCAATCTTAAAAACAGATAAGTACTAGCTTCTTTATGCGTTGGTGGCTTTTATGGTTTTGAGCATAAGATTGTCAGTTAAAAGCTTGACTGTAAAAATTAAAAGTAAAAAATTTCACTGCAGATATCTGACGAGAAGAAGAAAATCAGAATTTGTACTGGGGAACTATGCTGCAGTCAGTGGATAAGATCTGTCTTGGTGGATTGGACAGGAGAATTTTGCTTTAATTTTGTTCCATTTAAAATCAGATCAAGCTGCTGCTTCTACAAAAGAAAGAGAAGGCTGCTGGCAAAGTCTGCTTCTGCTGGCAAAGTCTCCTCTTTGGTGCATACCAAGGATGCAGTGCACATTACGCTTGTTTTCACATTCTATGTAGGGAATGCCTTTTGATGTCAGTAAGGATGTCATATTCAGAAAAAAATAATGGAAGATATAATGGAGAGTCTTAGCAGGGACAAGAGAAGAACTTAATCCTGCATCTGAAGTTAGCTTAATTATTATTTGTGTTAAAAATACTTCAAGGGCAGTTCGTTACTGCTGTTTCTCAAGCTGCGTATCACATGCTGATTAGAAGATTTTAACTTTTTAAAGCTTATACCATGTGACATGAAATATTTAAAAATCTTTGATAACTGCATATAGAATAAATGTGGGCCCAAGTAATCATTTGATCACCTGATCTGCCCATCTGATCATCTATGAGGCTTAAGCATGCATAGCTCAAGTGGACCTTTTGCTATTGAATGGGATAGAGAGAAGGAGGTAAACCATGTCAGAAGGAGGTTTTAGTTTAATGAGGCATAAGTAACCTTAAGCCAATCTCAGCAAATAGAAACATGACTTACCTGCCGCTTGCTTTGATAGAGCTGTTTGTAGACATATTTCAGAAATACCCAATACTGCTAATAAAAATAATCTTTAAATATCCTTGTGCAGGTAACCTTTGGCTTAGGTAAGAATAGAACTCAAACATAAGGAGTCCCTATTTCTGCTCTGGATTACCAGTTGCGAAGTCATGTCAAGAAGAGCACTTGCCATATATCCTAAATAAAAAGAGGAGGAGGAAGACAAAGAAAATTATGTCATCAGTTGGGAAGAAAGGTCTTGAAAAATGTTCTGTTATTATGGAGCAGCTGCCATCTTAGCTGATTGACCAATGCTTGAACTGGGACCTCCAGAGTTAAAAGCATAAGGTTCTATAACTTGACCTAAAGCATCTGCACTATGCTTACTGCCATTGACAGATGTGTGCTTGGCTGAGTAGCATGGAAGGGGACTTAGAAGCACAGTCACCAGGGCTAGGGACAGAAATTCAAAAAGCCGGAGCCTGAATTGATTGAATCTTTGCAGGTTAGTCTAGCCTGCATAGATTGAACCGAGTTGGAAATGAACAGACGTTCACTTTTGATTCTGGAAATGCAGTCACATGCCTGCAGTAGCTGAGGCTAGAAGCCAGGGGGCACTAGAGCAGCTGTCCCTTCCCTTTCTCAGCAGCTGCAAGGTGGCTCAAGCTTTCTGCCTACCCACCCAAAGCAGCATAGTAGGGGCAAGGGTGGCAGCGGCAGCTGGAGTTGAGGGAGGCAGAATAGCCTGGTGGCCCTGGCCAGTGTGCAGCTGCAGCTGGTGGAATGGCTGCAGCTGCTGGGTGCTGCACAGGACAGGGGCTGTGGTGGTGGCTGTGGTGGGTGGCTGCTGGGCTTGGGACGCCTCTGAGCCGGCCCCGGCAGCCGCTACTGGGCCCAGCTATCACAGAGCCACAGCTGGATGGGAAGGGCACTGGCCGGGCTGGCCCTGTTGAGCCCTTCCCAGATGGCTGCAGCTACATGATGGCCCTGCCCAGCCTGGACACGGGGAGCCAGGAGCAATCTTGCCACGTAGCACTCATGGCCCCAGCTCGAGTTGCAGCCTGCTGAGAAGGGCCAGGCTCTCTCAGCCTGGCCTGGGCTGGCCCCTCTGTGCACGCCCTCAGCAGTGCCTGCAGGCCAGCCTGGCTCAGCCCTACAGCCCCAGCCTCAGCCATGGGCAAGGCAGGCAGATGGCGGGACCATGCTGGCCGGCCATGGCCATACTCCTGCCCCTGCTGCTGGAGTGGGGAGGGGGCAGAATGTCCAACATGTGCTACTCTGCCCTGGTCAGGCAGACCCCAGCTGCCAGTGGAATAGGGGACAGAGGGGAAAATTAAATCTCTCTCCCCATTTGCTTCAGGCTATGGACTGGGCAGGGGGACTGGCAATGCTCCCCTGCTGTGGCTCCAGCAGTGAGGTGGGGAATGCCTAATGAGCTCTTACACCCTGGCCAGGCAGACCCCAGCTGCAGTCCCCTGGTGGGAGAGGGGAGAGGGGAATAAACCCCCTCCCTGTTCCTTTTGCCTGAGGCGGCTTGCCAAGCCCATGTCTGGCCATGTCCCCGCCCCTTCTCTGGCTAGAGAGCAGATGGGCGGGGCCAGCCCTGCTGTGTGGAGCAGACTGCAAAGCCGAGCCCAGGGCTGGAAAGCATGCTGGGATGCTGGGGGACTCTGGTTTAACTTAAATCAGGAGGGGATCCGGGACAGAAGTTGCATAAATCGGTTTGACCCAAATCTATTAAGTACATTCAATCAGGTTAATCTTAAACCACTTACAGCCATTTTGAAACGGGTTTATGTGCACTGAACTTCTGTTCTGTTACAGGTTTAAACCAGTTTCTGATCACTTAAACTGGTCAGTGTGTGACTTCTGTCCCTAGGCTAGTAGTTTACACCAGTGCCTCTATAGGCTGTGTTCAAAAAGGTGATTGTGTTGGGTTAATTAAGAATAAAACAAAACTGTTAAAGCAGCTATAATATCAAAACAAAGGATGAAAATATCGTAAAATAAGGCTTCATTCATATTGGACTGTTTAAAAGCTTTTGCCACAAAACTATTTGTTGAGATACTTTGGTTGATTGGCATGTGTGAGGCAAACCTGTGAGCCTGAACCAACAGTCATTTTGATTTTGATCGTCTTTTCAAGGAATCATTTGAAACATTCCTGTGATATCACTATAGGGCCGTGTTTTGACTTGCTATGTTATTGTTGGTTTTGCCTATATACAAGGGAACATCTATGTCTTAACCAGATTTTAGGAGTATATTGCAGCCTTAGAGAATGAACCAATATTCTGCAGCTCTGTAAATGTACGGAGTCAAATTCTGGTCTTATATAAATTAGTAGCCATTTTGGTATTGACTTCAGTTTTTCATTTGAAGACTGTAACATGGAAACAATTAAGATGTGATTTAATTATTTTGTGAGATTATGGAGTTATGCTATGGTTAAATGACCTATGCCATAAATTAGAAGAGTGGTATCATTTTCTAAATTGGGTTTGAGTTTGTCACCTAGTATAGTAGTTATAAAGAAGTTTGTCTTAATCCAAACTGGCTAACCAAACTGTGTAAGAAACTGATATAGCAGCCACAGGGTTGAAATGCAACCCTGTAACACATTTGAAGGCAAATGTAGTCCTTCCTGTACTGTAGAAGTAACAGCAGTTTTACAACTAAACACCACATGGGATTACTTGTGAAATCCTCAGGCATCAGAAGATTTTGACACTATGTAGGCCAGATTTACATAAGAGCATTGCTTTATGTATGTTGCCTGTTGTTTTAAAGCTATGTGTAATGACTCATCCATTTCTTGACTGAGGGCCCCTTTTTAATGTTAAAAACTCCAATTCAAGCAGTCTCATTTGTTCACATTTCTCAGAAACACGCATCACAATAGTGCATTAGTCATCCTCACTTGATAAAAACAAGAGAGTTGAATGAAAACCATACCAACAATGCAGAGCTCTTGAGTGCAGTTTACTTTTTGGCTGAAAAAGCAATATTATTTTAAAAGGAAACTAGAGGAGAAAACTCTTAGAATACTTGAAAGCCTCTGAGTTTCATGTTTGAAATACCATAGACACCCTGGAACCAAAGGTACAAATATCAGCAGGGTTGGCTCTGCTCTTTATCCTTCAAGGTAGATAAAAGAAATCCTATGTATTCTGCTGCAGCATGAAGCTTTCTTAGGAGTCCTTCAAACAAAACAGAGAAGTCTGTCTATTTGTTGCGGAAGTTAAAGATACCAGGGCCCTTTTTTGTTTTTTTGGACAAACAGGGCTTCTGGAGTTCTGGCCACATTTTCCTGTCTCAGAAGCTGCGTAGATGGCTGTTCCACCATCTGTGTGGCTGCCTTACAATGGAGTTGTGTTGGCGTACGAATAATTATTGAAGTACTCTGAGATGAAAGCTTCTCTGCAAATTAAAATTATTGCCTAAGAAAACTTGGGACATATAGATTATTAGTTTCAAAGAATGAGGATTGCTTGCATCATTTTAACAAGTTCCTCTTATGTATTTCTTGAAGGATCAACTTCAGAAGGACTAGCTACAAAGGGAAGGCAAAATGATGATGGGCAACCACAGGTAAATCCCAGGAAAAGCAGATGCTGTTGGCTTGTGGAACAAGACTAGCTTAAAGAAAGGGGAGAAGAGCTTGCTAGAGAGGCTGTGTCTTAACACCTGATGGGAGCAGGATGAGCCCCTATGGAGTTCCTGTGGACTGTAACTAACAGAAGTAGCACTGGGGGAGAAAGTAGCCTGAATAATGGTTTATATGGCTAAACTTGCAGGCAGCTGAGGGAGAACTAGAAGCAAAGTGAGGGTGGAGCCTTTTGAGAGGTGCTATGGGAAGAGGATGAGCCATGCTAGCTGTCACCCGTGGGAAATTAAGTCATTCATCAGGGCATATTGACCATTTGTATACAAAATATTCAACCTGGAGGGTTCTCCAATCTGCCTCTATGATTGGAGGGTTCTCCGATCATGGAGGCAGAAGCAAGTTTCTATGTGTGAGTCCAAAGGCCTAAGAATTTATATCTCTATTTTAACCTAGTATCCTAAGCACCTGCAATCCTAACTGGCTACAGTGAGCCCAGATGGGAGGGGTTCTGAGTCTTTCCTCTTCATTCCATGCTACACACCATGATGATATTCATTGCAGATGTGGGAGAGTATTTTGATTAGATCATTCCACTGTAGACTATGACATTATACTATAAGCGGGAAGAGATTCAACCTGTAAGACAGGTACATGCATGAAAGTATTTTAACACTAGATTCTGGGCTTTTATTCTTCTTTTTAATTTTCTTTTTTCCTTGTGGGTATGTGGTGAGTTTGAAACTTTGGGTTTCTATTAGTTCACTCATCTTTAAATATTAACTTGTGTGTATTCAACAAAGTAAAAGCCTTGTGACCTAAAATATAAATCCAAAATATGGATAAGATCATATGACATGGGGTAGTTAATTATTTGTGAAACTATGTTAAACACCCTTCCTTCATGTTAGACATGAATGTTGTATTTAAAAAGCAATCCATGAATCTTTGATGATTAACTATATGAGGGCCTGAAATTGTGTTTCTTTTACACTTCCAAATATTTGAGTTTTGGGAACATAAACAATATAGTGTAAGACCAGGTTGTCATGCTGTGATGATTTAAATTTGGTAAATTTTGAAAAAGCATATGTGAAATTTTTAGAAAGGTGACCTCCTTCTGGCAAGTACCCATACAAATTGTGCTGACTATCTCATTGTGGGTGCAAATCTATTTACCTCAAGCAGTCATTATTCAATTTTAGGAAGAATCTGAGGCAGAAATCTGGCAGTTGGAGATTCACAGACCTCTCGTTTAAGCAAGTAATTAATTTTGTGGCCACGATACTATGGGCACACATGTCTCTACTTTAAAAAATGGAGGCTGAGTCTTGTCCTGCTTGAAAATTTGAAGCTTTAAATGTCTCACTGAACATGCTAAGAATTTGTTCCTAGGACTTCAGTACTTTGAAAACTGCCTTAAAATTAGTCTAAAATGAGGGAGGCCTCACTTGAAATGATCGACTTGGCAGGGCCGAGAACCGTTGGCCTAAACATCAATACAAGTATTCAGCTGACATAGTCATTCAGTACATCTTTCTTATTGCAACTGGCAAGAGACAAGAGCTATTGTGACTGAAACTTTGAAAGCAATACTTTAATTAAATAAATGGATGTGCTCATTAGGAAGCAACTCATTTTATGCGGACTTTTTTCCTTCATTAAATGCACTTGAGGGGTTTAGCTTGTGCTAAGCAAATTCACATCTTCACAGTAAGCATGTGGCAGTTTTGGTGTTTCAATTCATTATTTGCTCATTGGTCTTTCTGTATTAAACTGTACATTTCCTGTTTACACCTTCAGGAGTAAATACAAAATTAACTGTTGTTTGAGGTGTGCTAATGGCACAAGCCACCCTTTTCATTAGGCTGTGAAATGTTGTTCAGTTCTGCCTAAGGGCCTGAATCATGAAAGAACAACATTTCGGTGGGTTGTTTCGTCTTCCCCCTCCTGCTTCCAAAATGTTTTTACATGCAAACTACTTGGAGAAACTAAAAGGAGAAAAATGTTAAGTATCTTGGAGGAGAACAACTAGCAACTTGTGTGGGGAGATTTTAAGTAACCAACGTCTTGCCTTTGGGGTATAAGAAGCAGAGGGAGAGACCTGGACTTGCTTGTTAAAGGGTTAACCACAACATCAACATTGAGAGCAATTTGTCTATTGTTTCTCTATTAATATCAGTCACCCACTTACCACTCATCACCTTTTCCAAGCAGTCTCCCTATAGCAACAAATGGCGCCATAGACAAACCAGATGCAATCTTGTCTCTGTTTTCTTTTCATAAGTGTTTTAAAATTTGTTAAAAAGAAAAGCAAAGGAAAAGGAAAAAAAGGAGTGTTTGTTTTGTGGAACCTGCATGTGGAGCATTTAAAACAGAGGAGCTGTATTTTTTTTCTTTAACCCTTTTAGCTATCAAACAAGCCTAATGTTTCTGCACTGTTTCTTAAAGGAGTCCGTTTATTTGTCAAAGGACATTTCATGTCAGGCAACATTTCATGTAAGCAACTCAGAAGGTTCTTAATTTCTACTCTGAAATTAAAGCAGCATTTTCAAGAGTTGGTAAAAAAAAAAAAAAAAAAAAAGGCTCACCTTTTCTTATATGTTTGCAAACTTTTAGTCCATTTTATTTTTATTCTATAATGACATTTTCACTGCTTTATTTTTTTTCAATGTACAAATTAACCTTTCATTTCCACAAGGCTTGCCTGTTATCTCTACAGTAGGCAGTTTGTCTGGCAACAGAAGATTGGGATGCACAACAGACAAATATGAATGTGTGAACTGTTTCCTCATTGGCCTTAAGTTTAAGCTTTTTCCTACTAGATAAAGCTATTGCTTTACTTGAAAAGAAATCCACTCCCTTTCTCCATTTTGTCTTCAAACTCCTAGATGTTATCTTTCAGATGGTAACTGATTTTAAGTGTGTTCGTCTGGATCTTACTTCAGCTGCCCATTAATTAAAAAAATAGTATGTGTGGTTATTGTTAATAGTAATGAATAGCCCAAGTCAACCCTTTTGGTTTGAATGCCACTGAAGTTCTGAACTCCTGAGATTGTGTTGGATCCAGGCTTTAGAGCTGAGAGCCACCTTGAGTTAAGTAGAAATGAGGGGTGACATTCTGGTTTTATCCAAGTCAATTGCACATAACTCCTGTTGACTTCAAAGGGGCCCAGATTTCACCCCAAAGCAGTTCTTCTCATCTTTTTGCTTCCTGCCTTCCAGCCTTTATGCCATAAGCCATGCCTGACATTTTGAGCTAATGCCTCTAAGCCACATGGCCAAACTATACTCTTCAATTACCTCCTGTTAGTCAAAATCAATATGTCCTTCAGCATAGTCCAGAGGTATTTATTAGTGGGGGAAGGGGAGGACACATTTTGTCTGTTTTGGACACATATTTACGTATTTTTTCATTACTTTACATTATTTATATATGCTAATTAAAACATACACACAAGCACATGCACCCCTCCATGCAATTTTACTTTTCCTAGAATTCTGAAGGATTAAAAAAAACACAGATTCACTTGCCTGTTACCATCTTTAAATATTAAAGAAATGTATCAGCTGAGGTTAGGGTATACAGCTCTTCTCTATGTAAGGGAAAATGGGGTAGTGCCACTTCCAGACAGCATGATATATTAGCTGCCATGTACTTATTTTCTAGATGTTTACTTAGGCCTTTGTAAAAGACCTAGTAGGCAGAAAATTAAACTGTAAAAATTAACACAGAGAGAGAAATAGAGAAGGGAGTTCTGCGCTTTCTGTACATGCAGTACAACTATCCACCTTATCTGAAAGAGTTTTTTATTTTAAAGGAAAAATGAACACAGAGAAGAAAAACCGTGAAGTCTCCATGAGAGAGGACAGTGTGTGTTTTTTTCTGTAACAGCTGCATCTTTATTTAACACAATGTTAGAAGCAAGGATTTATTGGGGGTGATATCTTTTATTGGACCAACTGCACCGTTGGAATCAAGTTAGACAAGCTTTCAAATGCAAGGCATTCTTCATCAGGCCTCAAAATGTTATGCGCCCAGAAGAATAGCAGATTTGTGTGATTTACAAATTCATTACAGGGGAAATGATCAGAACAATAACATGCCCCAGAAAGTACTGTATTCAATCCAATGATCCTTCCTTTTCCCACTTAAAAATATTATTATATACTGAAAAAAAAAGTTTCTAGAACAGTGGTTCAAGAGACTGTTGTTGGTAGGCTGTGCAGAGTTCATGTGACAAAGCTCCTCCTGATTTGCAGCTGCTAATCTGCATCAAAAGACAGCTAAAATGCATTCAGTCATTCACATCAGGAATTGCTATAATTGTCACAGGGATGTTATGTGACCGTGCATGGAAAAGCTGATGATCCTTGCAAATACAGGAAGATGCAGTTCATACTGTTGTAAATCCTTTTATAAAGCTTTTACCAGTTGTACCTGTGTGAACAGCAGATTAATAATGAATTACCTTGCTAAGGTAAGGAAGAAGTAAGAAAATTGTATAAATTTGAGTTAAAATATGCCACAAAACATGACAAAAGCTGTCATTTAAAAATCCACATCTGTCCCATACTATAAACTGCACTGATAAAAGACTTGCATAAACCATTTTACCCGATGATCTGAATATATGTGTATGCATGTAGTTTGTGGTTTCCTGGGGGTATGAATTTCAAAAGTAAGAGGAAGACTTGGAAAGCCGTTAAGCGATCTGTTAAGATTTTCATGGAAGTCTTGAACTTACTGAAGTCAACTGGAGTTTTACCATTTAGCTCATTGGGACCAGGATTTCATCATTTGTAGATGTCAGTGACTTCTAGATAATAAACATGTGAAGCATTTCTAAATATTCTTTTTTTGGAGAAACCTAATGAAAATGAATCAGCCTCATTTGTCTACCCGTGGTCCAATTTATAGAAATTGGACCTCGGGTCCAATTGTTAACATATGTTATATAAATATAACATATGTTAACAATCCTGATTCTTGTGTTTGCCATCATTGTATTAAATTCAAATCTTTTCCAGATATAATTTGTCGTCTTACTTTTGAAGACTTACCTCTGAGGGCCTTGTCACCTTTACCTGCTGTGTACTTACGCTGCAAAAGTCTTTTTAATTACTTTTAGTGTTTCTTCCTCACAGGCCTTAGATTTGGCCACTCTGTCTTATTACACCAGGATCAGAGGAAAGCAGTTTTATGTGGGCACTTTGTTGCCTGTGTTAGGGTCTATTAACTTCTATCCAGTGTTTACAGAATGCCATGGTTAACACTGCCCAGATGTTCTATCTGTGGGAAACCTAGAAAACACATGGCACTGATCTGGGATGTCTTCAGAATTCGACAGCCTTATCCGAGGTCTAGTCTGTTTGTGTAGGCTCGGGTCTTTCCCACAGAAAGTGTGTGCTGTCAGTTAGTCCTGATGGGAGATAGCATTTCAGATGTGTGAAGTTCTTGTTGTTTGGGCCACTTCTGGCTTTTCAGCAAACTTTTTAGAACAAAGTGGCATTGTTTTATTGGCAGCTGTTGCATCTCTTCATGTTTTTAAAGTAAAAATAAAATACGACTGTTGTATTTTCTCTATGCAGAGGAACATTTTTCTACTTTCTACTTTTATTATTATAAAAGTAGCTAATGGGTGTTGGGAGAATTTTAATTTCCACACTTTATTTCTGTGTAAATGTTCTCAGCAGTGACTATTGTTGGCATTTTATTAATGTTTCCTTCCATCATCACTTTCTGTAATTGTAGTTTTGTGTTGCACATTTTTTCCCATTTAAATTTCCTTACTCATTATACAGACTTAGTAAATCTGGTATATTGCAAGTTTTAAGGATACTATTTATTGCAGGAAAGCTTGTGGCACAATAGCTTGCTTACATGTCACACTTATCAGCTAACTCTTCCCTGTGGCAGTCTCACAGTATGTACACATGTCTGATGATTCCCATTAAATTCAAGAAAGAGAGAGGAAATAAGAAGGCAAAGCCCCTTATACCAATTTACTCAGAGGATATCCAACCACTTAAAAAAAGAATTTGATGTTTCCAAACCTTTAAGAAAGATGACATTGTATTACACACATTTTGAGTATAACACTAATAACTTGCAGCACCTGAGTTTATTTCATACAAAATGTGAAAAGACCGGAGAATGTGTGGTCTGGGCAGATGATAAATTGCCTTCAAATTAAATATCTGCTCATGTTTTCTCAATATGTTTTAAATTTCATCACTGGCTCCAGGAAAGTTCTTCCCTCCATCCCCCCATTTAATTCTTTGGATATAATTCCTTTTACATAAAGCTTTTCGTTTATTCCAGGATTACACTAATATGTATTTTAGTTCCTACATATTTTGAACTTCTATATACATAGAACTTTTGTATACAAATGCATAATGACCCTATTACCTGAGATATTGACATTCTTTTAAAATCTGAATAGACATTCCTTTATTTATGGGTTAGACATAAACTTTTAACTACCTCGGCATTCCAAAACGCAACCATTTACGAACCTGAGCCTCAATTGCAATTGACAATGAACTCAGTTTTCAGCTAAAATTGACCTCTCTCCTTCCCTCCTTCCTCTCCCCCCCACAGATTCTGCCTCTGGTCCACTTGTGATAAAGACTGAAAACTGTTATTTGGCTGACAAACCCAAGGAGTTGTTTATCAAAAGGAGGCTATTTGAGGAGGATATGCCCTTAAGCATAACAATGGGGATTTTGGAGATAACCAGATCAGTATGGCCTGGGTGTTAGTAGGACTGCCTTTGGGTTGGGGGAGGGCCCAGAGGGGAAGGCAGGAAGGCAACAGAGTATTCCAGTTTGAAACCCGGGCTTGAATCCAGTGATCCATTTAAAATAGCTGCTAATTATGCATTGTATTGTACTTTATGCATAACTATAGAGAATGAGATGTTTTTGTACAGTATGCAGGTAACCAATTAAGCTTAAAAAAAAAAGAAGAATTTAGAAGACCCAATTGTATTTTATAACCCAATTCTTTATATAGTCCTCCTCACGCTTTTTGTTCTGGCTAACTTGAATCCTGGTTCCTAAAAGCTGACATAAAAACCTGTCAAGGATAAGGTAATACTTTCATCTTTATATAATGATCTATGGAGCCACTCTACACATATTAATTACTCATACAGAGGAATATCATTATCTATACTGTACACATGGTGGAAAAACTAAGAAACATTTCATAATGAGTGAAAATTAAATTACCTCTCTGCTGAGTGCTGCCTGAGGTATTTTTTACTCTTCTGGAAAGGGTGAATCTGAACCATCAAGAATAATTGATCTATAAGGACAATTTAAACAAGAACAGAGAGAGCGAGAGAGAGATATAATTTTGCCTTGAATGTCTTGTTGATCATCTTGAATATTCCCTAAAAAAAATGTTTTCCTTGAAGGGTTTGCCAGGTATTTATGTTAAAAAAGCAAACACTCTTCAGCATCTTTGACGGAAAATCCTTCCTTGTTCAGTTGCCTGGATTTCAGTCTCTTACAGTATTTACAGCATCACTCCGTTTTCCATAAACAACTCCTGAAAAACAGGGAAGTCAATATCTGGCATTTCTATTCTAAGGAAAAAAACGAGTTGCAAAAGCCTTTTCAGAATTATCAACAGTGTCCCCAGTCCTTTCAGGATGTCTCAGTATATGATATAGAAGCAAAATAGATACAAACGCTTTCCCCCATGGGGTAGTCACATATATGAGACTTACTCAAGATCACATAGTGAATTGCTTGCAAAAGTAGGAGGATCCTGGTTTCCAGCTGCATGCCTCAACCACAAGGTTATGCTACCTCAATGCCTTACACTTGTAAAGCACTTACTCATCTTGGCATTCATGAAGTGCTTTATGAAGAAGGTAAATATGGTTGCCTTATGTTAGAGGTGAGGACAGTGAGAGAAAGTTGTAATGACATCCACAGGCTGGTGCCAGTCATGAACAAATCTGTCTCCTCACCTTGCAGTGGTGAGTTCTAACTATTAGTAGCCAGAGGTCTTCACAGGGGACTGCGGGCTACCAGCTCAGAAGGAGACAAGTCTATCATTGGCGATGCATAGGGGGTGCACGCAGGTGCACATGCATCTCCTGAGATCAGCCGTGGACCCCCTGGAAGCGCCAGCCACGAAACCGGAAGTGTACTTCCGGTTTGCCGCTGGCTCTGTGATTGACTGTTAGGGGACCCCCCCCGGTGGACAGTCGGCTGCTGGGGGACTCCCCCCACATTGGTGATCTGGTGCCCCACCAGACTCGGGAGGCACCAGTCGCCCATGGCATCTATTAAGGTTTAATACAATCTATCTTTTCCTCCTGACTGGCTGTTTCCTTCAACCTCTTTTTGTTTCCCCTTTCAGTCTCTTTACATCACATTCACTTTGATGGCTTTCTGCTGGTTCTATCCCCCCCCTCCTGCCCCCTTCTTCCCACTCCCATCCTTTTTTTTGTTTCCTATTGTCCTTCTTTTCCCATCTTGCTACGAAATGTGCCATATGCTATGTAATATGTTATATACTAAAGTACTTCATTAATTATATCCTATAATATAAATATATATTACACACAGTATCTCATATATATTAAGCATACAAACTACATACAATAAGCATAAAACAGTCAAAAAGAATGGTAGAAATAGTGTGACACTTGGCAAATGATGATCGCTCTTGACCCTGGTTGTATGATATATCCTTTCCCCCAACCCTATGTTTGTCTTGTCCATTTAGTTCTTTAAACTTTTAGAAGAAGGGGTGGTCTCCCTCTTACTTTATTTAAAATTTTTTGTAAATGAAGCTTTGATATCAGTCATGACTTCCAGCCATTACTGTTAATAAAATATAATAATGATTTGTTTTAGTGCTATGCTATTGCTCAACATCAGTAATTATCTGTAAGCCATCTGGTTAAAGCTCGGCCTGAATAAGACAAGAGTATTACAGGTTAAACAAAGGAACATCTGGAGAGTCCCACTTGTTCTGTAATGACCATTTTGATTGATTGATGGAATCTGTCCTGTCATAGTGAATGACCTATATTGGTCTAGAATTCAAGGAGAGCCTTTCTTTTAAATGATAAAGTCACAGTATGGATTTTTTCCCGTGTCTTTGGAAGTTTGATCTTTTGAAAATGTGGACCTCACCACCATGATCTGTTCTGTCTTTGCTTATTATATTAGTTAACACCCTTATTTAAAGTCTCAGGAGCCTTTCTACACTAGACCTATTTTCCTAATAGTTACTTGCTGGCTGGCTCCAACAAGAGTCAGTAGAGACAGTAGTGCAGCCCAGCTGCCAATATCCTATCCTGATCTTCCCTTTACTTGCTCAAAGTGGTGATGTGATGCATAGCATTGCTAATGGTCATAGTTTCCTTGTATGTACTGTATCTTCTATCACTGATGCCTCAGACAATTTTAAGAAAATAGTTACTCAATAAATAAGGAAAAATTGGATAAAGAGTGAATGAAAACAAGACAGGTAAATTATACAGAGAGGTGATCCTTTGTCCTGATGTGAGTTGCTTCACTAAATTGGAGGGGCAGAAGAATGAGCACTGTGGGTCCTCAGAGACAATTACACACAGTGGAGGAGAGTTTGTCAGATTAGGCCACTAGGAAGGATGACATAGTCCCACTTTTGTAACCATTTTGCAAGAGGACATGCATACATGCCAGTAAACATTTGCACATTTGGTTAAGACTCTAAGCTCAACTGAAATCTGTGACATTATGCTGATTTATAGCAGCTGAAGGCCTTGACCCATGAAATATAGAAGTTATTTAGCCAGGCAGAATTTAACATAATTATCTCTGTTGGAATTGAGCACCCCCCACCCAAATAAAAAAAACCAACCAAAAACAAACCCTCTGTCTAATGCTAAAATGGCAGTGGGCTCTTTAATGACCATTGCGATCAACCAGTATTTCTGAGTGTGAATTTATTTGCCTAATGTTTGGCATCACACTGTAAAAAATTGCCATACAAGTTTTGTCTCATTTGAGTCAAGGAGACATGTTCCAACTTGACTCCTAGTTAATGACTTTTTAATGTTTGACCAGCCTGTGGGAACTGGAGGAAACTGTGGCAGAATCATGTAAAAAAAAATCATGGTAGCCTATCTGTGATGGACAAACAGTCCTAGAAACTAATATCTGGGAATATATTTCAACCAAAGATAAATGCTTCTTCCAAGCTGGATAAAAGGTTAATGTACACAAAGTCTTCATGTTAAATCTCATCAGGCAGACAAAGAAAACACTAAAACCTACTGGCAATGCAAAACATTGTAAGTTGGTAAAAAAACAATGATGGCTCCTTGCCTAACTGGGAATGTAGTGGTGAGTTCTTTAGTCTGTGGACATCACTGCTGTAGGTGTACTAGCCCCAAGCAAAGTTTCATATGAACTGGGGGAAGCAAAACACTTCTTCTTGGATATCGAAGTAGCTCTTGTGAGCAGCAGTGGTGGCCAAGGTGGGGTCCCTTAGTCTTTCCAGCCTCCTGTCCTTGGTTGTCAGTGATGTCTGGACATGGTTTGCTTTCATCAGACTGGTTATTCACACTGACCATTCTGCTGAATTGAGACTTTAGATATTATCACAATGTAAATAAATGCATGTGTGTTAGTCTCCACACCTTTAAAAAAACTGTCAAGCATTCAATTTGCATACCTTTTAAGAGGGAGAAGATCCAGGAAGTAACTGATTTAGGAAAGGGCTAAACAAATTCTTCCACTCTGGTACAACAAAAGGGATGTCAATTCCAGTGGTTAGATGCTGTTAGAATAGATTAGTAGTGTCTTATTTATTAACAGTCTTTATTTTGCTGTAAAACAAAGATTTATTTATACGTGTCAAGGAAAACTTCTTATTTTAATACTTTGGATTGGGAGCATTTAACAGTTGTGTTTTTATGTAACCTGTGGCCAAAATTACAACTATTTTTTCCCTAGCTTTGGAAGCAAAAATGGCTCTAAAGATAGAAAGGCAGGGTGTCAATAAAAGAGAACAGCTGATAGTAGAGAGAAGTAAGCAGCAAGAGCTGCTGTAAGGGTCTGTCCCAGGTCAGTGTTTTGTTTAGCTCTCAGATAAATGACAACAAATTCTTATTTAACATTATTAAGAACATACTTTCAAAAGTGGCTAAAGCAATGAGAATTAAAAGTGGTGAGATTTCAAGCAGATGGAGCATCTACAAATACAAAGAACCAAAGGTTAAGAGTGATTGTGTGGGGCTGCTTACTTTGCTTGGGTATGTGGTGGCACTGGGTTCCTTAGAAGTTGCAGAACTATTACTTTGAACATTTTTTCAAATTCATGGTTATCTGACAGGAGAGATATCATAGAATCATAGACAACTGGGGTTGGAAGGGACCTCAGGAGGCCATGTAGTCCAACTTCCTGCTCAAAGCAGGACCACCCCAATGAGATCATTTCAACTAGGGCTTTGTCAAACCAGGCCTTACAAACCTCCAAGGATGCAGATTCCACAGCCTCTCTGTGTAATCTGTTCCAGTGTTTTACTACCTTTCTAGTGAGAAAATTCTTAATATCTAACCTAAACTTCCCTTGCTGCAACTTGAAACCATTGCTCTTTGTTCTGCCATCTGCCATCACTGAGAACAGTCCAGATCCATCTTCTTGGGAACCACCCTGCAGGTAGTTGAAGGCTGCTAATAAATACCCTCTCAGTCTTCTCTTCTGCAGACTAAATAAGACCAGATCCCTCAGCTGCTCCTCAGAAATCATGTGCCCCAGGCCCCTAACCATCTTTGTTGCCCTCACTGGGCCCTCTCCAGTTTGTTCACATCCTTTCTGCAGTGGGGAGCCCAAGACTGGACACAGCACTCCAGATGTGGCCTCAACAGTGCTGAATAGAGGGGAATAATCACTTCCCTTGATCTGCTGGCAACATTCCTACCAATGCAGCCCAGTATGCCATTAATCTTCTTGACAACAAGGGCACACGTTTGGCTCATATTCAGCTTATTGTCCACTGTAACCTCTAGGTCCTTTCGTGCAGAGCTGCTGCCCAGTCAGTCACTCCCCAGACTGTACCAGTGCATGGAATTGTTCTGTCCTAAGTGCAGCACTTTGCACTTGTTCTTATTGAACATCATGATATTTCAATCCTCCAATTTCTTGAGGTCACTCTGAATCCTAACCCTACCCTCCAGCATATACTACTCCCCCCGGCTTGGTGTCACCTGCAAAGATGCTTAGGGTGTACTCTATGCTATCTTCCAAGTGACAGAACCAGCCCCAGGACTGATGTCCAGGGCACTTCACTTGATACTGGCTGCCAGCTAGACATTGAGCCATTGACTACCACTCTCTGCCCAATGCTCCAGTCAGTTATCTATCCACCTTAAAGTCCATACATCAAACCTTAGCTTGAGGTGGTTTTTGGCCCAGGTGATTTTACTTACCTGGCAGGGGAGATACTCCTCTTCTCGGCCTTGAGTGACTTGGTGTAGTTATGGGGTGAAGGCCTGTCCCTTGCACTATTGGCAGGCACCTCTGAGAGAGTCTATAAATGCCTCCAAATATGAGGCTCTCAGCTACACAATTTATGGTGATGGGGGACTGCTCTCTAGCTTTCCCACTAGATTGGTCCTTCAGCCTTATGGCTGGGGACAAGTGAGACTAGGGGGCATCTGAACTCCAAGCCTCTGGATTTGGGTCTTGCAAGTAGGTTGCCTGCCGTGGATTTGGGGGTACCTGAAGTCTTAGGCTGATGAGTCTGGGTGGTAGGATACTTGCTGGTGGTAGTGCCACACGGACTCGAATGACTGAGCTATGCTCAGTCAATAGAATTCAGAACTGATTTGGCTGATTCAGCCCAAGACACACAATTTCAACACAAAAAGTCTAAAGAAAAGATACTGAAGGAAAAAATAGATAAATATGTGAAAATATATGGAAAATAGGACAAAATACAACATAGGTTTATCCGGGGGCAGTTGTGTCTGACTAATATGATATCCTTCTATGGCAAAATAATGGATTTCTTGGAAAAGTATGACGCAGTGGATTTAAATTTTCTAGTTTGGTACCATGACTGATGAGAAATTATTAGCCAAATTGGAGTGGACAGGGATCACAGCTACAGTTATGAGATGAATAAGGAATTGGCTTGAGGGAAGACTACAGTGAGTTACGTTGAAAAGTGATTTATTGACTGGACAGCAATCCTCAGTAGTGTTCCTGAGGGATTAGGAGCTGTTTACCATTGATATCTGCGACTTTGGTTCTGGAACTAAAGTTGCCCTTGTGAAATTTGTGTGTGATGTTAATTTTGGGAGTATTGGCAATACAGAAGATGACAACATTATTAAGCAGGAAGATTAAGGTAGTCTTGTTGAATGGAATATTAGAAATGAAATGAAGTTTGACAGTATGAAGTACAAAGTCATACACTTAGGAACCAATAACAAGGACTTCTGGTATAAAATGGGGGTGCATAGACTGGAGATGTCTGAGGAAGTGAAGTGTATTCCTTGAGTTGCTTAGCTTTTCCATGCCATTATAGAGGTGTTTTGTATGAGTACATCTTATTTTTGCAAGCACTTTTTATGCTGGCATAGCAATCCATATTGATTAATGATTGTAATCACTAATCAATATGGATTATTGTTGGGATTGTATTCCTTATGTACATTGACTACCCTTCTGGTACTCTATTTAATCATTGTAAGATCTAGAAGTAGCCTTCTAGATTATAATCATCCTTAAAGCAGTACAGAAACTGTGCATATTTTGCTTAAGCTAAATTGATATAAGCTTGCTTATATGTGTCTGCACAGCTTTTAGTATCAAGTTAATATGACTCTATTATTTCAGAATGTATATTGGGATCTTGCTGAAACTTTGATTGAGAGAGTTTTCTTCTAAATAGTTAACATGAAACAAGCATTTTAAAGAAACTGGTTAAAATTATTTTTTCCCCCTCAACTATTCAGCTCCATTTTCTTGATTCCTCTGTTGTCACAGTAGAACAGTTCATGATATACAGAGAAGTGGTGGAATACTTTTCCTTCTTGTGGCTGACATTTTAAAGGAGACAAGGGAAGCTTTCACATCTTTATTATGCATCATAACTAGCTATAAAAATATTGAAGAAAGGGAAAAATGAGGAGGGGCACTCCTGTTTTTTAATTTGCAGGTCATATTTACCTATACAAAACTGCACTTGGTAATTGTGAACATTTACTTATTCTTTAGCAGATTATTTTTGCAAACTTGAGCCACCCATTGGCTTTGCGTGTGTGTGCACAAAACTACTGAAGCACTTTAAGTTAGGCACACATTCAAGTACTTTCTGATTTGGGATCTCGTTGGCTGTAGCGGGTTCTGGTTCCAGCCCTGAGAGAGGTTCAAATCTGGTGCATAGTTCACCCCAGTGAAATTAATGTGGGCTTTTTCATTTTAGTTTCCTCTTATCCTTATCACATCCTCCTCCTGCACACATTGGCACAGTTCTGCTTGAGTGGCACACTTAGCACTGGAGAGCTCCGTGACAGGAATAACAGGAATAGCAGGGAGTATTGTGGGTCAGGAATGAGATGTACCCGCTCAGATATGTTTAGGAAGCTGGCTGGCATGGTGCCTGCCCTTGCTAAGCATAGCTCCAGCCAGTGTTATAAATCTCTCTCGCATATGTTTCCTTAAAGAGGAAAGAATAAAATAGTTTCCTTAAAATGTAAAATAGCCTTTGATGGTATTGGGTCAAAGGATGCAGCCTTTCTTGTAAATACCCAAGTACATGAATATTGTTCCTCCCATAAGCAGTCTTGTTGAATTAAGTGCAACTGCTTGCACAAGTAAAGTTGTTCAAATGTTTCTGTGTTCTTAGGATTGGTCCTTAAATCTGTGGTTCTCAAACTGTTTAGGCTCAAGCCTGCTCCCCTCCCCACCTTTCGAAAATGCCAGCTCTTAGTTTTCATTTATTTTTGACTACAGGAAAAAGTAGAGTGATTCTTTTGTTGGAAAGAACTCAAAAAGACCATAACAGGATGTTTTTAACGCTGTGGATTAAATGTTTTGTACACTGTGGAAATATCTGGGTTTTTTAATCTGGAAGATTAAGGTAGTCTTGTTGAATGGAATATTAGAAATGAAATGAAGTTTGACAGTATGAAGTACAAAGTCATACACTTAGGAACCAATAACAAGGACTTCTGGTATAAAATGGGGGTACATAGACTGGAGATGTCTGAGGAAGTGAAGTGTATTCCTTGGGTTGCTTAGCTTTTCCATGCTGTTATAGAGGTGTTTTATCTTATTTTTGCAAGCACTTTTTATGCTGGCATAGCAATCCATATTGATTAGTGATTATAATCTTTGAATCATGTTTGCACATCTAACTGCTAACATTGTGTGGCACCCCATGGCACCCTTGAAAGGATCTCGGGGCACGCCAGGGTACTGCGGCATGCATGTTGAGGATCACCACCCTAAATGCTTGTAGGAAACAATCTTTGGGGATATCTGCCTTGTGTGCCAGTGTGGGTGGAGGGGGCCAAGGACATACTCCTGAAAATGCTCTGTCCAATTGTGTGGGTTGAACACGGAAATGTGGTGGTGGCAGTTATGTAACCAGGGTGGAATGAGCAGGGTGGCCACCCTGGGTGCTGACTTGGTGGGTGGGAGTGGGAAACTGCTGCTCAAGCCACATAATTGTGCTGGTGGCAGCCAGAAGTGGCTGTTGCACTTGTGTATCCAGCTGCCCTGGGTACCTGGCTGCATGCTTCTGACTTGTGCGGCTAATATGAAGGCATCTGCTTTGGAGATCTTAAGGGGTCAGAGAGTAAGTGGGCTTGGCCAGGTGGAGCATACTTGGGAGCATGTGCCAAGTATGTACCTACATTGGATGTACCTGGGAGCAGTGGAAAGGATGCAATGTAGGGGCATCCTTTGAGTTTGAAATGGCCTTCACCAAAAATAAGTTTCTTATGCATTACATTACTTACACTCCAAGAGCACATTCATTCTTCTGCCTTCCTCCCCGTTTGTTTGCTCCTGTATTTAAACAAATACTATCACGGACTAGATAAACATAATAAAAATATATGTCAGAATCCAGAAGTAGCCCTCCATGTGAGAGAGAGGGATCAAGTGCCAGTTTTTGCTCTGGGTTACAACAATTATAAATCTAGAGCAATTGCATTACCTTTAAAGAGCTCTTGCAGATTTACACAACATACCTGAGAGCAAAAATTGGCCCAACTTAATGACATTAGGCAGGAATAATATTAATAATAGCTCCAGTTTTTAAGTTAATCCTGAGATAGAGATTCTTCAGTGCGTCTATCCTTTGTGCATGTCACAGGACTGATTTCTTCTCAACTGCATGCTATTACTTTTTTGCTGTTCTTTTAGTTCTTGTGAGGGATCTCATTATGTGGAAACGTGGCTCTTGACTCAGTGAACTGCTGATTTGGCTTTCAGTGCTTTTTCTCCTCTACTTTCCTGAACAGTCTTTCCCTGCATCGATGCCTCTGTATTTCATATTTATCTACACAAGAAAAAATGATTCATGGGCACTTTTCAACATGAGGTTTATACTGCCTTTGTGGCTTGGGTACTGATCTGAAATCAATGGCTACAATGGGCTTTGTTCTAGGCATTTAGTTGTGACTGGTAGGACATCATCTTCCTCATTGTTACTTGATGTGCTTGTTTTGTGGGTTTACCAGGGAGCTCCAGTTATGGTTCATTGCTCATAGTTCTGTGTGTGTAACACCCACAGCATACCTCCTCCTGTGAGGAGCTGCACCTTGTAAAAGACTCCTGCAAGATCCTTTTGGAACCAGTGTTGTGCAAAGACTCGTGCGACACTGTGCAGGTCAGTTGGAGCTCAGAGTGAATGAAGAAGGTTTCCGTCGCGCTTCTTGGCTCTCAGTGATTTCTGAACATGTGATACCAGGAAAAATAATTAATTAAGAACATATGATGACTGGCTAGTTAAGAGCCCTTCCAAAGTGCCAACTACCTGGAATTGTGGAAGACAAATGGAGGAGGTTTAGACAGCCCGTCCTCTCCATCTGCAAATAATAACTGTAGGCAGAAAGAAAGATAGTCAAAAGGTGGCTTTGTTTTTTGACAATAGGCCTATCTAAAGTACTTGATCTCTTATTACTGAGTTTTTGGTTGTAGCCGTGTTGGTCTAAGGACATCGGCAGGCAAAGTTCTTTGACTAGATGTGATATCTTTTATTAGACCAACTGAGTAGTTAGAAAAAAGTTCTTAGCAAGCTTTCAGGCACAGTCACCCTTTGCCAGGCCTAGGGAGCCTGCTGTTCTGAGACTCCAAGGAATGAGAGAAGCTAAGAGTGTGGCAGGATGTCAGTGAGAATGTAAATAGGTAGAGATAAGCAAGACAAAAGGTAAAGCAGGGGGAAAGAGAAAATAAAGGTCAGAGGGAGACAACAGTGATAAAATTCAATGTGGAAAAGAGGCTGTCTGTGGAAAAAGGAATAGTTGGAGATGAGGAAAGCAGGAATGAGAAAAGCTAAAAAATGTGAGGGGATGTCCGTGAAAATATAAAAGGGTCGAAATTAGAAAAAGAAAAGGTAAAGCAGGGAAGGAGGGGCGAAGAAAAACGGGACAAAAATGGCCAAAGGGAAAACACTACAGTGGTAACAATAAGGTAAAAAAGAGACTATAAATAAAAAGGAAATGATAGGGAATCAGGAAGAAAAAGGTCAGAGAAGAAGGGATGGGGAGAGGAGGGGAGAAAAGGTGGGGGAAAAAAAAGAGAGATGTGATAGGCCAGCTCAGGCAGGTACCAGGTGAATCAGATGTCAGGCAGATTGTAATGTGTCATCAATCCAATGTCTATATTGAGTCCATGATTTTTAGTATCCAGTAGGTTGAAGTTTGTAGGCTCATCTACAAAAGGTGTGTTGTAAGTTCCCTTTGAGGATTAGAACTGAGAGATTGGAGAGGGAGTGATTGTCCTATGAGAAGTGTGCACCCACAGGTAGTTGGCTATTTGTGTCTTTGATAGATTTCCAGTGTGCGTTCGTTCTGGTGCGCAGTTGTTTGGTTTCTCGTACATATTTTCCATCAGGGCATTTGGTGCACTGGATGAGATATATTATATTTCTGGAGGTGCAGCTGTAGGATCCAGGAATGTTGATGTTTCTGTTGTGGGGTATAGTTATTGTGGGAGTGTTGGAGATACGTTGGCAGGTTTTGCATTTCTTGTCCAGGCATGGTCTGGATCCATTAGGTATGGTTTGGGTCACAGTGAGTTTGCTTATGGTGGTAAGATTCTTGTATTAAGGTGATTATGGTGATCTCTTATTAATTATCTTCAGTTAACTCAGGCAGAAGAAGTTGTGAAATATACAGCAAGAGTACTGCACTTTCTGTAAAGAAGAAATATTTGAGGTGTTTTTCTTTTGTTACAGGGGGACATGGTCTGCATGAATGAGATTTGTTTCTGGGGGGAAAACCATAGAAAAACATGGCAAGTGGCACAGTACAGCTTTGGAAAAAGCCAGAGCTGCTGGAGTAGAACAAAACAAACAAACACTCTTGTAATGGAAATAACATACCTGAAAGAAAATGATTACAGTGAGGTGTGCTAATAAATCACAGTTAGGTGGAACGACTGTCAGCATGCCTGTACCAACAGATAAGGAGCAGGATATGGAGATTTCTTGAGATGGTGAATTGTGTAGGCAAGCTTATACCTAACCTAGCTGTTTGAACCATTACCCTCAGAATGTGTTAGGATGTAAATTTCAGTAAAGAATCTGAAAAAGAGAGTGTGATGTATTCACAACCAAGTTGTCCGTGGATATTTCTAAAGAAAGCATGGCACAATCCCCTTACAAGAGGCTAGTTAAAACCAGGAACTAGTATTTATGCATCACAGGAACAAGCAGATACCAGATGTCAATACACTGAAAGAAAGGGGTAGGTTTGGCTTATGTTCATGGATGTAAAGGTTTGTGTCTTTATTTTTGGGAAGCTGTATTAGTTAATTTTGATCATAAACCACTTGTTGTAATGGCTAAAAGAGGCCTGAAACACAAGGCGGAGGCAGAAGAGTAGCTCCCCATTGTAACTCTTGGTACTTTGCAAGAAGCAGCATGAGTTGCAATGATCCCCCAGACCCAATAGACATTTGCTGTTGGGTCCCAGGGGTGGGGGAATCGAGCTGCTGTTTAGACCAGCTGTGAGCCTGCAGCCAGTCTCCTCTAGCAATGCCTCTCTGCCCCCTCCCAGCCCTGGTGCTGTTTTCAGAATGGGAGGGAAGGAAGGGAGTGGAGGGAGCTCATTCTGGGGGTTGCCCAGCTGGTGCTAGAGTGTGGGGTGGGTGGACTGGATTCCTCCCCCACCTCGGGGGGTGGGGGGGCTCCAATCCACCCACCCCACACTCCAGCCCTGGCTGAAAAATCTCACACCAAACTCCCTTTGCTCCCTTCCCCCCCTCCCATTCTGAAGACAGTGCTGGGAGCACAGCTGCACAGACACAAGTTACTGAAGGTACTGCATTTTGGAGTGTCTTCATTTGAACCCTCATTGCATGAGGTTTGAGATTGTCATGGGATTGCGGCCTTTTAAGTGCTTTGCAGCTGTGCACCTCTGTTTGGTCACAGCTGTTGAACGCTTTCAGGGGCCAGATTGGTCAAAAATTGTCACTTCTTTCTGTGCCTGTAGAGCCCTCAAGAATGCATATAATTTTTCCAGCTATGAATGGATGATATGCAAATTGTATAATAATCTAGAAACAATTTGCTTATTATAGACATACTCTGTAAAAGATTTGAGCAAAAGGCAGTGGAGTGATGTCCACAGTTAGATTATGTTTGTGTGTTAATTTGATTAAAAAAAAAATGAACCTGAGATGAAACATGGATTATGATTTTTCAGATCATAAGGATTAACACCTGGCAGCAAGTAATTAAGGCTATTAGCACAGCATGGACAGAACAGTGGTTTCCGATCCTTACTCTCAGTACTAGATGGGATTTTATTTAAAAGTCCAAGGTTGGTAATTCGTAAACTGTTAGAATAAAATATGTTAAAAAGGAAACATGAAAGTCACTTAGGGGATCATGTATTTAAGAAAATTTCTGGGTATGCTTTATACTGGCCTTAAATGAACACTGACATTTTTGGACCTATTAAGTCTAGTTGCATAAACACAAAATACATGCCAAATTAAGCAACAGAGCCCTGGTTGGTGGCATAGGGAAACATGGGTCTAACAGAACAAAGTAGACATACATTTGTTTAGGCTGACTGGAACAAACTATGTACTTGTCCTAAATTATTATTGTCACTTTTCTGGAAGAGCCTTACTGGATGATAATATAGGTATACAGGTGGCTATGCATATCAATCCATGTTCATTAGACATTGTATAGCTAACACAGTAATGTTTGACATTCTGCCACAATTCTGTCAGCAGGAGTCTAAGCAGTTTGCAGTGAAATTAGGGTTTAGACACACAACTGCTGTTCCCTACCATGTCCCAGTTTAACGGGTCAGTAGAAGTGGTGTCAAAATAATAAAGCACCTTAATAATGAAAAGATGTGAAGTCAAACTTTGATCTATATTTATCACTGTGGGTATACTGAGCAGCACCAATGAAGCATGTGTTGTTGCTGACATTTTCTTCAATAGAAAACCCCTGAAAACAAGGTATCTACCATTAAAAAACTGTCAGAGTCACTGGGGACTTGCAGATATATAAAGTGACACAGAATGCAAAACATATTTGCTGTCCTTAGGATCCTGGAAACTGCCTTCATCATTAAATGATAGTGTGCATATATATGATAAGAAATGGTAGTTGCAAACAGCTGTGGTGTCACAAGAGGTAGCACCACAGTTGTTTGGGGTTTATTCTCCCACTGGTATTCTGAGAATAGCAATACCTCCTCAAAACACCATCAGGGAGAGAGATGGGTGCACCGAGTCAGCTTTATCTTTGTGTGCTTTGGCGTTTTTGTTGATTTGAGAGCTCTTAGCCATCAGAGATGTTACCAGGGATCACTACATGGAAGTGGTTCTTGTTGATCCCTTGAGCCAGCTGATTTGTTAAAGAAGTTTTCAGGCAAGCCACAATCACAGCAAGTTGTGATGGCTGAACCCTAGGCTATTTTGCAATTTGACAAAAGTTGTGCTGAGGTTTCAAGGGGGCCCCATAAGTCCATGCAACCTCTAAGGACAAATTATGAATTGGTAGGATGTTTATATGTGTTTGAAATTCTGTGTTATGTCCATTTCTGATTTTGAATAGTTGTCATTATTATGTGTGGCTGATAGATTGCGGGAAAGTCAGCTGCTCAGAAGTTCTTGCAAGACCAAGTTGGGACCAATTTTGAGTTGTACAGGGGCTCATGTTATGTAATGCTGATGGGTTAGAACTCAACACTGAATGAAGAAGACTGTCATTAGACTTCTTTGCTCTGAGTGACTGCTGAACAGGTTAGTTTCACAGAGCTTTGTGTAACTCGGGATTAATGTTTGGGCCAAATAATATTAATCTTATTCCTTCAGAACTGAAAGAATCTAAGAAGGCATCAAATGTTGTCCTGGTAATACCTTTCTGGCCATCATTGCCACCAGGATGCAAGATGATCACCAGTGGGAAGGAGAGTAGTTTGTTCAATCAAGCCTGAAAGTGAGGGTGTTCCAAAAACCAACCTCTCTTTTGTTGTGTGGCCTGAGCTATGGTGTTAGAGCAATGCTCAGAAAGGACTCTGTCTCATGCCTGTAAGAGAATGTTCCTTACAACTATGGAGACTGATATTAAGGACAGTGGCCTGTATGATGCTTTTCATGGCTCAGAGGTGACATGTAAAATCAAGAATCCTGCAATTAAATTCTGCTAATGGCTGAATTAGTTTTAATAATAGTTTATGTATATATTGCAGTCAGATCTCTTTGGCCTCATTGTTTCACATCTTGACTCCTCCTCCAGTGTATCCTAAAAAAGTTGCCAAACCTCCTCTTATCTTATCCAGCTCTAACCAAGGGCCTGTCCATGCTGCTTATTTTTTTCTTGCACTCTTAGGCCACATGTAGACGTGCAGAGGCATGCACTTGCAGTGCCACAATTTGTGCTGCTACTTTGTACCTCAACACATGCCCCTGAATGTGCACTTTGTTTCAGGACAACTTGTCCTGCTTTGGGCAAACTGCCCCTGCCCAGCCCCTCTTGGCTCCTGGTGTGCTGCAACAGCAGGTACAAATATAGTAGTAACTTTGGCTATCCCTCAATACAAGAATGATGTCTGCCAAGGGTGGCGGAGGGGGGAAGGGAGGATTATTGGTGAGTTTTAAGATAGCTGAAGAGTTCAATCTGTGCTCTGCAAGTTTTTCCACGAATATGAAAGGTGGTACCTTGGGGTGGGGAGAGGAGGGGGAGGGGACAACTGTTAGGCAGGGTGCACCTTCCTTCTCTGCTGTTTCTCGGCTTCCTGAGCAAGCTGGTGCTCTTTGAAGTGGGCTGTAGCTTGATGTATGGTTCAGCACCATTGAGACCTGTTACCAGCCAGCACTTCCCAGTTTGTAAGGTTGATGCCAAACTTCTCAAGGTATATTTTCAGGGTGTCCTTGTAGTGCTTCCTCTGTCCTTTGTGGGTCCTCTTACCATGACTTAGTTGAGAGAAGAGACTTGCTTTGGGAGATGAGTGTCAGACATCCTTACACAGTGGCCAGCCCAGTGGGGTTGATGTTTCATTATCATTGCTTCAGTGCTGGTTATGTTAGCTGCAGACAGGATGCTGGCATTGGTGTAGTGGTCTTCCCAGCTAAAGTGAAGGATCTTCTTGAGGGAACACTGATGGAACCATTCCAGGTGCTTAAGGTGATTTTGATGTTACCCATGTCTTACACACCTGTAGAGGGGATGGGGATAACCATTGCATAGACCAGGATTTTAGTTTCCATCTGCAGATCTCAGTCGGTAAAGACACAGTGAAGCAGCTTTCCAAAGGATACACTGGCACAGTGAATCCTGTTTGATTTCTACATCAAGACTGACTGACTAGGAGAGGTGGCTGCCAAGATATGGGAAATGCTCATTTTCCAGGGGTTCACCACCAGTGGTAATTTGTGGGGGGCATCTTGTGCTAGGACAAGCTAATGGAGCACAGCACGTTGATCTTCCCAATATTAAGGGAGAATCCCAGGCTATGTGGTAGGCACCTGTAAAAAGGTCAAGGGTGGATTGCAGATTAGTCTTAGTGTGCACAAGGATAACATGGTTGCCAGTGCATTGAAGGTCAGTTGTGCCAGTCTTGGTAGCTTTCATTTTGCTGTGAAGGCGCTGCCAGTTGAAAAGCTGACCGTCCATTCGATACTCAGCCTCAATTCTGGGAGGAAGGCAGTCACAGATGAGAATCAAAATCACAGCAAGATAGATTTTGACACTAGTACAGATGGTAAATGGGTCTATCTCTGATCCATTGCAAAGGACTGTGTCAGTTATCCCATCTTCCATAAGGCTTCATGATTGATAGTGTTGAAGACCTTGGTTATGTCAATGAACTCCATAAACAGCTCCTGGTATTGCTCTCTACTCTTCTCCTGGATCTGTTGTGCAACAAAAATCATGTTGGTGGTACCTCATGATGGTCTAAAGCCACACTGGGATTCTGGAGGGACATCTTCAGCAGGGGGCAGGAGGAGATTCAGAAGGATGCAAGTCAGAATCTTTCCGGCAATGGAGAGGAGTGCAATGCCTCAGTAGTTCCCACACTCTGACTTGTCCTATTTCTTGAAGATGGCCACAGTGTTGACATTCTTTAAGTCACGTGGAGGAACATTAACCCATATTTTGGTGAGAAGTTGGTGAAATTTTTGCACTAGAGCTGTTCCACCAGCTTTGAAGACTTCTGCAGGAAAGGCATCTGGTCCTGGCACCTTGTTCTTGGTTTGACTGATGGCATGCCAAACTTCCTTTAAGGATGGGGGATCAGTAGGAGATTCTATTACTGGGTGTTGAAGGATGAACTCAATGGTGGCAGCTGAAACCTCAGATTCACGGCTGAGTAGAATTTCAACACGGGGCCTGCTGGGGAAAGTGGGTGGGAAGAGGGCACTCGGGCTCTGGCCCGTCGCCTGCCCTTCCCTCCCCACTGTCCTTCCCCATGCGTAATTTACAGTTGGGAGGGGGCTACAGTGAATTTTGTGGTGGCTGCAGCTCCCCCTCCCATCCCCGCTGGGACCACTTGGAAGAGCCTGGCATTGCCCTGGCCCCAGCCTGCAGCGGCAGCCTGCCCTTGCCCCTCACGCGGGTCTGGGGGCACCCCCGCCCAACGCCCTCCCCAGGTGTGTGCAGTGGCAGGAGCCACACCCCCTCCCCGTGCTACCCAGAAAAACTGCAGCTCCATCCTGTGCCCCGCCCCAGCTGGGCCTGCACCTTCCCCCATGACAGACTTACCAGCCAGACGTATACCAGCCCTCCAAGCTGCTGAGCCGCATATTGGCAATTGGATTGCTATTGGCCAATATTGCTCCTAAAAAAATTGGCCATCAATATCAGCCCAAAAGATCTGTATCAGTGCACCCTTACTAGAAGCAAACTTTGCCCCTGTGCTGCATATTTGCAGCATGGGACATGTTTTAATGTTCCACGTGTGCGGTTTGTGATGCTACAAACTGCATGTCCCTGCATGTCTGAATGTGGCTGCAGGGCTTATTTGTTGCTGTACCAGTACAAGTGAGGATGGCTTGCACTAATGCAAAAAGTGACTTTGCTAGCACAACATGTAAAGTGAAGGCCACATTGGAATGAGTCACTTCTACACTTATACAACAGATTTGCACCAGGCCTTGTGTTAGCGCAGTGGCATTGGAGTTGTTGTACCAGCCTGAAACAAAACCCCTAGTGCAGACATGTTGCAGGTCATTCCCCTTTTTGAAACTCTTACTGGTTTCTCTCTGTCCTCAAGTTTCCACGTTCCATAATTGGTCTTTACCCCCATTTCCTCTTTATGCCTGTTCCTACTGCACATACTTTGCAAACTTTGATTAAATATACCTTTTGTTTCATTCTTGAGTTTATTTGTGTATCTCTGTGCACTTGGGAATCCATTGCTCTTCTCACAGCCTGACTACCACTTGTTCATTAATATCCCTCCTCAAAATGCCTATTTATATGATTGCATGAATGTGAGAAGCATGTATATCTAGCATTAAACAGAAACTTAGCTGTGACAGTAACCAGGGAGCAGATGACAGTCACTTCCATTCAATCCACAGTTACAAGTATCTTTATTTAAATGTAAACACATATGCTTGCATTTCTTGGAGAATCAACAGCTATATGTTGTCCTCCATGTTCAGTTTGCCTTAAAATAGTCCTCTTTAGTGTATACACTTATTAAAGTTATTTTGTAACTCTGCTGCTGGTAGGAATCATAAGATATGCTGTTTGAATAGCTGTGTTCAAATCCATGTAACCCACAGTACAACCAATCTGTTTCCCCAGGTTTGGAAATGATTTAACCGTGTGTGTGTGTGTGTGTGTGTGTGTGTGTGTGTGTGTGTGTGTGTGAGTGATATATATGTGAGTTAAGTGGTCTGACTGCTTTGAAAATGTGTTGTGCCTGTGGGGATCTGGAAAAAGCCTTAGAGCAGCTTTTCCATCTCTCAGGTTGTCATTTGAACAGTTTGCTGCTGGGGCTTTGTGAGTGACCTTTTCCCATTAATAACACCACAGAAAGGATCACATGTTAATTTGTGGCAAGCCAGAACATCACTATTATAACTCTCTCTGTTTTTCTGTTTATTAGTACTGCTATTTGTTTAACCTAGGGCCAGCAGATTTCTTTACTGTGTGCTTTTCCCTATATAATGCATAAAACAAAAACTGAAGTAAAACTGAGCATGACACTTGAGAGCCCATTCCCAAAGATCTTTCCTTTCTATTCATTTTTATTAATGAGAACCTAAGACGAAAAGCAAACAAAAGCATGTTTGGCACTAAGCCTTCTAGCTTTTGTAGAATGGCACAGAGGAAAGCAACCAAGTGCATGGAGCCCTAGTGTCACTAAAAAAAGCTCTAACTTCATGAATGTGTATAATGTTTTGTACAATATAGTCCAGGAGTGAGTGTTTGATTTATTCAATCTTTTTATTTCCTTCCAAACATAAATGGATTGATCTCAGCCTTCTTGGCTTTAATATTTAAAAAATAAATTGCAAAAGCAAATTTGGAGGCGTATTTACCAGGTAAACTTTTTATTAAAATAAAAATGATGTTTTAATTTGTTGGGAGAAGTGGTAATTTGTCAATGACAGTTTCACCAAGATGTGTTTTCAGGATTGGTTTATTAACCAATTATTAACACCAATGATTAACACATTATTTATTAATACTGCTTATTTGCAATCACTGATTACTGGAGCATGTGTACATTAAGCCCTAGACTGCTTAGGTGCTGGGTGCCTGCTGAAACTGCTAATTACCCACAGCTGTCAGTGAATTAGTGTGAGTTGAGGGTCCTTGGCAACTCACAAGATTAGGCTGTGATGCCAGTCACAGAGTTGTGGCCCCCTCAGAAGAACCTGAGGCACTCAGGCACTTGCAGGATCCTGCCCATGCTGCAAATAGTGATGTCACACAGGGCACATGCAGGGTACCTGACATACTGTTTGTCCTAGTTTGGATTCAGTTTTCACTTTCATCTCTCTCCCTCTCTTTTGTGGTTTACAGTGATGAGCAAATGTTTTTTTTAGCAGCCTTTTTCTTCTGGTGTAGTTTGCAAGCTGCCCCTTGCAAAGGAATGCCTGTGGCACGCCCCATCTCAATTTGGCCTGCAACAGGAACAAATAGCTGTAAACTTTAGCTTACCAAGCTATTGATTATTTGAAGGGGAATGGGTGCGTACAGTGTAATATATTAAGTGAGCTCAAATATATAGCGACACTAGCACAAGCCTGCAACTGCAAACATCACAGTGAATAAAATTTCAAGTCTGTGCTGCTTACTTTGCTTTGGGTTTCTGACCTTCTGTTTGCCCATATGCCAACACTCTCTGATATTTCTTTCCATAGAGCAAACATACTTTCTACCCGAATAGCTTATTTTAGATGAATAAAAAGAAGTACCCACAAAGAGAACAAAAGCAATGGTTTCTCTGGGAGAATATGCAGCTTTTCTCTCCTGTGATAACCTGCATGAGGCTGAAGGCCAAATGGCATTCATCAGAGTCCTTAGAGCTTTACCGGCTCAGTGCATAGAAGCAGAGGTGTAATAGTTAGACAAGCTATGCACTGCGCAACTCAGCCTAAGGAAGTCCCACCTTTATGCCACCTGAGTACCAGAGGATAGATACGATGGAAAGGAAGTTTCTGTGGTGTTTAGAGGAAACAGTTTGACCCATCAAAGAGAATATTTGGACAAGGGATTTGATTTTTCACAAGAAAAAGAATTGCAGAGAAGTATGCATGTGTTAGAGGTTGAAGGAAGCAAACAGGCTTCTAACTCTTGCTTGTGCTAGTTTACTCTGCTGTAAAATTTCTCACCATTAATATCTACAGGTGGAGGTTGTTGCACTGGTAAGGCATAGTATCTACCAAGGCTTTTACCATTTTTCCATCTTAGACCCCTTTTGAGCAGGGTCAGGCAGATGGCAGGGCAGGGTAGAGCAGCACCTTAGAGACTAACAGGTTCAGAGAGGCATAAGTTTTGTGGGCAGTAGCCATCTGAAACATATGCTTATGCATATTGGAACTAGTTAGTTTCTAAGGTGCCATCCTGCCTTGCCTTCTTCCTCAAGGGAGACTAACATGGCTAATTCCCTCTCTTGGCTACCACAGTGGTAAAAGTGCTTGTGCCCTGTACAACAGTGTTCCTACTCTTGCCAGTGGAACTTCACTGGTGGCAGTGGTAGATATTCATAGGGGCTAAGGCAACAAGGTTGTATTGCCTGGAAATTTGACTAGACAACCTGGTGCTTTTCTCTTTAAGTCCCTGTGATCCTTTGATCTCTTTGCATTGTTGCTATTGTTTTTATCCATTTTGTGTTGTAATTGATACCCATTTTGTGACTGACTGATGTTGTTAGTGCCATGATCCAGGAAATATGTAAGAGTCAAGTATAGTTTGACTCTCCCAACCATACAGTTGGTTCATGTAGCAGACATAAGGTTCTGACGCCAGAGTCTGCCATCCCCAACAGTCAGGTTCGCCTGTTGTGCCCTTCAGCTTCTGTGGCATTGCCTCCTCATTTCCTACTTGCTGCACCTTCATTGTTCAATATTAGGATACATTTGGAAGGCTGCCTTTAGAAGCCAGTGTAGCCTCTGGAGGTTTTTCCTTCTTTGGCACAATCCTCAGGGACTCTGTCCCTTGGCACAGTCTTCCAGGACTATTTTAGCTCAGCATAGTTATCTGGAATGTGCTCCCCCATTAGCACAGTTCATAGGATCTCCTCCTCAACACAGTCCTTTACGTTTTCACCCTCAGCCCTGTTATCCAGTGTTCTTCCCCCTTTGCACAGTTTTTCCTGGGTGTATTCCCCCTCTGCATGGTCCTCTGGGCCTCTTCTTGTCTACCTTTCCTCCGCTCACTGGGCCCCTGGCCCTACCACTGTCACCATCCTCAGTCCTATGTAATGCAGCATCTTCCATTGAGCGTTTGGAGTAGTTCTGTAGGGCTGCCACCTTCTGCAGGAGACACTCCACAGCACCCTCAACAGGGCCTCCCAAGTGGCCTCAACTCATCCCTTCTAGCCAGTTCTATGCCTCATGGCTGTCATCTCAAGCTTCAGGTAAATCCTTGGGTTTGCCTTTTCCTAAGGCTCCCCCTTCTTTTGTCTATAGGCTAGGGTTTGCCTTTCACTGAGGCTCTTCCCCACTCCCATCTACAGCCTGGGGCTGGCCTTTTAGGAGTTCTTGCTTGTCGGCTGGTACCAACTCAGCAGCCCCTGTTCTTTCTGGGTTACTCACAAGATCCCCCTCATTCCTAGGGACTCCTTCTCCAAGTTGACAAAGACAGCTTCACAGCCATTTTCAAAAAGCTCTTTTCTCTTGCGTCCTGAGCCCAGGTGCTCTCTCATTTAGAAGCCAGGTTTATAGAGCCCTGGGCTCCACCCCTCCTAGTGGTCACATGCTCTCTAAGGTGAGGGACAGACATTACACACAAACTGGTTTAAGTGATCAGAAACTGGTTTAAACTTGTAACAGAACAGATGTTCACTGCATATAAACCAGTCTGAAAATGGCTGAAACTGGTTTGAGATAAACCTGGTTGAATGTAGTATCAGACTTAACTGATTTGGGTCACACCAGTTTATGCCATATCTGTCCCAGACCCCTTGCTGGTTTAAGATAAACCAGACTCCCCCAGCATCCCGGCATGCTCTCTGGGCTGGGCGGGGTTCTCTGCTCCACAGCAGGGCTGGCCTCTCCCTTCTGCTCCCATGCTGGAGCTCCGGCAGAGACTGAGAGCATCTCTCTGCTAAACAGGGATTATTCCCCCACTCCTCTGCTTTACACAGAAACGTTTCAGCATTAGCTAGCAGACCACATGCTGGCTTCAGTCCGTGCTGTGGGAGATGACAAAGGCAGACAGGCTTTTTGGAGCTAATCAACGGGTAGGAGGTAATGTCCTTGTTTGGAAAAGCTGTTTAAGAAGAGCTTGAACTAATGGAGAGAAGCTTTGTTTTCTTAATGGGTTGATGAACACTGAGTTAGGGGTGATAAACATTCCCTGCTGGGCTGCTCAGGACGTGGGGGGGACATCAGAGCATCCTCCCAGGGCCTGGCCATGTCCCCCTCCCCTCAGTTCAGTACTATGGAAGGGATGGGAGGGCTGTGTGGCAGAAGGCCACCTCTGTTTCTCCCCATAAACTCTGCGACAATTTGGTTAGGATGGGCCCAGCAGAGGATACACACCTTACCCTATCTCTTTAGGTAACCTGAGTTGGATACATTCCTGATGGAGGGGGAAAACCTGCTCCCTCTGCCTACGTGACTGGTACCACATACCTGGGTGACGGGCTTGCTCCCTGGGGAGCCAGGAATTGCCAGTCTTCCCAGCAACTAGTGATGCATTTCAGATTGGTTGGCTGCAGGTGCTGGCCTCCGTTGCACCAGGTAAATGAGGTCACAAGGGCTAGATAAGTTAAGGACTGCCCAGGAGGAGGGGGCAGCAGTGATGAGGAAGGCTCAGAGAGAGAGAAGAGCTGAACCATCTGAAACTTGCTGTCTCTCAAAACTCATGATCAAGGAACTGCCTGCCTCCAGAGGGAATCTCCACCTGCCTCTGGATAATACTTGTGAGTAAGCTACCTGAGATCTAACTAGATATATAGCTTGCAGTAACTCAGATGCATGATCAAAGGCTACCTAGCCATGCCAGTTTGCTCTATGGGATTTCTCTGATATTGCTCTACCCTGTACCCTATTCCAACCCTATCCCTTGTAACCAATAAAGTTTTCCTTTGTACCTAGTGGGGGAGACTTATTGGGAGTGGGTCTAGATTATGCCTTGGGGTCCCCTTGGCTTGGCTGAATAAGCCAGACCAGTACTTGTGCTTCTGACTGAGGGAAGCATCCCAAGTTCTTGAAGTGAATCAAGTACCCTCGAGGGCTACTAGTCCTGTGTTTCCCAGGATGCGCAGAGCCAGAATCAAGTCCAGCCCTCGGTGGTAGCAGTGGAACCCCCAGACTAGTGGGTGTGCTCCAGGAAGGGGGTCAGCCAGATGTGAGGCACCCCCAGGGAGGCACTCGGAGCCTGGAAGGTGGTCAGGCGCAGTGAGGTGGGTGGCTCAATGCAGGAGCGCCCCCTACTGGCCTGCCACGGCTGCTGTAGCGTCCCCCAGCTTCTAGCCTGAGCCACTGCAGGCATATGCCTCAGTTTTTTCTGTTCAGAGGGGATGTCTGTGCAGTTACAAACCAGTTTAGCCTAGCCAGGTTAGACTAAACTGCAAAGATTGAATCAATTTAGGCTCAGGATTTTTGAATATCTGTTCCTAGCCTATCACTTTAACTGGACCCAGTGGTTTTTCATTAGCTCCTTTTGGCTGCCTATTTGCAGCTGGCACTAATTCAGGAGCCCAGAATTCTTGGAGGCACCTAATACTGCCTTCACTCCTACTTGAAGTAATAGGGGCTAGAGGCCTCCTGTTGCAGGCCAATAAAAGATATCACCCATCTTCTTCAAAATATCCTTACCTCCCAGCTTGTTTTTAACCTTATTCTGGGGATCTCTGTAACAAGACAAACAGTCTGTCTGGGCCAAGTCAGGGCCTAACTACTGTTATTAAAAAGCAGAGTCCTTTCCTTATTGACATCAGTGGAACCAGGGTAGGTATCTACTGTTAAACGCACACTCTCCTAAACTTAATCCTGTATCTGTTAATATTTTATGCACACCCACCTGCTCCAAAATGTACTATAAATTGTAGTGAAGGTATGCAAGTGTTTTTTCTTTAGTGAATAGGACTGATAACCAATGCTCAAACTAACTAATCCCCTTCCTGTCGAATGCAAAGAGGAAAAAAAAATCCTTGAGATGGGTTTCATATCCAGCCCACACCGAATACGACACATTTAGAGATGCTTTCGTATGTTCAGGTAAGCAGGCTGCTGCTGGGGAAGAAGGTGAGCTCATTAACACCTTGGATCAAAACAAGCTAACTTCCTTTCCACACAGAATATTCTATTTTTCACATAGGCCCTTTGAGCTTCTTCTGTGTTCACACTTGTGTGTTTCAAACACTGCAGTACAGATCGCTCTTTATGAATGGGCTCACAGGCTGTGCTGATGAGGTCATAGGTCTCTATTTAAAATTCACTTTACTCTTCCTGTCATCCGCTGCCTTGTGCATTTTGCAGATGCAGGGGCATTGAGACTCCACATTTCAGGCCTCATGAAAGGTAAGGCTTTTTTAGCTTTAAAGCACCCATGTGCACAACTTACAGCTCTGAGAGTCTTTGGCACAACTTTATAAAAGCTATTAATTCACAGCTGGCATCTCACCCTCCATTTGGGGAGGATTATATAAAAAAATACTAATAGGGCCATTTAGAGCATTGTGACTGCATAAAGGCAGAAAAAAAATTAATGCAAAAAGCCATATTTGCCTCCACACAAGACTTATTTGGAAGCACATTGAAAGCCCTTCTTTCTGTCAGAGCAGGAGGCTCCTGAAAGATTTCAGGTGTACAGCAGTCCACCTTTTTGCTCATGTAGCTATAGTAATAATGAATGGTTCTCTCACAAAAAAGTCATTTCATCATGCAGTGAAGGTGGGAGCTGTGCACATGATTAGTTCAACAAGAGGAAGGTGATAGGCCAGACAGAGCCACTTGTGTTCTCTGCTGCAGTGGGGACAGTAGTTAGTTGGTGCAGTCCCATTGTGGGCAGAGCAGGCATAGGGCAAAAGGTAGCTAAGTGGAGAGGGACTGCTTTACCCCCTCTCTGATTGGCTTTCTTGATGGGAGTCCTGTGGTTGTGTCTAAATGACCAGCTGGTCACCAGTCTCTTGACTATGCTAGCAGTCCCATATTCCTTTGGTGAAAATGGCTCTCTTTATCAATTGTGTTTATACATTACTTTAAAAGAATTCATTGTAATTTAGTGTTGTGGTAGTATCTTTTTGTGAGACATTTGGTGCTCCGTTGGGCTGGATACAGTACACGTTCTGAGAGTTGGTTCCTGTCCCAAAGAGATTACTTTCTTTTTAAAGGTCCCTAGCCTTGACTGGAGCTTAGGCAAGCTACTGCAATAGAAACAATAAATAAATTATAGGTATCTAACTTCCTCAATCCACAGTCAGTGGGCTCTAGGATCCAGTGGAGTTTGTAGTAGATGTGAGAACACAGCACAATTGAAGGAGGTTGGAAAAGCTTGAAAATGTAGTACAGATCGTGTATGAATACCATTCAGTTTGAGACAGAGAAAAGGATGATGTATTTGGATGGAGCATGCCATTTGTGAACTAATATGATGATACATATATGTATGGATATATATATATGCCATGTAGTGTAAACTCCAGAGATAAAAAATTCATAACATAGAGCTTAATATAACAGTATGTACCCAGGGTGAGCACAATGTTCCTCAAACTGGGCTAGGCTGAAACTTGACAGCTCAAGCAGAAATATTGGCATCTCTTGGGGAAACAATAAACTTGATGTATGTGAGAAGGGTAATAATCATGGTGCTGATGCTGGTTCTCATTAGGGCCTATTTTGCTGGCAAGTTGAGATAAGTGGGACAGCAGAGCTGGTAATGTCAGTGATGAGTGACAAATAATTTGAAATTGTCCCCTCACCCCACATTTTGGATGTGGATTGGCAGTACTGTTAGTATCTCATGTGGCCAAGCATCATTATCATTAGCATTACAAGAGTGCCCCCACCCGAGAACAGGGCACAGTTGTGCTAAGCTTTGTCCAGGGGAAGAATTTCTTTGGGTGATATCTTTGATTGGACTAACTGCATAGTTGGGATAGAATTAGACAAGCTTTCAAATGCGTGGCATTCATCTTCAGGTCTGAAGAGTAAAAGCCAGCACAGTGATGGTAAAAAATAAAAATAAAAGTAAACCAACAACCCCCCCCCCCCCCAACTCCCCAGTTCCCCTCCAAAACCCAACCATTGGAAGGGGTGGGGGAAAATCCCAGGAGTCTCTGTGCAGGCATATAACCTGAGGTGGTCTCTACCTTGAAGAGTGCACAGTCTAGACAGACAAGTGGTGCTAGAGAAAACAGAAGTGAAAAAAGGATGCAATTTGCCCACAGCCATAGAGCAGAAGATGGACAAGATGCCTATCTTCTGCCTCTTAACCTATGTCAAAATGCATACCATGCTGCCTTATATGAGGTAGGAGTGAGCCTCCTGAAATGATTCTGGAGAAATTTAATCACTTCAGGGAAAAACATGGTACTGATTGGGTGTTGTCTACACATGCATTTATGTGTGCCTAAACTTAATGCGCATTAGCTTAATGCGCATTAAGGTGATTTAGGCAGGCATGTGTCTACATATGCATGTGCGTTAATGCACTAATGCAGGTATGCGGACCGACTTGGGACTAAAGTTAGTCCCAAGTCAATGGACACACACTGCGTTAATGCGTATTAGTGCATCTGTGTTTGCTAATGTGACTGAGTTCTTTGCGCATAAATTTGATACCTGCTTTATGCATTCTCAATAGCCAAAGGAATTGAGAACTAAGTGGCATTGCAGAAAAGCAAAGCCACCAACATCAAGTTGTGTTGCAAAGGGAAAAAAATACATATGTGCACCATGGACTTCTGCTATTTTGCTTGCTAGTTTATGAAACCTGAATGGTCATTGGTTTGTTTGTTTTTTTCTCACACACACATCTCTATTGCTTATTTTCATCTGCTGTGGGAGATAATTAGGTAATTTTCTGTATTAAGAAAACTGGTGAAATGGTAACATCACGTCTGTCAAGACCTCATCTTATACATCTCCTTTAGGAAAAAGGATGCATTATTATTGTGTTAATGAATGTAGGTTAACTAATTCAAGGTAGAATCCTAGTGAAAACAGTAGTATGTACCCCTCCCCGGTGTTACCAGATCTGGGTGAAGACTAAAGGGAACTTTTGGATTCCCTAAGCTGCTAACATACCTGAAAACTACACTTGCATTTCTTCATTAGTATTTTGCGTTGAATTAATTGCCCCCTATTAGGTTGTGTGAGGTAAAGAGACTCCTTTTTTTCCTATGCTTTGTAAGGGGTGGATTGTTAGTTATTTAGCTATGTATTAATGATGTGCTTTGTTTTGGATAACACATTTTGCTTCAATATAATCAACATTTTGGGCAAAACATGCCTTTTGTGAAAGAATCAAAACATCCCCTGTTAAAGTGCAGATATGATCCTAGTTAAAAAGAAATGAAACATCCAGCCAGCCCACTGATAAAATGAGAGAAGACCAGTCTTAACACTCCTAATATTTTGAAGGTAAAAACAATAAGCAGGTGGGGTGAAGAAAAGCTTAATATTTTGGAAAAAAGCCGTTTCAAGTTGCTTTTCTGGGTGTATGAAGAGGGTAGAATATAGCTTTAAAATAATTCAGGTCCCATTTGAAGTTCTGATAGGAAGCTTGTTTCGGCCTTCCTGTAATCACTTGGAATGAATAGCTTGAAATACCTGCAACCTTCCTGAATGGAGTGGCTGGTGTGTTTGTAGAGCTACGGACAGAATAATACTCCACTTGGTTTTAAAATGTAAGTGTACACATTGGACTTATTCAGTAGATACACTCCAACTGTCTCAGCGATATGATTATTGCAACTTCTTTTTTGCTTTCTCATATCTTTCATGTACATGTGCCAGCTGATATGGGAACTGTGACATACCACACCCCCATTGGCAGGGAGGAGGATCACATGACTTGGTCTCATCCAGGCCACTTTAAAGGAGCCGATAAGCTCTATCTTCCATTTAACTTGGCCTTTAGGAGATGTTTGTGGAAATTTCTGCAAAGTAGGTGACATCAGTTGTTGTCACAGCTGCTGTGTAACTCTGCAAGCCTGTGCCCATTTGGGGTGTGTGCGTGTCTGTGTCTGTGTACATAAACATGCATTGTTAATAGATTAGATCCAAAAGCAGGCCCTATTCAGTAGGCCACTATATTTGGTTGCTCAGTATTGGTGCATTTCAACATCATCAAACCTAATACCATGGTACAGTCAGTTAATCAGAAAATAAAAAGATGGCAATAGCTTTGGTATGCTGAAATTTCCTTTGAAACAAGACTTCTCCTAGGGGAATTCCAAGTGTAAGCATGTGGGACATATTCCAGCTGCCAGCTATACAGACCTAAAATAAACTTCAAAATGCTGTATTTGGAGCCAGATGCTGCCATCTCAGGCAAGTAAATCTAACTAGCTACAGTAATAAACGTTCAGCTTGCTCCCTTTCCCTTCCCCCAGGCTAGAATAGCAAAGAGGAGTCCTATTTGAAACAGAATCTCAAAGGTCAATATTTTTCTCATTCAAGACCTAAAGTGTGTTTAATTCTCAAGAGTCTCTGAAGTGACACACTTTGACATCCGGCTGTAAATGCAGGAAAGAATAGTTCTTTTGTATCTTGCGGGCATAGGCAGGATCCTGAAAAATATAAATAGGAGAGTCAAGAAAGGGTTAAACAATGAGTTAATCTTGCTATGCTTGATGATGGTTTCCCAGTTATTACTGTAATTCAGAAACAGTAGTGAGCCCTGTCAGTCTGAAGCCAAGGAGAAAGCAGGACAGGATGGCACCTGAGACTGGTTGCTATGAAGTGCTCATTTGCTCTCTCAGTCCATCTACTTCTGAGGTTGCAGTCTGATGTTATACCACTAAGAATATTTTCCTTATTAAACCACAAATATCAGGAGTCCTTTGATTTTAGATTTAGGTTTTATTTTTCTTGATGTTATTTTCTTTTGCTTGCCATATTGACATACACAAGCTCATAAATCATTGGTAATAATCAGGTTCTGCTCTGCCAAAAACCCAAGGAAGAGATAATTGAGAGATGCAGAATTGGTAGTTTGATACCTAAACTGGGCATGCCTTCAGGAAGGTTTGAGGGAAAAAAAGGAAGGAAAGAATGTGTGCCTTGTGTTACAATTAACTTTTTTAACATAATTGATTTCTAGGGGGTCCCAGGTTCACGTGAGATGGGCAAGTCAGTTCATGCAATCTATGTGGACCACTCCTGAATCTTTCTCTGTTTTTAATATGTGAAAGATCATTCCTCCAGACCCCTGAATTTCTTTTCCATAGATTAGAACTTGCTGAACAGCATACCACACAATGCTTAGGAATTTGTTTAGTAGTGTTTTGTTAAAGCAGGGCACTAAAGCTCTACTACCCATCTTAAAGAATATATAAATATTTGACATAAGGAAAGAGGAAAGAACTAAAGAAAGAAATATGTCTTGTGCAAACAGACAAGATTTAAAATTTCACAAACGTATAAGGGGAGGCTCTGTCACACTATGGTTAGTTCAACACAATGCCTGAGCTCACACTTCTGAATCCCATAGCAGAAATATCTGTCACCCAAAGTATTTATAGTTCTAATGCTCTGGAAGGCAGATAAATGCTTATTTGTGTATGAAACTACAGCTTTGCAGGAGGAAGAAAGAGACAGAGCAAAAATAACGGACTTGACAAACTGCTGTTCCTGCTGCATAAATTATTCCCTTCACCCTTACTACTCTTTTCACATTAAGCCAGTGACCACTTTGACTGTTACTTTGTGTCTGGTATGTATCCAAACCTCTCACTGCAACATCAGAGATGTACAAGAAATTCCAGGGATATAATTAAATATTGTATCACACTATTATTTAACAAGTAAAGTATAGTGATAAGAACTGCCATTCACTGGATCAAACCATAGGTCCATCTTGCCTAGCATCCTGCATCTCACAGTGGCAGACAGTGGATGCTGAAAGGAAGAGTGCACTGAGTATGACCAGGGTTTTTTCCTGCTGTTCTTCTCTCACTCATAGTCTCCAGCATATAAAGTCTAGGTACAGAGATTATAATTTCAGGAATACAGTCGCCACCAGTTAGTGGCAGTATGTTGGTTCCCTGGTCCTGTGTTGCTTGTAAGAGGCTGTGGCTGTTGTAGGGAGAGTCCTCTGACTACCTGTTATGGAAAACATTCCCACATGGGTGGGGCCTGCATGGGCAGGGTGCTCGGTTGGGTGGCTGGGATGGGGCTGCAGGCAGGTGGGGAGCAGTGCCTGGGAGTGAGACAGGCATGCAGAACTGGGGAGACCCTGGGATCTTGGGGTAGCGACAGTGTGGGGCTGGGGACCGCAGCAGAGCCATAATCCACTGCCCACACATCCCTGTGACAAGCGCAGGCTCCTCAGACAGGTTGTGTGGGGAGCAGATAGTAGCCTGGCCGTAGCCCCGGCCCCATGCTGTCACTGCCCCAAGAACCCAGACCTGGCTCTGGATGCAGTTCCCTGCCTGCCTGAGACCCCATCCTGTCCACCCAGCCATGCGGCTCCCACCCCGTCTCTCATTGGGTGGTGACAGCATGGGGCCAGGGCCAAGGCTAGGACAGATTCATGATCTGCTGCCCACATGTCCCTGTGACAGGTGCCGATTCTGCGGGTAGGGACATGTTGGCTGCGGATTGCTGCTCTGTCCTGGTCCTGGCCCCGGCCCTGGCTCCATAATCCCAGGGTCTCCGTGAAGACTGGCTGGGAGCTACGTGGGCATGGCATGTGGCTGGGTAGATGGGATGGGGCTGTGGGCAGGTGAGGAGCTGTATCCGGGATTTTAGGGTGCTGAGAGTACATGGTTGGGGCCTGGGGCAGAGCCATGATCTGCTTCTTGCATGTCTCTTTCTGTGGAGCCAGCACCCATTGCAGGGGTGTGCAGGCAGCGGATCATGGCTGGGCCCTGGGCCCTGGCCCCACGCTGTGACCACCCTGTGACCCCAACCTGTGATCCCGGCCTCACCTGAAACTTAACTGAAATATTCTCATAGTATTGCAGTATAACATTTCCTTTAAACTATTTTATATAAGACACCTATCCTCACATTGTCAGTTTTTTAGTTTTCTATGAATTTACTGCATTTAAGGCTTTCCATTTTCTTTCATCTGGAATAAAGCCACCCTTATTGGAGGCCTAAGTATTACAAAAGTTGGAACTAAATAAATACCAGAGAGACAGCTTTCTCTCCATCTCAAATCTTAGCTGTTTAAAACTCTTAAATCTAAATGTTTCAGCAGCTCCATGTAAGCATTTGAGACTGATTTTAAAACAAAAAGGATAGCGGAATTTGTTGGACACATTTGAAATTTCACTAATTTGAATGCCCTATCTTTGCCATAATTATTTTCTCTATGAAACTGAGCCAGGGCTGAAGAATCTGCTATTGTGAAGTTATCCATGTACAAAAAATGTTTGCTTGGAACATGCCTATGGGAGAGAATGTGTTGTTCTTGCACACACAGCTGGAAAATAGTTGGAACTGATTTGTGGTCCTTTTTCTTGAAAATCTGAACACAAAATCAAGTCTGGCAAAACATAGATGTTTTCTTCCTAAAAGGAATGACCTAACAAATTTGTGCGCACCTGACAAATAGTGTTGGAACTTATCATTAGTTATATCCAAGCATTAAACTCTCCCTCTCACTGACCATCATGGTAGCAGACTGTTCTTTATCCTTCCAGGAGTACCTAAAGGAGTAGGAGGACACAGGTACAGTGGAGCAGTTGATGCACAATAAAGTTTTGCCCCCTTTTACCTTTGTGGAAGATGTTTGCCTTCACTGTTTTTATTTTTCTGTCTGAAGACATAGGCAGTCATGGACAATTAGGCTGTTGGGCTAAAGTGCAGACACTCAGAAAGTCCAAGGCTGAATCAATTCAATCTTCACAGGCTAGTCTAAACCAGGGGTAGGCAAAGTTTTTGGCCAAAGTGCCAAAAAAACTGAAGTGTCTGCCTTGTAAGGTGCTGGAATGCTGGCATGCCAGAAAAACAAAACTGGGGCAGGACGCACTGCATATTAATATAGTTAATAATCATACATGTTGCTCTTCTTTTTGCAGTAAATACCAGGTTTTCTAAAAATTCTAAACCTGATGACAATAAATAAAAAGTCATATACTACCTTTGTTGTTGTGTATTCTTTTTTTGTTAAGCATGTTGTGATGAGAGAGAGAAAAAGAGAGAGAGAGAGAGAACCAGGGAGGGCAAGAGAGAGAAATAGGGACAGGAGAGGGGGAGAGAAAAAGGTGGGGAAAGAGGGAACAGGAAAGAGGGAAAGAAAGAAAGGGAAAGAGGGAAAGAAAGAGGAGAGAGAGAGAAAAAAGGGGAGACAAGAGAAAGAGGGAAAGAAAGAAAAAAGAATAGAAAAGAGAAAGAAGACAGGGAAAGAAAGAAAAAAGAAGGAGAGGAGGAAAAAAGAGAAAAATGAGAAAGAAAGCAGGAAAGAAAGAAGAGAGAGAAAAAAGACAAGAGAGGAGAGAGAAAAAAAGTGAGAAAAGAGGAAGAAAAAAGGAGAAAAGAGGAAAAAAAAGAAGAGAAAAGGAAGAGACGCAAAGAAAGAGAAGAGAGGAAAAAAAGAAAAAGAGAAAAAGGGAGGAAGGGAAAGAGGAGGAAGGAACTACAAGGATCAGTCACTAGAGCCTGGCTGCCCTCCCCCCAGCAATGCAGGCATATGGACAAGCAGCACGGGCATTGGACTCATGACACAGCAGCCACTGCTGGTGCTGGTGGTTTCCCTTCCCTTCTCCTCCCCGGTCCTGCAACAATGCAGCCAGGTAGGAGGGGATAGTGGCGGTGGTGGAGGAGATGTCAGGGGAGGCTTGCTGCACAGAGTGGTGGCTGAGCTCAGGCTACTTGCCACAGCCTTGACCCCAGCTCCAGACCTGGCCAACAGTACAGTGCAAGCTGCTTGGGCTCCTGCTAGCAGCCTTAGAGGAAATCGGGGTGGGGTGGGGGGAATATTGCCCCTGCATGTCCCCCTTACTAGTTGCTTATGATACCTTGCCAAAGTCAGTGTGAGCTCTGGGTGCTGTTTCAATGCCATTTCTACCCCCACACCTGAGGCAGCTTGCGTGGGGAGAGTCTTCTGGCCTCAGTTTGGGGGAGGCACCAGGGGCAGGGTGAGGAGAACACAGGCAGGGATGCAGTCAGCCTTCTGCTGACCCTGCTCCCGGTGCCTGTAGCTGAGTTTGTAAAGGTTTGTGAAGCTCAGCACCACCACACAGACATTGGGGGCAGGGTCAGCAGAACACAGGCAGTGTGCCCGTGTTCTCCAGCCTCACCCCTGGTGCCTGTCACGATGATGGAAGCTCTGGCTGCTCCAAAGAGCCCAGAGTAGCAACTTAATTAAAAAAAAAAATTTTTAAACAATTTCCTCAGCACACTTTCTGGTGTGCTGAGGCAAATGTCTCCGTGATGCCACCAATTGGCATGCATGCTGGGGGGTTGCCTATCCCTGGTCTAAACTGTGTAGATTGAACTGATAAGCAAATGAACAGACATTCACTTTTGATTCTGGAAATGCAACCACATGCCTGCAGTGGCCCAGCAAGAAGCTGGGAGGCACTAGAGCATGCCTTCCTGCTCAGCTGAATCAGACAGCTTGAGCCAAGGCTAGCCTGCCCACCCTGTGGGAGAAATGCAAAGCATTTGGGCATGCTGAGAGGTTGTGAGTTAACTTGACTCTGGAGGTGATCTGGGACAGAAGTCCAATAAACCAATTTAACCTAAATCAGTTAAGTCTAATACTACATCTATCCAGCTTTATCTTAAACTGGTTTCAGTCATTTTGAAAGCAGTTTATGTGTAGTGAACTGTTGTGTTATAGTTTCGAATTGATTTCTGATCACTTATACCAGTTTATGTGTAATTTCTGTCCCAGAACAGCAGTATCTTTTAAGGATATTTTCAAATTTGCTATGGGCAAATAATAAATTATATTTTTTAGCACCTTCAGCCTGAGATCTGAAACACAACTGGGATTCATTCAATATCTATGAGATAAAGTAGTGTTTCTAGCCCCATTTATAGTTGGGAAGTTGAGATATGGAGAGATTAAAAAGCCTCCCAAAACCAAAGTTCATTATAATAAAATTCTCTTTGGCTAATTTATCTTGCAGTGTGCTTCTTAGAGCTTAAACCAATAATTGTTTTCAAAATCATTGATATCATGACAGGAGTTAGAAATTCATTTAAGCTGAACTGATCTGAGAATTGTCCCATGTAAATAATACAGGAAAGCGACTTATTATTCACAAGGAGTTGTGAACTGCAGAGAACTGATAAACCTAGGATCCCCTGTTTCTCTGCTGTTTTCAGTATCTGTAGCAACAGGCTGAATAGATACTTCCCTGATAACTCAGTCTTGCAGAAAACTGTGCTAAGCCAACAATGCACTCTGGTTTCCACAGCACAGAGTCCTTAGGGTTAGCAACATACCTCACTGTCTTAACTGTGCATGAAGTTTCTTAAGTCTAAGTGTGGGGGGAAAAAACCCATCAAGACAGCTGAATAGAGCTTATTCAGTCCCCTGCTTTCTTACCTTCCCCACAAGTGCAGCCTGTGGTTCTTCCCCAACTGAGGTATGGGAGGATGCCGAGGAAGACCCATGGTTCCAAAACCATTGAGCCACCATGAAGCAAGTGAAACTGAGGCAGGAGAAGAGGAGCCCAGCTCTCATGCATTCCTACAGTGCAGGACATATTTGGTTTTGATGAGTTCAGTTTGACACAGCAGGGAAGCTCCCACAAAAGGTGAGAGAGACATTTTAGCTCCAGGTTCTTACAGACCCTCTTCTGACACCAAGTTACCATTGAGTTTAAGAGCTAACTGAGAGCATAGCATTATTTACACTGATGGATTAGCGCTAGTTGAAATCAAGGTTAATCCATTTTTTTAAACCACATACAAAAGACCGCTATGATTATTAGCTAAGAAGAAAAGTAGACAATAAGACAATTCTCAACCAGTGCTGGGGCTATCTGGAGTGCCTTGAGATCTTTTCAAGGGTGTGGTGGGGTGCTGTACAATGTTAGCACCCTTAGGAGCACAAACATGATTCACAAGGTAAAAGCAGAGTAGATATGCATCTTTATAGACTACCTAAATGAGACAGAGAGAGAGAGAGTGAGAGCACGCAAGCTTTCATGAACCCAAGTTCACAGCATCTGCTGAAGTGAAAGGACTGCAGAAAGCAGAGTATGAAGTGGAATGAGAGAACAGGTGGGAAAGCAGGAGGGAGGAGGAGGGGGATGCTGTGAGAGGTATACATGCAAAGAGCCCATAGGAACAAAGGGGTCAAAAAAGCCCTGTTAAAATCATACTTAAAGCACTATAATTTGTGGATGATTTCTTGTTCCTCAGTTTTCCATTCAAACTGGTTTTTAATTTTTTTCTGCCTGAGAACAGCAATTTTGAGGTCAGTAATGGAGTGTCCAGGGAGTCTAAAGTGTCCTGCTACAGGTCTTTGTATCCTTCTGCAGCTGATGTTGAGATAGGTGTTCATTCATTCTTACACGTAGATATTACTTTGTCTGTCTGATAGAGACAGAAGATGGGCATTGTAAGGTGGTTGTGTATATGATGTTTGTAAAGTTGCAGGTGAATACACCTTGGATGTTATACTTTTTATTAGTTCCAGTGGTGGTGTGTTCTGTATTGATATGGGGGCACAGCAGGCATTTGGGTCCATTGCAAGGCCTGGTGCCTCATTGAGGATGGGAGTTACTTACTCTGTTGCTTGAGAAATTTCATTTGAGATTGGGAAGCTAGAACAAGTTTGTCCCCAAAATGAATCAGAAGTCAGCGTTATCAGAGGGTATAGCTTAGCGCACAGACTAAACTGAGATATTTAACTTGAAAAGCCAAATTGATTTGAACTAAAAAATGCATGCAAACTCTCAATGAATCTGAATCTTCTTTGGGCTTGAATAAGTTTAGTTTGTGTGCATGTATTCTGTGTATGTTTGTATATACATACTTCTTTCTTTTTCATTTTTGTCTGGGCCCAGAAATCTGAAATGTGAACATGCTCACAGAAATGTGAGTAGTGAAATTCTGGTTTGGCAAAGGCCAGGAAGTATTAAGAAAAATCATGAAATCAGTTTCATGTATGGATATTTCCAAATTGAACTGCTGAACCTTTTAAGGCTTAAGACTCACCAAATATCTGGTGGCAGCCTTTCAAAAGGAAGAGCAATGCATTTGATAAAGGATGCAGATGAAAAGAAAAACAGTCATAACTTTAATGTTGCTTGTCAAACTTACAGAAAACTGCTAAGTGAAATCTAAGCACATTACAGTAAGTCAGTAATGCATGTGGTTTGGGGGTGTGGGAATGATATTTGGGGTTAGCAAACACAATAGTTACAGCAGAGCATGGTACCCTTGAAAACAAATTTGTATACTAGATAAACTATTATGAATTGCTGAGAACTGAAATGCAAAATTTTCCAGGCCCTTCCTTATGTTCTCTTCTGATACCCACAAGCCACTAGTTAAAAAACGAAATACAGTTATGATTTACTCTTTTGCAAGAGAAGTCAAGGCTAAATTTCATAGGAGGGTTTAATTTTAGTATTGAGATAAGAGGGGTTGACCCAGATTCTCTGAGGGCCAGTTTTATCAGTACAGTCTGGCATGTAACTCTCGTTACACTGACACTCGGTAGCAAGATGAATAAAAAGTCTATGTGTTAGCAGAGATGAGAGTTTTCTCAGGATAATAAATCCTGGCTGAAACTAGGTACATTGCTGTGTCTGAGCATAGCCCTTGTTTTGCACGTCCTTTCACAGCATCTGATGTAGTGAGCTTCAGCTCATGAAAGCTTGTGCTATATTGAAAGCTTGTGCCCCCCCCCCCACACACTCTCTCTCTCTCTTTGGTTAATCTGTAAGGCACAGATCTACCCTGCCTTTTGCATAGCCCCTATTGGCAACATTAGTGAGACATGCAGTGATCTTTTTTACTGCTTTTTGCACTCTCCCACCTAGACTGAAATAAGTGGCAATGTCAGGGTTCGAAATTTGGTGGGAGGGTGGGGGTGCTGAGCCTGCCCAGAAGAGATGACAGCCCTCAGCCCGCCCTATGCATTTCTAAGCAGCTCAGGCGGTGGTGGCTCCTTTCAGCTTCTGGCTGCCACAGCTGCAGACCCCCCCCAAAAAAGTCCAAGTGTAATTCGAACCCTGGGCAATGTGAAGTGGTCAGTGATCCACAGGACTGGGTCTGTGGTGACTGTGGACAGAGCAGAGTTTTGTTTAGAAAGAAGCATGTTTAATTTCACTGCAATATGCAGCTTGCCATTCTCCTGTCAGTTAAACAATCCCTAGCACACATGTGCACTGGTGACTTCTCTTTAAATGATTCCACTGTATGTGAAACCAGGGATGGGCCAGTCATTTTCATCCCCTTTCTGAATATCTTATAGTTAACTGAGGAAAAGTAAGAAGTATTTCAGGATACACTGAGCTCTTGTATTGGCTAGCAAATTGCAAGCAGCAAGTTAGCTGAAAGTTTCATGCTGAAATGTGACCCTGAATTGAAATATCAGCTCCAAATCCCCAGAGTTATTTTCCTGGCTATTCTTTTATTATCACGATTTATCAACTTGCATATGCTTAGCACATTTAGCAATGTGTCAATTGGCTCAGAATGCTAAGGGTTTTTCTTTGCCATCTGACTGAATTGGGATGTGTTGTGAGTTCTTACTGTTTTCACCTCTAGCTATGGTGCTGGCATGGTGAATCATATGCATCGTCATCAGCCAGCCGCTATATAAAACTGAGGTTGCAGGTTAGATTTCATAGATTTCATAGCCGTTAGGGCTGAAAGGGACCTCGACTATCATCAAGTCCAGCCCCCTGCCCCAGGGGCAGGAAGTCAGTTAGGGTCAAAGGATCCCAGCAAGATAAGCATCCAAACGTTTCTTGAATGAGTCCAGAGTAGGTGCTTGCACCACTTCTGTAGGGAGTCTATTCCAGGTCTTGGGGGCTTGGACAGTAAAGAATTTTTTTCCTATGTCTAGCTGAAAATGGTCTTGGAGGAGTTTATGACTGTTGGTCCTTGTTTTTTCTTGGGGTGCTCTGGTGAACAGATGTTCTCCCAGGTCCTGATGTACAGTCCTTATATACTTATAGGCAGCCACCAGGTCTCCCCTGAGCCTACACTTTTCCAGGCTAAAGCGTCCCATGGCTCTCAGCCTCTCTTCATAAGGCCTGTTCTCTTGCCCTCTGATCACACGCATGGCTGTCCTCTGGACTCTCAAGCTTCTTGACATCCTTCTTGAATTGTGGAGTCCAGAATTGGATGCAGTACTCCAGCTGCAGCCTCACCAAGGCCGAGTACAGGGGGAGGATGGCATCTTGAGATTTATTTGAGAAGCATCTATGGATACAAGCCAGAGTTTTGTTTGCTTTGCTAGCTGCGACATTGCATTGGTGGCTCCTGTTCATCTTGTGGTCAATCATGACCCCCAAGTCTTTTTCAGCCAAGGCCATTTTTTCCATGAGGAAAATTTGGTCAATTTTTCCATGAGGTCATGGGACACCAGATCAAAGGCTTTTTTAAAGTCCAGATATATGACATCAATCTCTTTCCCTTGTCCAGGTGATATGTCACCTGGTCAAAGAAGGAGATGACATTGGTCAGGCAAGACCTACTCGCGATAAACTCGTGTTGGCTGTCCCTCAGGATGTTGCCCTCAGCCATCTTATCCAGAAGGGTCTCCTTGATAATTTTTTCCAGAATTTTACCAGAGATTGAGGTCAAGCTGATTGGCCTGTAATTCCCATGACCTGCTTTCCACCATTTCTTGAAGATGGGTACACATTGGCCTTCTTCCAGTCTTCAGGTACTTCACCTGAGCACCATGAGTTTTCGAATATTTTTGTCAACGGTTGGGCTATGATACCTGCCAGCTCCTTGAGTAACCTAGGGTGTAATCTGTCAGGATCAGCTGACTTGAAGGTGTCCAGCCTCTCAAGGTGTTCCTTTACTAGATCAACAGCGATGCTGGGTATTCATACTCCCTCACCCTGACTGTCCTGCATATTGCTAGGCAGGGTGGTCCCATTGGACTGATGAAAGACTGATGCAAAGTACCCATTAAACAGATTGACCTTTTTCTGGGTTTCAGTTACCAGCTGTCCCATTTGGTTCAGCAGGGATCCAAAGTTACCCTTGCTTTTTTTCTGACTCCCTGCATATCTGAAAACGGACTTTTTGTTATCCTTGATATGTGAAGCCAGATGGAGCTTGGTTGCAGCCTTGGCTTTGCTGATCCGCTCCCTGCAGGTACGTACCAGTGCTGAGTACTCCTCTTTGGTGGTGATTCCAGTCTTCCATCCTTTATAAGTCTCTCTTTTGAGGCATAGGAGATCCTCAAGTTCCCTTCTGAGCCAAGGGGGTTGCTGTGCCCTTTTGCTACTCTTCCTCCGAGATGGGATGGCCATCTCTTGTGCTGTCAGGCTTGCTCCCTTGAGGAGCAACCACTCCTCCTAGATTCCTTTTCCTGTTGAGTCATGGTCCCTCAGGGCATTGACAACGAGCCTCCTGATCTTGTCATAGTCAATTTTACTGAAGTTGAGGACTTCTGTATTGCTGACTGATTTGCCAGCTTTGCGATGGATGGTAAAGGTGATCAGCTCATGGTCACTATCACTCAGCTTTCCATTGATTTCTTAGGTCGCTGACTAGGTCATCCCCTTTGGCCAGTACCAGGTCCAGCAATGCTTTACCTCTTGGCCCACAGACTTCTTGAGTCAGGTAGAGCTCATCCACGCACATGAGGAAGCTTTGCGTTTGACTGGATTTGGCTGAGTGCTCTCCCCATGAGATGTCCAGGTAGTTAAACTGTCCCACGATAACCATGCACCGAGAGCGTGCAGCCTAAGTCAGTTCCCTGGCAAATTCCTGGTTCAGCTCTTGTTTCTGGTTAGGAGGTCTGTAGTAGACTCCTACCATGATGCCCCCTATGCCACATTCCCCATGTATTTTAACCCAGAGAGATTCCAGTCATCCTTCCTGAGTGCCAGTATCAATTTGCAGGGATGTGTAGCTGTCGTTGACATAGAGAGCTACACCCCCACCCCTTTTATCTGTATGATCTCACCTGTACAGGGTATAGCCATCTATACCTGTGGCCCAGTCATAGGTGGAGTCCCACCAGGTCTCCGTTATACCTGTAAGGTCGTAGTCTTTCATGTTAGCAGGAAGACCAGTTCCTCCTGTTTACCCCCCAAGCTCCTGGCATTGGTATACAGGCAGGTAAGTGTCCCATTGGGGGCCCCTGCCTTCCCTACAGATCATTTCTGGGCTAGGGTAGGGATGGGTTCCCTTAAGTGCCTTAGCCTGCTGGATTTACAAAGGTTGCCCAGTGGGCTTGCAGTGGTGGTAATCCCTCCAAACCCCAGCTGGCTGATTTTAAAGCCTGGTCGAGCCTCCTCCCCAGTGGAGTGAGGTGGAGGCCGTCTCCCCCCAGCAGATCACTGCCTCACTCACTAAAGAGCGGACTGTGATCATGGAAGCCGAAACCTTCATGATGACACCAGCACCACAGTCTTTGGCTGACTACCTCTCCCTCCTCAGCCCATGACTCACAACCGGGAGGAGTGGGGAAAAGACCCCCTAAGCTCTACTCCCAGAGCCCTGTAGTCTCTCATGACCTGGCTGGGATTGCTCCAAGCCATGTCATTCGTGCCCACATGAATAAGGAGCATAGGGTAGTGGTCGGAGGGTCAGATAATCCTTGGGATCCTCTCTGCTATGTCCCAGATGTGGGCCCCAGGAAGTAGCAGACCTCTCGGGCCAGGGGGTCGGGGCAGCAGATTGCCCCCTCAGTTCCCCTCGGGAGGGAATCTCCCACGACGACCACTCTGCGTTTCATCTTAGGGAGAGTAGGTGTGGGTGATCCTCCCTTGCCTGCAGGAGCTGGCATCTCTGCAGGCTCAACTGGGGCTGCAAGAGGTTTGTACCTGTTGCAAAGCCCCAGAGGGGAGGGGACCTTGGTGCAGCAGGCCTTGGGGCCCTTGATCACCTTGGTCCAACCCTCTGGCTGGACAGTATGGGAGATCCCCAAGTCCTCCCTTGTCCTGGAAGGTGAACTTGGTCTACCCTCTACCTCCAGGGCGTGAAAGACTCCTACTGCCAGGCCTGTCTCTGCTCGCCATCCCTGATGGCATGTAGTCTCTGGACTGCAGCCTGAAGCTCCTCTATCTGGTGCCCCACAGACTCCAAAGTGGAGCATACCGCACAAGAGAAGGTGGCTATGCTCCTGGTCCCATGAGCCTGGAACCATGCCAGGCAGTCCCCTGGTCATATTAGAGTATATCCTGTGAAATTCAGGTCAGCATGTTCTATGAAACTGTTCTTTTCTGTGGATCTCTTCCCCATTGGGTTATGCATGATTTAGCTTCTCCCTTCTAAGGTTTAATTGACTTGAAAAAGGTAAATTGGGGGAAAGGTGCAGAATTTTTAATTTTATGAGGACTCATATACACAGGTTTTTGGAAACATATAGTTCACAGTGAGCATTTTCTTTCCTTTGCTTGTATTTCATCATCATCTTATAGCATTTTCCATAACTACCAATAGCATAGCATGGGGTAGGATGTCATCTGCAAAAGCTTATGCCGTTTTGAATGGGTTAGTTCTTAAGCTGCCTTCCTGCCCTGTGTTCAACCTACTGATGCAATACTTATCCTGATGTAAACTCCAGGAAGTTTGCTGGGGCATTTTGTGAAAGTGCACTCACTGAATTGTATGATAAATATGCAATATACCTGACAGCAGGAAGGAACCCTCTTAGTTTTATGGTTTTGACTATATGGGAAGCCAGAGAGCTCAATATGCAGACACACACTACAAGCAGGTAGAAACATGTTCTCTTCCCTTTCAACAACAGGGAGAAGTAGAGAGCTTCTGTGTTTCCAGCAAATCTCCCAGTTCTGGTCTATCACTCTATCAGATAGTCCAGGGATGCATATAGCCATAAGAATTTTTTTTAGAGACAGATACCAAGATTTGTTACTCTGAAAATTGATTTACTTTTCTTTGACATAGGTGCCATCTGGAAAGTCTTACCTTCTTGTATTATTTTTTTTCCTGGAAAACCAATTCATTCTGCTGCTTTTAATACCAGCTTAGAAATGGTGAAAACAGAGTGATGACATGCAGTGAGCTTCATGTTAAACACTCAGGTACATTTGAATTAAGCGTGAGAGAGAATTAATTCATCAGTGTTTTATAACTGGTTTGATTTTGAATCTTGAATCTAGTTTTATTATTATTTTCAGGCATGACTTTACTAGATAAATCAGTCAATTAAAGCCCTAAAAGGTCTATGGACATTTTGCATCTGCAACACTAAATTAGCTGAAAAAGTAAAAAATGGTTCAGGAAGTGGTTAGGATGGACTGGTCTTTCATCAGGCAAAATAACTTGTTAAACTTTTATCACATTAGATTGAATCAGTTTAATGTCTTTCTCCACACTGGCATTAAATTGTTTGATCTTATCCTCTCCCTACTTGCCCACAGTATGGTGGTGCCTTATGACTTTGCTCTTGCTAGGATCTGAGACCAGGGACACAGAGACTTTAGCAACTGCAATGGCATAGAATAGTGCTAATGTGGATGTGGGATACAACCTAAAATTTCAGCATATTTTGTTTAGAAGAATGATTTGTGTTTGTATTTCATTACAACCAGTTCAATTAAAACTTTTATTTCTGTACGATAAAGCTATAGACAAGCAAAACATTATGCAATCACAAAAATGGAAGAAGCATTTACACAAAACGAAACCCTCTCTTTACATTATGGTTATGGCTGTGTATTTTCTAGGGTGGTTTTGGATAACTGCAAGCAAACACCATGCGGATTTTCCTCACTTAGCTACAAGTAGTGATCTAAGAAACAACTTTGCCAAGGGATGTGCAATTCTGTAAATGGTTGGATGAATTTTCAGGAAAATTCATTCTACCTGCTTTGAAAGTGTATGACTGTAGTTCTTACTTTCGAAAATTGCAAGACAAATCCTTTCTTGATAGTGAATAAAACCTTTGCAATGCTAACTTCCTCTGTCTCCATAATGTTGTATGGGTGTGTGTGTACTTTGATGACACATGAAGGACATCAAAGTCAGTTACCTAAACAAGGAACAATTGGCTGAGGTTGTTCAGACAGAATAAATGATAAAGATAAAGATGTTATCCCAGATATCTTCAGTAAATTCCACCTTCTTTCTGGGGCCTTGGTTACCCATAAGCTTCATTTCCTGCTGTAAAGTGTTTTGTGGTGATTTGGTTGGGTGCTGTTTAATTACTATTGCATTCTAACTTGGGGGAAAGGGATTATTTCCTAACTTCACAGGTTTGACACTTAAATTTAAGTTTCAGTCCTTGTATGTAAAACATGTCAGAAGTGCAAAATATTACCAGATGCATTAGCAGCACTAGATTACAAATCTCAGGAAAATGTTGCAATATTGCAAAGATTCAGTCATATTTTCCATTATTCTATAGCTCTATATTTCCTGGCTTCATAAAGAAGAGGCAAGTTACTGTAACAGGGGTTATTCACAGGGCATTTCTGACAGGAGGCAGCTTGTTCTTATAACATTTCTAACCTGATTTCTAAGCCAAAGGAAGTTAGATACTTTAGATGAACTTCTGAAAATATTTAGAATGTTATCAGTGGCTGTTCATTTACCTCCTACACAATTGTTTCTGTACATTCTCCCATGCCACTCCTCTTAAGAAGTCCTTCTTGGCTAAGTACAGACAGTCAAAAAGCCCAAAGCAGAATTTATTTGATCTTTGCAGGTTAGTCTAAGCTCCATAGATTGAACTGATAAGCAAGTGAACAGACATTCACTTTTGATTCTGGAAATGCAGCCACATGCCTGCAGTGACCCAGGCCAAAAGCCAGGTGGGGTGGGGGGAGGCTAGAGCATACTTCTCTGGTTGACTGGGGTAGACAGCTTAAGCCAAGGCTATCCTACCCACCCTGCAAGGTGGTGGGGTGAAGAGGTTGTGGGGAGGTGCAAAGCATCCTGGGATGGTGAGGGACTGTGAGTTAACTTGAATCTGGAGGAGATGTGGGACAGAAGTTCAGTAAAGTGATTTAACCTAAGTCAGTTAAGTCTGATACTACATCCATCCAGATTTATTTTAAACTGGTTCCACCAGTTTTGAAAATGGTTCATGTGTGCTGGATTTCTGTTGTGTTACAGCTTTGAACCGGTTTCAGTTCACTTATACCAATTTATGCAGTGGCGACGCATAGTGGGTGCATGTGCACCCCCTGAGAGCGTTGGCGTGTCTACTGACAGCCAGCATTTCCCACTTAGGTGATGGGTGGGGGGGGGAGGTGGGAGTGCTGGTACCCCCTTGAGAGCACCGGCTGGGGAGTGGGGGTGTCAGGAGAAGTGCCTCTGGCCGTTGCCCCCTTGAGAGCACCGGCTGGGGAGTGGGGGTGTCAGGAGAAGTGCCTCTGGCCTTTGCCCCCTTGAGAGCACCGGCTGGGGAGTGGGGGTGTCAGGAGAAGTGCCTCTGGCCATTGCCCCCTTGAGAGCACTGGCTGGGGAGTGGGGGTGTCAGGAGAAGTGCCTCTGTCTGTTCCGGGTGCGCTGCTGGCACTTCTGGGTCAGTGCGCACAACCGGTTGGTGCAATTGGCTGCAGGGGGACCATCCCCCAGTCACTGACTGGCCACAGGTGTGGGGACAAGTGCCCCCCCCCGGCTCAGGAGGCACCAGTCTCCCATGAGTTCGTGTAATTTCTGTCCTTAGCTCTTAAGATTAAAGTCTACAATGGTATCTTAAAAAGAAAAGAAAAAAAGGAATCTAAAGGTGTTTGCTTAAAAACCAAATATCTATGCAGCTGTGTGCATGCTTTTGCTCAGTAAGCAGACATTCTTATTGATGTAAATGTAGTCTGTCTAACACCCTTCTCTTTTGTTCGCTTTTATCAAATTTTCTTGCTAATCAGATTGCCAAGAGTCAGATCAGGCACCATGTGTACGTTCCATATATTGCAAACAATCAAAGGTCCTTCTGAGCCTAGTGGTTCTTCAGTCTAATCTAAGGCACACTTATTTCTGTAGCTAAAGACACAAAAGGGAGTAATACAGCCAGCATCATGTCAGCCACCTTTGGCTTCCTACTCTGAATAATCAAATACCCATTTACAGCTGCACAACAGGAACAGCTTTTGGCATAAAGTCTGGAGTGGAATTTAAATCATGCCTTTGGAGCTCTCGCAAGGTGCCTTAACCGACATGTCATCATACTTCCTAGCATCAAGACTAACTAATAATGATACCTGAAGGTCACCTCTAACTATTTTGAGGTTTGCTCGTTATCAATAGTTGCTAATAGATTTTCAGATGCTTTTCTTGAATGCTAGATAGTATCACTTGATGTATTTGTCACTGCGTGCATGGCAAAAGTGGTACAGAGTTTGGAACTCTTCATTAGCAAATAAACAAACAAACAAAAGCTATTGCAATGAATTGCACATCTTTAGAAGTGAATCATTTCATGCGTTCATGACGTGATTCATGCATCTTAAGGCATTGAAGAAGAAATGCCACTTCAGTGTGATTTTGAGCACTTTGAATCACTGTTGTAGTTTTATTCAGCATTAAATATAACAGAATCCCTTACTGGCAAAAACTTTTATCTGTTGCTGTGGTCAAGGACTGAAGAGCTTCTGAAATGGAATGAGTGTGTCTGCCTGTATTTTTAAATGGGAGAAAGGCTTGATTTTGAAGTTGGGCACTTAATTTGTAGAAACTCTAGTATTTCTCTGGTTCTACAACATGGTTCACAAGAAATAGATGCCCAGAAAGTTGACAGGATTTAAAAGCTAATGCTGTACTCATTCCTAGAGTATAGGACAATTTGCATCTATCAAAGGCCTTTGTTCTGGATTTTGACACAAGCCCGCTGAACAGTGAAACAAATTCAGCTCTCCCTCTTACCTGGGGGCAGTATGTAGTTGATAGTAAGTTGGCCGAGTAATGAAAACAAAAGCTTGAAGACTCGTTTTTCACTTAAACACATGGTAGTAGCTTCTATAAGGGAATAGTGAGAAATCTCTATAAGGAAACAGTATCTGCCAGGACTAATATATTTGTTAATGTTCAAGATAGCTGAGAGAAGTTTTAAAAGACCTCAGAAAATTGGCAGCAAGGTGGCTGGGAAGGATTTGAAAGCTGAGCTGGTAATTAATTACAATGTGTATGGATGATACGAATAAGCCAGGAAAATGGAGTCTCTTCTATGCACCCAAACCACATGAGAAAAAGTTGATCTTTACTCTTACAACAGAACTGTGTTGCATTTAACATGTGTCTGCTATAGTGTTCTCTCCTGCCACCTGCAAAATACACCACAAAATTATTTTCTGAGAAGAGATGAAAGAATACTGCTTTATGCCAGAACTCCACTTACAAGTCTTGTTTTTAGAAAAGTAGCAGGAGAAATTGTGTATTACTGTTTAGTTTCTAGAGTGCCCAAACTGTACTAAGTATCTTAGGGGCAAAACTGAAGACAAAGGAATACTTTGCACTATGGGATACTAACTTGGTGTAGATTATCACTTCCGCTGGTTTCTCAGTCTTTAAATTGTACCAATATAAACTGTGGGCTTGGTCAGTGGAAGGAATCTAGTTTATTTCAGTGGGATTTGGATCAGAGTACAGCTGTATTCTGCTCTTTGTGACATCACAGACATCAATAGACTTGTTCTGCTTTTATACCAGCGCAACTGAGAGTAATCTAGGCTCCTTATACTAATTTATACCCTCTTAAAAAGGCAAAATCTGCTTTGCTTTATGTAACACCCATAACATTTACACAAAGTTCCTTCCATTAAGATCAGGCCCGCTGGAGTAGCAAAGAGTAGATGCTAGATATGTCATAAATTCCCTTAAATTATCTATTAATGTTAGTGCTCCTATACTGTGAAAAAAGCTATTCAGTTGTGATCCCTAAGAAGCTGTGTTGATTGAAATATTTAACAGGCTAGTTTTGCCTGAAGACATCTTAATGGTCTAGGGGGCTAATTTAAATAATAAATGTTTATCAGTCCCTGAATTATCAGTTTCGTGTCTTCACAGATTTAAGAATTTCATAGAAGCATAGAAAAACTAGAGTTGGAAGGGACCTCAGGAGGCCATCTAGTCCAGCCCTGCTCATTGCAGGATCATCCCTGACTAAACCATCTCAGCCAAGTGTTTGTTTAATATGCTCTTAACTTCCAAAATGGAGACTCCATAGCCTTCCTAGCTAATCTACTTCAGGGTTTAACCATCCTTCTAATGAGAAAGTTCTTCCTACTATCTATCAAAGATTTCCCTTGTTGCAGTTTAAGACTGTTACTTGTCCTGTCCCCTGCAGCTACAGATAATAGCCTATCATGCTCCTCTTTGTAACTGCCCATCATATATTTGAAGATTGTTTTAAAATCCCCTCTCAGTTCTCTCTTCATTAGACTAAATAAACCCTGATTGTCCAGCCTTTCCCTGTAAATCATGTGTGCTACATCTTTAATTATTTTTGTTAATTAGTTAATGTTTGTACAGCTCCTGGACTCTTTCCAGTTTGTCTACATCTTTCTTGAAGTGTGATGTGCCAAACTGGACACAGTACTGCAGGTGAAGCTCCACCAGTGTTTAATTGAGTGGAAGAAGCACTTTCTTTGACTTGCAGCTGACTAAATACAACCCAGTATGCTACAAGAACACATTGTAGACTCATATTCAGCTTGTGGTCCACTACACCCCCCAGGTCCTTTTCTATGGTACTGCAGTCTAGTTAGTCATGCCCTAATTTGTATTTTATTTATATGAACTAGATAATCCAGCAGTATTTTGTACAGTATTACCAAATGCATTCTAAATAAATCCTTAATCCTAGATGTATTTCATACCACACCAAGGATGTGAACTCAGTGTGTAGTGGTCCAGATCAGTGCTCTACTGGCCAGAAGGCAAATGTGTGCACCTTTAATAAATGTATGTGCATAGTGCAGACTTTTCTGCATAGAGTTATATCTTGTAAAAAAACCCAACAAAACCAGAAGGTACTTGCAGTACATTAGACCCTGTACAATTTTAAAATATGAAAACATAAAAACATCAAGGAAGCCCCAAATGCACTTAATTTTACAAGGGACTCTGAGTTTTCTTTAAAGGTGTTTACATAATTGCAAATCTTTGTCTCAGTATCTAAACATGTCAGGGAATCTTTGATACAGGGCAGATTAAGGTCATGATTTGCTAGATTTTTGTACTTGCTCAATAGGCCAAAGCTTTGGGTATTTGTCATAAAGAAGTGTTAAGATTAATTAATGAATGTCTGTACAGCACTATGAAAAAAATAAACAGTACTTTATAAAGTACCATATTAACAAAACATTATGATTATTTGTTTGTTCTCTTTTCCTGGCTGAAGTAATCTGTTGACTACACAGTTGGCTGCATTTTATAAACTGCTAAATTCATTGTGAAAGACATGCATGCTCCTTTCTTGACCTTCTATCTAAAGCACATTTATGGTCTCTGTGACCATAGTATGTGAGCACCTGACAAACTTTCAACATCCGTGTGTGTTTGGAGTATGGTATTAAATGCAGAACTGAGAAATAGACCAAGTGACTATAAGTTCATCATGGGGGCACAGAAGGGAATCTTCCTATAAGTTCATCATGAGGGCACAGAAGGGAATTGGTGAGGTTTTACTCACCAAGGCGCCCCTGGGGGTTACAAGAAATAATGGCCACAAGCTAGCAGAGAGCAGATTTAGACTGGACATTAGGAAGAACTTCTTCGCAGTTCGAGTGGCCAAGGTCTGGAACGGGCTCCCAAGGGAGGTGGTGCTCTCCCCTACCCTGGGGGTCTTCAAGAGGAGGTTAGATAACCATCTAGCTGGGGTCATCTAAACCCAGCACTCTTTCCTGCCTATGCAGCGGGTTGGACTCGATGATCCATTGAGATCCCTTCCGACCCTAACATCTATGAATCTATGACCAACCTAAGGTCACACAAAATCTGTGAAGAATGTGGATTTTGAACCTGTGTCTTTCAAGTCCCTGGCTAGGGCCCCATTAGTGGTTCATCCTTCTTCATTTATAATACAGTCCAGATGTACAGACCCTGAATGAGGCTCACTAGGATCAGGGCACTAGTCTGTATGTCCATTACATCTGATGAATAGATCATGTGATTAACTTCTTTGCAATACTGTACGCTTTATACAAAATAGTTTTTCATGGTGAAGATGTGCAGTTTAAAGCAACTGTATTAATCTTTATACACAAAATATATATTTAGATGTGTATATTCAAGAGGGATTTGGTTTAGAAATGTTAATTTTTAAATAGTTTTTCTTATAGTTTTTAATATATGAGTTTATTTTGATCAGAATTCAACTCTCTTAAAATGGTATCATAGGAATGTTTATTGTTAGAACATCATGACTCAATGGCCACATATTTGTCCAAACATTATCAAGATGTGCATATTTTATTCCAAATATTATTGGATGCTTATTAATAAACTGCCCTTTCCTAGGTGCATGCTGTTCCCTGCCATTATTTCTGACTGAGAAATCATGTTAAATCATTATGTATCTTTTTCCTCCCTGCTACTGTAGTGTAGGATAAATAAGTTAAAAAGCATTTTTGATCCTGTTGACTCTAATGCATTACCTAAATCAAAGACATTTAAAAAGGCTTCTTTTGGTTTGGAATCACAGAGCATTTGTTTTGCAGTTGAATGGTGGATGCTAAGAAAGCTTAGTTTGGTTTGTTCTAAAACTTTTCCCTACTCTTGAAAATAAAAGGTAACCAGAGACATTTTGGGGCTATCTTTCTGTGTCTTCTGAATAAAAGTATGTCCTGAATGCCTCTTTCACGTAGCTGCAAAGATAGAGCTCTGCTAACAAGAATCTTTATCGTGCTACAACTGAGGTTGTCAAAGGTTGAATTGATTTTCATTGCCTGCATTTCTAGTCTGAAGCAGACTGAGAGAAATGAGTGTTAAGTAAACTCAGTGACAGCCTTGCTAACGTCAGCATTCCAGGGTACTACATGCTCATGCCTGCAACATAACTTCAGATTATGACACCCCAGGCTTCTAAATTAATACACATCCAGCTGTCAGGGTTTTTATTTTTCACTTTATGTTAACAGAGGCAGATACAAGGAAAAGCAAAAGGTGGGTTCTAGTAGGTTTTTTTTAATGCTGTTTATCCTTTTAGTAACAAGCATGTGGTGCCTTGTTGATGCTGAAATGGGAATTGAATCTAGCAATAAAACAAAACTGTAAACCTAACAAATCTATGTTCAGCTGCCTTTGTTATGAACCTCTAGGCATTTGCCAAAGATATTCAACAATGCACAGACATGTAGGGGTGTCTCATGAGGTGTGTAGCAAAACACTGAACACCTTTTAACTGACTGGCAGTCCATAGGCACTGAGGATCTTGATTATTCTGCTTTATTGGGCTCTGCATGCGAAGCCAATTTCTGTGAATTTTAAAATAAAAACAGATGTTTACTGCTTTAAGCCTAATTTTCTATTGTGAGTTTTCATGAATATGTTGTTGTGGTGTTGTATAGTCCTAGATCCAGGAAAAATTAATATTTGATACTGGAAACTTTTTGGGATGTCTGGAGCTTGTTTACCCTAGCTGATGAAGGCAACATGCACCCTAACTGCAGCTTCAAATGGAAGTTGGATATGGAATGATTATGAGGTTCGTGAGCAACAAATACCAGCTTTAGAGCTTTTGTTTCTTCTTGCTGAAGGTAATGAACTGAGTGAGTTAGGGCCCTGTTCCTGGACGTACACAGACCCTTTCTACACTGCAAAGTTTTAGCAGTTACTCTAAAATAATTATATATAAGTACAACCCCTCTTCCTCACCCCTGCCTTCCCTTGTGGAAAGTCTTGTTCAAGTATAAGAAAGGGGATTTTTTTTCCTCTCTTCTGCTAGAACCCCTTCCCAAGCATCATAAATTATAGCAACTAAGGGCATGTTTATCCTAGAGGAGGTATGTCCACATAGGGATCAATACCGTTGTAGCTATAGTGGTTTAAATTAATATTTTAGCTCATGCTTAAAAATCTTTCCTATATAGGCAAAACCTGGTGTGCAAGCATAATGTGTAGTGCCTAGAGAGACCACTAGCTTAGTGGGACTTCTCACAGGAGAGAAGTGAACTGTGTGTACATATTTGCAATGACTAAATTTGTACCTGTTCTTTATATAAGGATGGGACTTTTGAAAGGTGTTGCTAGTGATGAGAAGGCACATTATAGCCATTCTTTCTTTCTTGCTGCTGCAAAAGATGCATGCAAACACAAAGGGAAATAAATTAATTGACTGTATAGCCTGAGTAAATGGAAAATAGCTTTTTCACAGATCTCAATTAATTATGCCACTCTTAAGTGTCACCTGCACAAATCGTCATCTGATCCCACTGCCCTAGGTACACTAAGAATCTTCTCCTATCATTGCTTTAGGTGTGGCGCAGTTGTGGGAGTGGCACTGTGGACTAGCTGAGGTTATAGCACTATGCCTTATAGATCTGTTATGAGCAAGGTGACAATGTTCTGGACAGAGCAGTGCTCTCATCCTCCTGCCATTAAAACCCAGTGCAGCTGTATAAATGGTGTAGCAAAACAAGGAGATGGATAACACATTTCTCGGTGTAGACCCAGCTGAGAGCTAGGAGCAAGGAGGAAATGCTAAGCACCTTACATAAGCAGGGTGAGGGTGTCCTGAGTACAGCAACTAAACACCTGGCATGCTGAGGCAGTTGGTTAATTGCATGTTAACCATGTAGCTGGTGCTCACAAACCATGTTTTGAGTTAACTTTGCATATAGAAATGCAAGTAAAAGCTGTAGTGTGGACAAGGCTGAACAGAACTGGCTACCACATGAAGCAAGCAAACACTGCAAACCACTCTTTTCTGCCTCTTTGCCAGTGCCCAAGCAATTATGACCTCTCATACCAGTACTTCTATAGCTGGAAGCATCCCTTGAATGATCAAAATTGACCATGTTTGGTATTACCCGGGTAGAGGTAAGGTATAGTTAACCTCCCACTTTCATTTCCAGTGGGAAGATCATGGCTTTACACCCACTTTATGGAAATAGGAGACTTCTCCCTAGCTTGCTCCTGCAGCCATATGCCTGAGGGCAAGTGAAATTCAGGGGCATCCGAACCCCAAGCGTCCAGGCTTTGGCCTGCACGTAGGATGCCTGCCAAAGGATCAGGAAGCATCTGAAGCCCCAGGTGGGGGTGGAGGATGTTTGCTGGTAGTAGGGTCGCATATGGTTCTTGAATGACTCATGGATTTGGAATTGATTTGGCTGATTTGGCTTGCAACATGAAAAATTTTCCTTAAAAAGAAAAAAAATCTTATTTCTTCCCTTTATGTAAAGAAATGTGAGGTAGATGAGGTTGATTTTTCAGGCATGAGCTAACTAGTTCCAGAAGGCTCTGGAGAGTGCTGCTGAGCCTTGATTGTCCATCCCCTTCCAAAGATTACAGGATAACTCTATTCCTTGGTTTAAATTTTCGAAAGTAACCAGCGATTTGGAGGACTCAACTTGAGATGCCTTAAAATGGCTTGATTTTCAGAAGGTGCCAAGCACACATACTGTGAAAATCAGGCCACTTCAAAATGTCCTACCCGAGATACCCAAAAGTGAAGGTTGACAACATTTCCAGCCACTTTTGAAAACATATAGTCTCTTTTCCCTCTCAAATTCATAGTTGCTTCAAATGTATGAAGCGTCTATGGTCAGCTTTAGTTTGATTTTGTTCTCTACTTTGCCTTGCTGTTATATTTAAGTTCTGCCTATTCGGAGGAGCTTCACAGAAAGATATTTGTCAGCTGATTGAAATGAGCTGCCATCCATGCATGCAGTGATCCAAGTTAATGGCAAAAGCCATAACATCCTGCAAGTTGCACAGTACAGAGTAGCAATGATTAAGCTAACCTTTCACCCCTGACTTCCCTTTAACCCTAATTTTGAAAGACAGTAGAAACAATTCAACTGCCTGATTAAGGGGGGAGAATATTCCTACTGGCTTTATTGTAATGCAATGTCCTTTTCAAGTGAATGCAACATCACAAACGAGTGAATACAAATGGGTACACTAGATAAGTTCATTACCTTGGGGTTTCAGGTAGGCTGCCAGCAAGGCAATAGTTAACATGCTGGCATTAAAGAAGTCACAATGAGTCTTCAAAGTTAACACCCACCCTGCTGAGAGGAATGGGAGCAGTTTACATTTCTTAGTGCTATTGTTTGAATTCAGCTTGCTACACATTCTAAAATAAGGCAACAGCACATCTGTTTACATTCTGCTTCTGCAAACCCAGATGGTCTGGAAACGTGATTGTTTTAAGTGGAACCTGGTATTTTAGAGAACACAGCAAAATCTGTGGGGTGTCAGTAAGAAGAGCCTAAATCCTTGTAAATTCACAGATTTTTTTTCTTTTTGCCTGCAAATGTCTATTGATTCCAGCCAAAGCTATAAAACATTGGAAGTTATAAAAACACAGTCATTAATACGTTGGAACATTTCATACAGATCACATTTCATCTAGTCACTAACCTTGAAGCAAGTCCTTTACCAAACTTTCCAAAACAGGGAAGGTCAGTTTTTCTCCCTTTTATGTGGAAACAGTGTACTATAAATTAAAAGTGAACTTCTGGTATATCTGAAGTCGGTGGCAAAAATTCCTACTGATTTCGTTGGGACCAGGGATTCACCCAAAGCTTTTGGACAAGATACTGCTTTCTGTGCTGACATGAGTAGAACTAGTGAAGACTACTCCTCCTGTGAAATAAAACAAACAGAAATTTGCCTCGGATTACCTATTAAGCACTTCTCTGTTGTTTGGTTTAACAAGACAGACAGGCCAAATCCTGCCTTCACTTATACTGGGGTTATGATATGTTCGGGTTTTCCCAGACACATCCTCTTTTTGGGCCCTCCCATCTCTGTCTGGGCATTATATTGAAATATCAACAGACGTCCAGGATTTGGGATTTTGCTCTGCTCAGCATTGAAGTTTTCCCTGGCACTAGGGTGCAGCAGAGTAGGGGAGGTGCCTGCTCCTCCAGTGGGAGAAGGTAACAGGGGAGGGGCAGCAGGGAGCTGCGGTGTTGGCCAGTGCCTGTGCTCGCAGGGCTGGGGCATCCAGGAGACACTTGTAGAGATTCGGGGAGCAGGGGGCATGAGGCTGAAGGTCAGGAGTGAGGGGCATTGGCAGGGCTGGGGTGGGATGAGGGCTGGGGGTGCTGTAGTTTGGGAGTGAAGGGCAATCGGGGGGGGACTGTGGGTCAGGAGCACAGGGAACTGGCAGTGCCAGGGGGCTGTTGCTTGGGGATGAGGGTCATCAGCAGGGATGGGGGGGCAGGCTGCAGTTTGGGAGTGAAGGACACCAACATGGTCTGGGGGTGGGGTGGGGGACTGTGGGTTGGGAATGAAGGGCAGCAGCAAGGCTGGGAAGGGCTGGGGCAGGGCATGGGCATGGGCATATCACTGCCCCCTCCCCACAGTCATGTTACCTCCCCTCACAACAGGTGCCCTCTTTTATGAAACCAGAAATATGGTAACCCTACTTATGCAATCCTGTTGATTTCGGAAGGATTACAGAAGCTAGAATCAATTGAAAGGGGAGAGGGAGGGAAGGGGGTGGCAAAAGGGGCCAGAATTTCACGTTTAAATATAGCAGAGGGTCTTTATTTCTCCATGCCTCAACTTGCACTAACTTTCTTTGCCTTCAAGCAGGGTTTCTGAAGTGGCATGCTGCTTTCTGTAGCAATCAAAAGCTCCATATGAGGAGCTCAGTAAAGGCTGCCCATTAGATGTGCTAAATCTGTGTATCCTGGTTTGGCAGCCTCTTTCCAGGCAATTTCAACCCCTCCTTCAAATGTGGTGGCCCTTGTGGACCCCATGAAGGATGGTAACTTGGGGGTAAGCTCTGCCACTCTAGCTCTTAGTCCTATGTGCTTTCTTTCACCTGGTGCCTTGAGCCATGGTACATGCTGGTAGAAGATAATTTAGATTGTATCTGAATCTAGGTCAGTGCTTTTATTGTTTGTAAAGATGGTTAAGATGTTCAGTAGAGCTGGTTGGAGAATATTTTTTTAAATCTGAAAATGTTGATTTGTCAAATCTAGGGATTTGTGTAACAGTTTTGACAAGGATGGAATTTCTGGTCAAAGTGAGAGGAAAGGGTTCCATCCACAGAAAAAGCAAGATCTCAGTGGTTAAGACATTCATCTGGGATGTGAGAGATCCTGGTTTTAGTTCATTCTTTGTATCAGGTGTGCAGGAACCTTGATCTTGCCCTAAGCACTTAGCTATTCTGAGTTATTTAAAAGGTGATGAGGACCCACATTAGGGTCTGCCTCTGTCTTTCTCCATTTTGAAAGACTGGTTTTGTACTGATGCATAATGTGGAAACGTTTGACATCTTGAAAACTTTCACTGGGTGGGGAAAACTGTTTCCAATGATTAGCTATGGCTCATGATGAACCTTTGCAGTCATTAAAAAAATTAGTTCTATAAATGACACATTTAAAAAAAGACAGATCTCATGACTTGTCCAAAGTGATCTCTGTTATGTAACAAATGTTTCACAGTCCCAGCAGCAGAAGTAGTAGTACTTCTGAAAAACATTCCCAATTCTGTTCTGTAGTCATACCCAACTCTTCTTTGTGCAGTGCAAGCAGGAACTTTATGTTCTTTGTTGCAAGTCCTTTTGCATAAAGAAAGGGGAAGCTCCTTGGCTTCATTGGCTTCTGTCCTTCGCTGCTGCAGAAGTAGCTTAAGCTCCAGTCATCTAAATCTGCAAAACCCAGAGGTTAACTAGTCATAAGGACACTATGCAAAAAGCCCATGTTTCTACACTGTTATCCATTGTCTCTGTGTCCTTTTGTCCATTGACAAAAGCACAGGTCCTAGAGTAGTGATACCATGGGCTCCTTCTTCGAATATTGTCTCTTAAACCTGGTAAATAATACAGGAAAAGCAATTGTATCTGTAAAACTATCAGTCACTGAACAGACCATCTGTGGTTTGAGTTGCTGCTCCCTGCTAGGTGGGTTTTACAGGACTATGTTATATTTCTTCTGGTCATGAAGTACAAAGAGGTAATACCTACTTTAGCTGTATGGATTCAAGACTAGTATCAAGCAAAGGATTGTACCATTTCCCCTTTCTAGAGGTACTGCTTGTTGAGCAGTGCTAACTATAGGGAGAGGTATTTCCCATGAGGAATATCAGTTGCATTTTTAACTTGATGATTCTTATATTTACTTTTTAAAAGTTGTTGTCTCATTTGGTGTCTGTAGGGCATGCAGTTGTCTTGAGCCCTGCCAGAAGCAGGCTCAAGGGTCAAGCAACTGTGGAACCTGGAGTGGGCAGAGGGTGAGGCCACAGAGCCAGACAGGGACCAGGGGCCTGGTGTTTGAAAGGGCCAAATCGGGGCTGGTGCCTCAAAGCAAGGTCAGATACAGCAAGCCTAGGCTAGAAGGCCTAGCTGAGAGGAAAGGGTGGTGGCTGAGGAGGCCAAAGCCCAACAGGAGATCAACATTACAATACCACCGATGAGGTTTGGGGTGTGGTGTAGGGGAAGAATGGAGCCACGCAATTAGCCCCTAAGGTTTTAGGTGCCCTGAAGGACACAGTCAACCAGAGAGGCCTGGCAAGGGTCCTGGGAGCAGTAGAGACCAGCTGGGTGCTGAGGAACCCCAGTGGGGGTCCAGTTGGGCTGGGGCCATGCAAAGGCCTGTGGGCAGCCTCCCTATTATTATTATTCCATCAAGGCATGGCAGTTGAGAAGGGAAGGCACCCTAGGATTGGAGCAGGTGAGGCATGATCATGGAGCCACCAGGGGGCATCACGGCTGCTCCTGGAATCCCGACATGCTACAGGGTGTCCCTGTCTTTTTGGAAAGTATGAGGGGGCAGAAGCAGGAAATGGCTGAGTGCAACTTCACATGGACTTTTAACAGTGTTTGTTTTCATGCATCCTTATAAATTTGGAATCTTGAAAAGGAGTGGGAAGGAAAGTGGTTTCTGAAGTAGTCAGCACAGTTCTCTCTCTAATTTAGGGCTCAGAAGTACCCACCCAAGCTCTCTAGCAAAGCTCATGATACTCCAGAGATAAAAAGCAAGCAGAAAAAAATGGCTTGGGGCCTTCTTTTTACATCATGAAGAGAATATCTATTTTTTTCATTCAGTCAGTCACTTTTCACAACCCCCTTTTATGCCTAATAAAATTTATGACAATTTTTATGTCTTTTTTTTTCATGAGGATCTTATCTAAAACACTTTGAAGTTGCTGGAAATACTCCACTGAATTTCACTGTACTTTGAATCAGTCTGTGGAGCAGGACAGAGCCACAGATGACCAAAGAAAACCAGAAACTGATGCATTCTGAAATTAGTATATTGTAGAAAGGGTCAAGTCCTGCTCTTGTCATACCACTTGAATCACTGGGACTGCCCATAATGTTAATTGGTGCTTATCTCTTTCAGATTCTCCTTTCACACTGGTTTGTGCCAGCACAACCATATTGACTTTTAGCCTGGTGTAGCTGAGATGAGAACCAGATATTTCCAAAAATGGCTATTCTTTTTTTCTATGTAGATTGTAAGGGGCAACTTTCCCAAAGTGTAAATTAGAGTAGCTCTGATATACCTGAAGGGCTGCGATAAAGAAAGAGAGAACCTTTTCTCTTTTGCTGCAGAGAGGAGGATTCAGACCAGTCACTGGAAGCTGCAGCAAAGTAAGTTTAGATTGGGTACTGGGAAAAACTTCTTCACTGTGAGAATAGACTGCCTAGGAAGTTGTGGATTCTTCATCACTGGTGGTGTTTAAGAAAAGGTTGGACAACCTCTGGTTGGGGATGATCAGGGCATAGCTGTGCTTATGTACTACCATGGGTATTTCCCATGGTTCTTGGCTTTGCTGGTACCCCTAACCTTTTCTGCTACATGTGTTAGGGTATTTTTAAGCCTTCCCAGAGGCATTGGTTTTTGGCTACAGCTAAGGCTGGGGATTTTGACTGGGGTGTGCCAGTGCTCTTGCTGGGACCAAAGCCACAGGTTTCTGGCTAAGGGGTCTTGCCCCTCTGCTTAGGGTCAGACAAATCACCATGTTTGGGGTCTGGAAGGAATTTTACCCCACGGTCAGATTGGTAAGGAGTGTGCAGGTTTTTGCCTTCCTCTGTAGTAGGGGTGTGGCCTTCTACCCAGGTCCTCTTGAGCATGCAATGACAACATATAGAAGCAGAACATTGGCTGCCATGATTTCCCTTCTTTACATGAGGCAGGTTAGGGTGTTAGGTCTGTGTTATGTCAGGGTTGATGGCAGTCTTATGTAGAGTTAAGGTTATTATTTGTATGGGATGATTTGCATAGGGATAATGCTGCCTCAGGCAGGGGGTTGGACTGGATGAGCTCTGGAGGCCCCTTTCCTGCCCGACTTCTCTATAACTCTGTCACTGGCCAGGCAGGCCCGTAGACAGCTTGAGAAAACAGATGGTATTACAGTGGGTTGAAGCTAACTTCCTCTCTTGTCCCATATATCCTGTTCCTGTGCTCAGGATAAAAGTGGAACTGTACTAAACCTGCACTGCATGAAATGGAAAGAAAGAGGAAATCCAAAAGGAATACGTGTTTTGAAAGCTGCACTTATGAGTTTGCTTAAAACTCCTCTGTAAAAACATCACCCTAAAAACAAAATATTGTTAATGCTCACTGGAAAAAAGCAATTAAAATGTAATGGAACCCCTATAGGAACATGCAATACTATAGCCAGAGGAAAGGTGTGTTATTTAAGCAAACAGTGGGCTAGGGAACAGAATCAAATACCTATTTGTTATATTTGTTTACATTTTCAAGTCTCTAGTCCCTTTTGTACAAAGATCTCAAAGCACTGTGCAAATATTAATTATGCCTCGCCAACTCCATTTGAAATAGATATTCTATTAGTATTTTTAAGTACAGTCATAGTGACTTCTCCAAGGTTACAGGGTGGCAATAGAGGAGCTAAGAATAGAACCCAGAAGACTAAACTCCACATCCCTCATGTTAACCAACAAACCATGCTGTTTTCTTGTTTGGTGACTCTATTGTGCTGCTTTCACCTATTAATTAGTGGAGCAAGTGGGAGACCAACAGGGAGAGAGATGTTTTTTTAGCTATGAGAAAATATTGTTTTTCACAACAAAGCTTCAAAACCCATGTATGGACTTGAATGCAGGTTGGGAGAGGGGGAACTTTATTCTTCTTTCTCTGTATAATTTTGTATGTGGTGCTTCCTTTGAGGGAAAAATGGTAATTGGTAATGCCATGGGGAGAAAATGGGAAGTAGTCCAAAATGGCCAACCCTGGAGCAATGGGCGCAGTGCCTCAGGGCTGCTGGAAAGTGGGGTCCCACGTAGCCCCATTTTTATTACACATTTCCTAGCTGAACTACATTTTCCATGATGCTAAACAATCTCTTTCAACTTTAGAGTATCGTTCATCATGACAGTCTTTCTGCAATAGAAGAAGATGGGGCTATCAGACCATCCAACTTACTTATTGAAAAAAACTGCAGTGCAATAGGACAAGGCATCTCAAGTGACTGAAACAAAGCACTTGGGTGTGGGAATACTAACTTTCTTTTCAACCAAAACCTGCAAAACAATACATTTTAATTTTTTTTTCAGTTTTTTGTTCTGATTCAGGATAAAAATAAATATTTAAATATTGGAGCATCCTAATAATAGTAATTTTGGTGATTCTTTCGGGCTGGACAGGAAAAGTAGATTAATCTGGTGGTTATGATACTATGCTCTGCAGACCACTGGTGATGTGCAAATCTTCTGTCACAGCGGTATTAATCAGAGTTCAAGCATTAACACTTTTTATTGTGTGTTGCCATACTTTCAGACTTTTTGACACACTATGCTAAAATCAAGTAGAATATTAAGTAAGTGTCTGCCCCCACTACAGCTGCAACAGTTCCTCCTTCACAGTTTCCTGCCTAAAGTCAAGTGTGGAGAATAGGAAATATATACCAGGGTAGAAACTGACTGAAAACTGAAACAGAAAAGGGGCAATAAAGGGACAGAAAAAAGGAAAAATGTGTCCGCTACATATAAACTATACCATAAAGGGAGAGGAAATAAACAGCACAGATATGACATAGATTGCTTACCTTGTCAACTCTGTGTTCGTACAGAACCTAGCACAATGAGTTCCAATGCTGGGTCCATGTATGGGATTCATAGATGACACCGCAATACAACATGAATAATAGGGGTTGGAGCCAAATGGTTGTTCCCACTGCTATTTCACTATATGTGTTTTATTGGCTCATTTTTAGGGTCCTAGCACTATATTTTCATGTAAATAAACACAGTAGTTAGCCTCAGAAAGGGCTGGTGCAGATAACTAGATTCACTTGCTGGTGGGACAAAGACCAGTATTTTTAAAAGGGATTAGTTGTATTGGGTGCCTCAATTTGGAGGTGTCCAAACTGGAGATGCTTCAAAAGAGAATCATTTAAAAAAAACCCAAGGTATCCATCCTCTGAAAATATATAGTTTTTTTCCCCTGAATCTCCAGTTTCCTACTCAGAAAGTGGAGGGAGCCAGAATCACTTTTGAAAGTCTTGGCTTTCAGGGTTTGGCCCCAAGTGGTAAAAAAATATATCCAGGGCTGGGAAGCTGTGATTCAAGCTGACTTTGGTTTTGTTCCATTAGGGCTTGGGTCTGGGTAGCAATTGGGATAGGTCTAAATTAGAGTGGAGTAGGGCCAGGTAAGCAGGAGATGCATCAGTTTAGTGCCTCCTTTGGCAGTCCTCTGAGGTAGAACCACTGTGTATTTTTAGCTGGATTATCAATTTATCCTCTCATGCACGGGGTGGGGTGGTAGTGATATTTCCAGGCTTGTCCATATTCCAGTTGTTTACAGGGGCAATTCCCCCCTGCAAACTGCATCTATATGGGTGTCCCCAGTATAAGTGGACCTGACCTGGAGCAGGAAGGGGGCAGATTTTTACCTTTAAAAGTGAACTACAGTATGAACAAGTGTGGGAACTACCAGCACAATCAGTTTCGAATTAACTTCACTCTTAAGTTCTTATGTGGTAACAGCTACATCGATTAGGTTGCAGGAGTATGTTTGTTTAAAAAGCATTGATGTTAAAAAAAAAAAGGCATGAAAAATCTTTCTGTAGGCCTAAGCTTTTGTAAATACCAATTTTTAGAGTCAGGTGTGCTCTGACTTGGTCCTTTTAAATAATTAAACTTTGGATTCAAGAAGAATAAATAAAGCAGAAATTGCCCAGACTTGATTGTTAAACATGCAACAATAGCTTAAAAACAGACTGCACAGCATGCTCTCACAGCTGGAGGAAAGCAGACTATTAATAGCCGTGGAGAATGGTTGGATAGGGCCAAAAAAGGCAGGAGGGGCTATAAACAAGGAACCTTGTAAAATGCAAGTATCTCTTAGTAAACAGTTTATGAAAGATCCTGTGCCCTGTAGACAGTGGGATAATGTGGTGATGAGTGCAGTATAAATGCCTCTGCATGTGGACTACAGTGAAAAAGCTGGGAGGAACAGAGGGGATCACCATTGATGAACCCCATCTACAAGCGCAGGTAATCCAGCACAGTTGATACACCCCTAGTATGCCACAGTACATGCATCTAGGCCTCCAAAGTATCCAACGAGTATATTGCAAGGGACAATTTATCCCTTACCCCAAATGTGGTGAATAGAGTGGATATTGGATGACAAATCAACATACTCAACTATTTTAGAATCTTAATTACATGCTAAAATATGACTAGTAAGAGTTGGCAAGTGATTCTGCAGTATCATCTGAGGCAAAGAATTCCAAATAGTGATTATCCTCCGAAGGGGGAAACAGTCCCTACAGTCCCTGTTTAAATTTTCAAAAGTAATTTTCAAAAAAATATTTTCTTGTTGCTTATTTCAGACATCCATCCATACTCAAGTCCTCACATTGTTCCTAAACAAAACACTTTCCCTAACCTAATATATTAAAAAAAAGTTCTGACTCTTCTAGCAGAAGATCATACATATGCCAGGAAAGTTTTTGTTTGTTCTAAAAAAGCCCCTACACACAAAAAATCAAGGACAAAATAGGGAGGCATCTCCTTTTCATGTGCTGTTGAATCTCTGTGAAAAGTCTGACCTTGTTTTCCGCTGTTAAAGAGAGAGTCCTATGGGGTGGGGGGATATAAGCATAATTCTGATCCTGTTTTTCACCATTGCATAGATATAAATGAAACTGTTCTGTGCAGCTCCTAATCCCTCCTTTCAGGTTTGCTGTTTCCCTGTGGGTCAAAAGCAACCCTATCCCCCATGTATCAAATCCAGAAACTTGCTGATACTGTCATTACCCCTGGCCACATTGCACAGTGGAGATCATACTTTTGACTGTAATAAATGGCAACCTAGTGTCAGGGCCTGTTGGTAGCAGGGATAGTTCTACCCATGTAGTTACTCTATGAAACAGTGCTACAAGCCCCTAAAGTAGATGTGTTGTGGAGGCACAAGAATTGGGGTTGGAATTTGTTCACTTTTGCCTTCGTTTCAAATTGAGATAAGATTTTTCTTTGCTGAGAGAGATTTTCCTGTTTCATTTGCTCCAGCTCCATTGAAGTCTATATCCATTGACTTCAGTGAAATCAGGCTTCAGGAATCTTTGTTCTTGCTGTTCTGTAGCAGATGTAGAGTCTACACTAGTCTTTTTTGTTGGTACTTGTAACGGCTGCTATTCATTGCAAGTGGAATCTGATGGCCCATCGTTACAGTGGTATCAGTGCAGCTCCAGTACCGCTAAGAACATTGGGAGTGCTAATATGGACAAACTTCCAGGTCACTAAGGGCATAAACAGGCATCGCCAAATGACATATCAGCTGTTGCAGGATGTGTCCCATCATAGCTGATACACCTTATTGGATGAAACACATGTTGCCCATTGTCCTGCATTGGGCAGGGGCCCAATCCTGTGAGACAACAAGAAGCATGTTCCCTGCTTAAAGAGATGCACTTCAGAGATTCCCCAGGGCCCATGTCTGCAAGTGGGAAACCCTGGGTTTTTCTGCTTACAGAGATTTGCCTTGGACAACCTCTGGGGCATGTCTCTGTAACAAGGGAAAGCTGGTCAGGTGCTCCCAGGGCTTGAGAGGCCCATCCTGCATGTGAATTCCTGAGGTGGGCAGGTTTGGGCCCCTCAATCCATTACCTTCTCTCTAGAAGTAATCACAGAAAGTCTCTCCTGACCTTCAGGAGACTGCTCATGGAAGAGCTGTTTTTTCTTCCCATTAATTCTAATATAATAAAAGCTGCAGCAGTTCTGGCTGTGTGTCTGTCTGTCTGTAATGCTCTGGACCAACTGTGCATGTGCTGCCCAGAGTCTTATGGACAGAAGGACACACAGGCGGAGGCTGTGGGGGCCAGGGTGTGCTCCGCTGTGTAGTGGGAAGAGGAGGCGAGGGGAGTGAGGGTGTGGCACATGTGTGGTGGGGAGCCTGGTGCGTGGCCGCAGCGTACCATGCAGGGAGAGGGTGTGCAGTGCATGGGCAGAGCCCACTGGCTGCAGTATGTGGCCATGGGGTGGGCAATGCACCCCGTGGCCGATCCCTGTGCAGCACCCTGCTGCCGCACACTATGCTCCCCCATGTACCACGCCCCACTCCATACAGCCACGTGCCATGCTCCCCTGTGTGGGGACTGCCCACTGGCTGTGGCCAGGGGGCAGACAGGGCATGCAGCGGGGGGCCTGGCTTGTGGCTGTGGGCAGCATCTGCCAGGTGCAGCACATGGCGGGGGTCACGGCGCACCTCCCGCAGCTGTGCACTACGCCCTCCTCGCATGGCCATAAGGCACACACCCCTGTATGGGGACCACCTGCTGGCTGTGGCCACGGGCCTCGCAGGGTGCAGGGAGGGGGCATAGGGAGCCAGCATGGGGGCGTGCGGGCAGTGCACACTGGCTGCAGTATTTAGCTGTGGGGTGTGCTGGGCAGGAGGGCTGGCGAGGTGCATTGGGCGGGGGGACTGCCTGCCGGCTGCAGCATGCCCCCCCATGGCCACTCCCTGGGCAGCAGCCTGTGGTGGTGTGCCATGTCCCCTGTGCCACACCCCAGGGCTGCATCCCGTGCTTCGCAGCCGGCAGGAGTTCCCCCGGCCATGGTAGCACCCCATGTCATGCCCCTCGCCTGCATGCCACCCCCCCACACAACCATGCCCCCCACCTGCCCACGTACTTTGCACTACATCTCAGGGCTGCTCCCCATGTCCCATGACCACAGCTGGCAGGCGCTCCCCACACCGTGGCCGCTCTCTGCACCATGCCCAGTGGCCGCATGCCGATCCCCTGCATGCCTGCATGGCACACCCCCAACACGTGCCACTCCACTCCGCCATGCGTCTGTGTGACATCCCCCACTTGGGTGCCACCCCACCCCATGTGGGCACAGCCTGCAGGTGTTCCCTGTGCTATGGTCGTTCCCTATGCCATGCTGTGTGGCTGTTCACTGAGCGCCCTGCACCACACCACAGGTCTGCTGCCCATGCCATATGGCTGCAGCCAATGGGCATTTCCTGCACTCCCGTGCCATGGCTGCTTCCTGCGCCATGCTTCACAGTTGCATGCCACACCACCTCTCCCCCCATGCAGCCATGCACCATACCCCCTTTGTGCCCCGTGCCACAGCCTGTGACTGCTCCCCACACTGTGGCAACTGCCTGTACCATGCCCCCCATGTGCCCTGCACCATACCCCAGGGCTGCTGCCCACACCACATGGCTGCAGCCGGTGGGTGTTCTCCTCACCCTCCTGCCATGGCTGCTCCTAGTGCCATGCTGCATGGTTGAGTGCCACGCTCCCCCATGCGCCCTGTGCCACACTGCAGAACCACTCCTTATGTGACACGGCCCCCTGCACACCCTGCGCCGTGCCCCAGGGCTGCTCCTCACACCATGCAGCCGGCAAGCACTCCCTGCACTGTGTCCGCTCCGTGCGCCGTGCCTTGGGGCCGCGCTCACCTCCATCCAGTGCAGGGAGGTGGGGTGGAGCAGGGCTTGACCCAAAGTGGCAGGGGGAGTGGGGCATGACCCAGAGCAGCAGCAGGGGGGTGGGAAGCAGGACAGGATCTGGAGTAGCAGCGGAGGGGGGGAGTGGGGCAGGACCTGGAGTGGCGGTAGGAGGAGAGGCAGTGGGGTTGGACCCAGAGTGGCAGGGGGAGGGCATGGGGCTGGATGTGGGTCTCCGCTCCCTACCCTCCATCATTCGTGATGGTATTTTTCTAGTACATGAATATTTGTGAAAGCGCAAGATTGGCAGTCCCAGCATTTAAGGTTCTCTTCACAGAATAGTCATCATAGAGACAGTGACAATATAACTACTCTTCTTTTTCCAGTGAAGGTAAGAGGGTTTTTTCATTTCCCTCAACACACACATACACCTTAGTCTCCACTCCTTGTCCAATATCAGCCATAGTGCAAATTGCATTGGAATTTTTGGTGGCAGCCACTAATAACTGGAACCAATTAAACTACCAAATCACCAAAACATAAAGGAAAGCTGGCGCTGCTTGTTAGAAATAGAATTTCTCCCAAGATCGGTCGGAATGAGTGTTTTTGTATGTGGCATTATGTACTCTATTCATTTTCTCATTAGAATTTTTTTCTTCCCTCTTTCATCCATTCTCCTCCTACAAATGGTCTCCTTTTATTGAGGTTTCTTTTTTTTCAGTCTCCAAAGTACAACAGAAGCTCCCAAACCTTTTCATCTGAGGGGAAGTTTAATCCCACATATTTGAAATGTATTCATTTTCAGTTGTTGAGGATGTTAAAAGCATCTTGAGTGCCCTGTCAGAGTAGTAAAGTACTACTACATAACAGTATTAAAATTAATTTGAACTCTTATCTAACTGTTCATAGCAGTAGCATGTTTGCAGAGCTTTAATCTGCTGTAATATACCACCCAGCAGTTCCAGTATAGAATTATAAACCAATAATGTGAAATCCTGGACCCAGTGTAGTTGGTGGAAATATGCACTGACTTCAATGAAGCTATCTAATGATCTAATTCATATAAATTGTACCTGAAAGAAAAACCTATTAAGAGCAACTGGGCCATCACCTGTCAAGGGGGCTTGCTGTCTTCTCAATTCTTTAAAAGCTGATATGATGTAAGAATGCAATTTATTATGCAGTGCTCTCACCAGTTCAAGAACGAGGTGTATAAACCATAGAACATGCCTTGTTGTATACAAGTTCCCCACATCTCAGGCCTCAGTGAATTTTAGATATGCTTAAAGTTAAGCCCATGACTAAATACCTTTGGCATTTTAGTCACAAATATTGTCACACATGGGTGTCTAAATTGTGGTCACTTCATTTACTCCATTACTTTCCTAGTCTAATAAGGTAGCTCCTCTAGAAAACCCTCTAAGCTCTCCTTAACTAGACGTGCCACTAGTAATCTTTACAATATGTGAAGTCAATGGAGCTGCAGCTGGTTAAAGGGCTATGCAGGGTAAAACTGGTATTAGTGGCTAATAAAGGCTAATTCTTTTGCAAGCAGAATTACCTCGCTTCACTAGCTTGTTATGACTTGAAGTGTCTGGCCATTGAACTATGCATCTGGCTCATTTGTTACTCTCAAAGAGATTGCACCCTGACTGACAGCTGTACTGGACTGGAAAAAGTATCCCAAATGAGTAAGAACAAGAGGACTACAGCTTGTGTGACTTTAGGACAGTAACAGTCCATACAAAGAGCATTAATAAGCAAAAGACACAAACTCGACAAAGAATGTATGTGATATGGATACTAGTTCAGGGCTCTAATTTTCTTTAAATGACTGGTTCATAATGTATGACATTCCATAGTCCCACAGTTTGGCCTCCTCGTTGTGCTATTCGTGATCCTGGTCGTGTTATACATGACTACATGGAAGATGTGAAATGCCTGTCCATCTGGTTTGCAGTGACCCTAAAAACTCTCTAGAATTCTAATGAAAACAGTTTCCAGCAAACCTGCAATCTTGCATGGTTTTGTAAAGCTGTTCAAATTCGCACCAGGAATAGCTTCATTGAATTACTGACTTGCTCTGTGTTCACGTATTTATTTGTATTTATTTGTGCTTTGGGGTAAACACCACATCAAAATGCTTTTATTAGCAGAGTTCCTGTTCCTGCACAATGCAGCTGGACCCATTCTGACCCCTGCCTTAATGTTTCATCAAAGGGGACCATTTCCTTTTTTTATCTTAGATCAGTTTACACAGGGCAGTTGTCCCAACTTCCTTAATCCTGGCCATCATAAAACCCTCTTATACATTATTCTCTGCATCATTCCTTCCCCCAGCGTGTGCTCAGAGATGTATTTATACACCCTTTGAACGAACATCCTTTGTTGTTGTTTTTTGTTTCCAAGCTTTCAGAATTGTATGAGCATATACATTTGATACCAGACTATTGAAAAAGGTGGCAGCCAGAGCAGAGTGGAATACATGCTTGTTCATACGCTTCTTTTAATGCAGTTCAACCCTGATCTACTATTGATGCCCTTGGTGGGATAAATCCCTTTTGAATAGAGGGTCAGGCTACTGTGATACAGACAAATACTCTTTAAAGGCAGGGATGATTATTTTTTTCACCACAGTGTTTGTTTTCAAATGTGTTTTGAGCACGATTTCAATGCAGGTCTTCAAGGCTGCCCATTCCTGTTGTGCCAACTAAACCCTTACATTTTAGTTTTTGGTTCAGAGTATGCAGTGGCCACATGTGAAAATGGCCACTCCTCCTAGCCAGGAACAACGGGGAAGCCTCTTGACTAGTGAATGGGGAAGGTCTGCTTCTACAGACTGGGTCCAACACTTTGATGCCCCCTGGAAAGGTGAGATTCTGTCTCCAGACGTTTAATGGAGGACAAATGTATATTCCAGCATGCTCCCTTTACTCATGTTTTATGAAGGAAAGAAGTGCAAGTTTGGGTAGAATGAAATTCAGTACTTTTTAAGAAAACAGTTAGCGTAGACATCATTTCTGCTTTCATTTCTCCTTTTTACTTCTTCACTGTTTTGCTCCTTTTGCATTTTTCCAAAGACAACCTAGGTTGGGGAGTATCCTTTGAAGTATAGTTGCTGTGATAGTCAATTGGTTCAGCAGTCAGAAGAGAGGCAAGGCACAGAGATGTAGATGCCCTCTGCTTCCCCCAGATCTTGGGGGATCTGCTGGTTACAAAGCGAGAACCCGTGACTTCTTTCACCAGGAGTGCGGTTGGAGGAACGAGGAAGGAACTCCATGAGAAGAAACTTCCAAAATTTTTTTCTTTCTGGAGTGGATTATTTCAACAAAAAGGAAAATGAAATTTCTGAGATGATACCTTAAATGGAGATATTAAAATGCCAAATGGGATTGAACCCATGCATTTTAGACATTGGTCAGCTGTAACTTTGCAGATTTTAAATAAGTGTCGAGTGGACATTAAGAGATTCCAGGCTGCAGACTATTACTGGCACTGACTACAATAGCAGACCAAAATAATAGTGACAAAAACTGTCTAAATCTGATTGCCAAGCCAGTTTCTCTCATCCTGAAAACCCCAAACCAGGCAACGAAACAAAAAGCCTTTTCTGGGACAACTTGCTTGAAAAGTTGCTGGCCCTGTACTCCAACTACTGAATGTTTATAGAGGAGGCTGGTGCTAATGACAGTCTGATGCAAAGAGCAAGATTCCATCCATTCAGCTGCTTTAGCAGAAATGTAGCAAGGAGCTGACTGGTCTGGGCCCCGGCTGGTCTGAATCAGAAGTACTAGCCACAAAGATCTGAGGGACGTGATTTGTCTCATGTAAGGAATGTTCTCTTAGAAAGCTTCCAGTGATGCACTGACTTTCCCATTAGAAAGTCAGAATTGGCTGTCTCACTAACTGTGTCAGGATAGCTGAATCCTAACCGTTTAAGGTGTACAGCATATACTGACCCCATTTTCAATTTCTGCTCCTTTGAATTCCACTGGTTCTCTCCCATTACCTTTCTCAACCACTACTCTGCACTTGAATAAATCTGCATTTCAGGTGCAAGCTTTAAGTTACCAGTTTGGCTTCTCTAGTCCATCTAGGTCTTTCCTTATAGTTAGGGTTTGAAATACGGTGGGGCTTGGGGAGGGGGCTTATAAGAGATGAGAGCCCCCCATAAGAGACCAGAGCCCCTGGGCTGCCCTGCGGCGGTGGTGGTGGCTCCTTCCGGCTTCCAGCTGCCACTGCTGCAGACCCCCCGCATCCCCCAAGAGTCAGAGTGTAACTCGAACCCTGCTTATAGTCTTGTTCCTCTTAGAGGCTGTATTAAAGACAACCTTATTCCCATCCCCTTTCTTTCTTCTGTTTCATCTCCTCCATCAAGACATCCACTACAATTCACCATCTCCTGTTCTTCCATCTTGGGCTCTCCCCTCATTCCCTGTGACAGTTCACATTCTCCCGTCTCAGTGGCCACTGCTGCTCTTGTTATCCGCAGAGCAAAAGTTGAGGTAATGCCCTTTGAGGCCTTCTGTAATCCACCTGCTGAAGTGCCTTTTCAGAATTAGTTGAAATTCTTTGTTCTTTCCTCATCTTCCTTTACTTCATTTGCCTATTTTGGATAAAATACTGCCCATTACAGTAACAGCCATCAATGGTGCATTTATCCCAGTGCTAAGCTGTTAGCGCAGACAAGGCTCAAGTGTTTTTCCTTTCTCTGAGCATGATGAAGTAGTTAGAATGCCTGACTCATGTCACACTGCGGATGGCATTGTTGGTAGCTGTTGCAGCAAGCAGGTATTATTTTTTCTGTAGCCTGGACAAAGTCCGAGTACCTATTATCCCTTTCCCCTTCCATCTGCTGGTGTTTTCCTGATTTGTGCCTTTAGTGAATTTCCCAGAATACTTCCCACTTATTTGTACTTTGCTGTTTGTGGTTAGCAACAATATCTCAGCGCCTGCAAATTATTTAAGGACTCACCTGCTTTCCCATAAAGAAACTCTATACTGCAATTTAATCAGGTACACACATCAAAAACAGGCTCTGCATTTAATCCTCTTCTGCCCCCTTTTTACCTGTTGTAACAGTCACTGAACTAAACTTACCACTTCCATTTTTTCCCTGTTGCTTATTGTGGTTTTCCATAAAATTAAGTTTTTATTTTCTTTTGGCAAAACCGTTACACATTTGATGGTTCCAGTCCTTTCTCTCATACAGGAATAACAATGGTCAGGCACCCAGCATGTCATTTTAAAGCTATTAGTGAGTTTGTGATGAAGAAACGGTTGTTGGTAAATGGTGGTTCAAAAGAACCCATAAAACCTAGTAGGCCATATGTCATTATGAGAACTATGTTACCTTAACCCTGGATGGCAGATCATCCTTGTATTAGCATGGACAAAAGTGCCTTCTAGTACGGACACTGTAGTGTTAGTTTTGTACTATGTAAAGTTTATATATATTTCTTAGTGGGATGTACATGAAATGGATGGGCTGGATCTTCCTCAATTCCAAATTTGTAGCTCTGATGCTGTAATTTGGCCAATATGGGATTATTTCAGAGATGCACCATGAAGTTAGTGTGCGCCTTTTCTGCTTCTCAAACTACTATTCTAGATTTTAAAAAACACAATTGTAAAATTCGTTTTTGAAGTTGAGTGCATAGCCCTTCCAAGGTAAGAAGCTGATTGCAAAATACTTGTCTATGGCATTTATAGTAGGTACACTTGCTCTTTGTTTCTTTGTGTTGCCTGGTATTCTTTGAACCTGTTTATAATGGAGAGAGTTGAGGATTATTTGCTGTATGTCTGCTGTAACAAGTCCTTCTTCCTTTGGTTTTGATTGCAATTGTGTCTTCTTATCTCAACATGCACAGAATAAGTTTGAGAAAGCAGACATTTTAATATCTATAATTTGAGCTGTATGAATAAGGGACTTGGAATGTTTTGTTCAACCCAAAATTAAATGTTTCATTGGCAGATTATTTAGCCCTTTCTTTTTACTCTTTTCTGGTCAAATTTTAAATGTAAATGTGCAGATTTTTCTGATTGTTTTCCCTGATTTTTTTTCATCCAAAGTTGGTGACTAGTTTTAGTCCTTCCTAAAATGCATGTTTTTTTAAAGCAACGATAGTACTTCCTGAAAATTTTGCCCACTTGTGTTTTAGCAACTGTTTGAAGGCATGTCAGTTGCTATTTCTGTGGTGTCAAACATGTCCTGCTCAGAAGACAATGCTGGTTCATACAATTGATAAATCCAGTGTTGAATTTGTATGTATCAATCTGGTTTCACAATAAAGCCTAATGATCCTCTTATCTGTTTCACTAAAATTTGCTATGAAGTTCTGTCCATGAATGATCATTTTTTCCATTTTTCCATACAAAATAGGGAGCTGAATTTACAGCAGCCTTCATGCTGCCAAATGAGTAATTGTTATGCAAGTCTGACAGGCATATGTGTTGAGAAACTCTTTTAGAATATGGCTCTTGCCATTCAGTGAAATCATGTTGGTCTTTTATTGAAGCTGCTGTGGTGGTGGATCTTTTTGCTCCCTCCTTTGACCCTTTAATGGTCAGGCCATTTCTAAATGTTTTAACTTTGCATCTTTGTTGCTTATGAAAATAAAAACATATAGTTTTTATTTTTTTCCACCAAACTTGTATTTTGGACAAGGTAAAACCTTTCTATAAACAACCCTTTTGAAAACGTTCTAAGCATTTATCTCACTGATGCACAATGGTTTTTATTCTTTATTCACCAGCCATTTACATTCTGGCTTTTGCAGTTTAAGTAGTTGCTCATTGTGACCCAGTAGATAGCACCCTGAGCTGGAAGTCATGAGACTATTCCCACCCTGCTAGCCTGTGGGTAGAAATGACTAGCTTGTGGGGTGAAATCAGGAATGTTACTCTACTCTTCTGTGCCTTGATTTATAAAAAAAAGAGGTAATGCTAATATGCTTTGAGATATATGGATAAAAATAACTATGCATTACTACTGTTGCATTATTGTACCTATCAGAAAATAGAGCAGTAGAACGCTGTCCTTCCCTAGTGAAAGACCAAATCCTACTGTATTACTTGAGGTGTATTAAAAGCGTAACTCATAGGAAGTGAGTGAGATGCTTGTCTTCAAATGCCATTTAGTCCAGGTTATAAATGTTTCCTGGCCCATGCTAAAAGGTCAGGATCCACTAACCCCAGTGGCTACTGCAAAAGAGATGCAAAAAAATGGACAGATTAAGAATGGTGTGGAGATCTGTTTCCAATATATCTGTTTTAAAAATATTTTGGAAGGTTTCAGTGGAAAAGAAAATGTATTTCCTGGAATCTGCTGCAACACAAGCTTGTTTGTCCCTGTCTAATTTCTGCTTTTCAGACATCACTGTTCTCTTTGCCAAGAGAGCTGAAATTTATTGGAGGGCACATGCCAAAATGCAGCTATATAGTTTCATGTGCTCTGGATATTATGGAGAGAATGGAAGACAAATCAGTTTGTTGCCTTCATTTCTATGGTAAGAAGGACAAAAGAAGCCTTGAGTTCACTTCACCTCTCTACAGTATCTATTTTTTTAAATTTTACCAAATTTGCCCAGTGCAATAGAAAAGGATCTGATGAAAGGATCTGATGAAATGATCATTTATAAATGATCTGGACTGTGGTGTCAGAAGTGGACTGGCTAAGTTCACCGATGACACCAAACTATGGGGAAGTGCAGTCACCCTAGAGGATAGGCTGGCAATCCAGGCTGACCACAAAAGGCTTACAAGGTGGGTGGATCAAAACCTGATGGCATTCAACACAGAAATGCTAGGTGCTCCACCTTAGGCAGAAAAACCCACACCACACTTATAGGTTCAGCAGTGCTACACTCACTAGCACCATGATCGAAAAAGGCTTGGGGGTCATGATTGACCACAAGATGAACATGAGTCACCAATGTGATGCCACAGCCAGCAAAGCAAACAAAACTCTGGCTTGCATCTACTAATGCATCTCAAGCAAGACCCAGGAAGTCATCCTCCCACTTTACTCGGCCTTGGTGAGACCACAGCTAGAATACTGTGTCCAGTTCTGGGCTCTGCAATTCAGAAAGGATGTGGAGAAGCTTGAGAGAGTCCAGAGGAAAGCCACATGCATGATTAGAGGACAAGAGAGCAGGCCTTATGAGGACAGGCTGAGAGACATGGGACTCTTCAGCCTGGAAAAGCATAGGCACAGGAGTGACTTGGTGGCAGCCCATAAGTACATCAGTGGTGTGCATCAAGAACTGGGAGAACATCTGTTCACCAGGGCACCCCGTGGGAAGACAAGGTCCAAAGGTCACAAACTCCTGGAAGGCCATTTTAAGACGTAAGGAAAAACGTCTTTATTGCCCAAGTCCTCAGGGCCTGGAATAGAGCCGAGAACCTACTCTGGATACTTAAAAAAAATACTTGGACGCCTATCTTGCTGGGATCATTTGACCCTTACTGACTGCCTGCCCTTGGGGCAGGGGGCTGGACATGATGATCTTGTGAGGTTCCTTCCAGCCCTAACGTCTATGAAATCTATGAAACTGGCATTAGACCTTTTACAATTATTAGAGTCCAGTGGGCTCCAGTTCCACATGTCTGAATCTACCTCATGCTGCCTGAATCCTACCTTGTGCTGCCTAGATTGGGCCCTGTGCATCCAGGCCCTGTGTTGTGCCACTCTGAGCCCTGCTTACCTGCATAAGGCCCTATGTTGCCCCAGCCCTGTGCTCCTGATCTAGCACGTAGGCCCACATTGTCTGTCCACATTGCTCTCCACAGGTCGCTCTCCAGCCATCAACCTTTCAGAACTGTGGGGAGCCTTGCGGGCTGGATGAGACTGTTCTGTGAGCCAAATCTGGCCTGTGGGCTGGGGCTTGAGCACCCCCGTTATAGCCTCTGCTTAACAGGGTGTTGACAGGCTGAAATCTGGCTTGATAAAACACAAATGCCTGTTTCCACTGGGGCTTTGCCTCACATCTCTGCAGTGAGGAAGTGAAAATTGCAGAGCTGAGAGTGACACCACATCCACTTTTTTCTTTATAAGCAACTTAAACAACTTTAACCTACTGATAGTGTCATTTCCTCCCAGCAGGTTTCTAATATCGATGCGAAGATATTTCTACTTCTCTGTGTGGCAAAACAGAAGAATTGGACTAGAAAAGAAGCATAGCTGAAGCCAAGAAAGTGGGGAGGACAGGAGCTCTCTGACATAGAGTGCCAATGCTGGTGCAGAGTAAATGACTTAATCTCTGTAGTCTTCAGTTTCCCTGTTAAGAAAATGGTGGTAATACTTTTGACATTAATGTTGGCTAGCTCAGTATTTTAAAGATGCAAGGTGGGGTTTTTAAAAGCAATTCATGTTGGCCTAAACCTATTCTCATTGATTTCAGTGGGAGTTTTACCATTGATATAAGTGGTAAAGCCTAAACTGACCACTTTTGAAAACCCCACCCATAAATGAGTACTATATTAGTTTGAAGTATTATTGTCAGTGAGTTATATCTAGGGACCAACTTAATTTGCGATTTTGCAGAAACCACGAAATCCGGGATTGTCCATGAAATCTGAAAAATCAATTAATCCTCCTCCATCCCTCCTTCCCCCTGGGGCCTCTCCACCAATTAGTGCCAAGGCGTGGGGCTGCTTTGAAATGACCACAGAATTAGAACTTTATGCCTTGATCAACCCATGTAAATTGGTAAGTCCCATGATTTAGGTAGACTCCTTGTTATATCCTCTCCCTGCTTCTCCTTTACATCAATCTTATCTTGGTGTAATGACAGCAATTTTATTAATTTTTTATTTAAATTTAAATAAGGTCCCCAGTCTCCTGCTAGTTAAGGTCAGAACTTGATCTGTCCCAGCAGCATTATAAAGCTAATGTTCAGAGGGGCATAAAACATTCAATTCCATTCAGCTGAAAAAAGTGGGAGAAAACAATTCTCTTTCCCTTCATTGTTCCAGGAACACATCGTCAGCCTTCTGCAAAACAAATCAAATAAGTCAAAAATGGTTTAGACAGGGATGATCTTGCCTTAAAGAGATGACCTCCTGAGGTCCCTTTCAGCCCTCCCTTTCTGTGATCCTTTGCTTCTGAGTGGCTTTAGCAGCATGCTCAAAATATCATTATGTCTGGCCTCTTTTGAACTTGGGGCAGCAAGTCCCATAATGTGGCATCCTCAAAAGGAACATGCTATGACATATCTGTTTTGTGTCATATCCAGAAGGATTTAGCTGGTCACAAGGAGAGAAGTGATCCCTCCAGCTGGCTGGTTCTAGACCATTTGGCGCTCTCTAGGTCATGGCCTACACCTTAAACTTTATTTGGAGACCAGTAGGTTTCAGGTGCAGTTCCTGCAATCTGTGTTATGCTCCAAGGAGATGTCCTGCTTTGTAAGTGATCTGTTGCATTCTGCACCGGTTCTGTTTCTCAGTGGTTTTACATGCATTGCGGCATTCTGTTTTCTAGGTGACAAAAGAAAATCAAGGAACGACACGGGGAAAGTCACATCTGAAACTGAAGCTTGCACTTTTCTTGGTAAAGTTCAAACTTGGATTGCTGCTTAACATGACTGTCCAACAGTGGCTAGAGGTCTGAATCAGGGGATCAAACATGGGCTGAGGGCTGGATCTGGCCTGTGGTTTTTCTTTCTAGCTGAACAGCTCCTCTGTGGATGGGGCCGGTGGGGCTTCTTGCTGTGGCTGTTGTGGAGTAAATGCTGGCGTGCCCTTTACCTGTTGGTATATTTCTGTTCTTTGATCACTGTTCAGTGTACGAATTGGCAGTGGCACAGCCTGCATTTGGAAGTGAGTTGTCCTGCCCACAAGTAGCCCACCAGTCCAGACCTAGCCCAGGAACTCAAGTGAGTTTGACACCCCTAGTCTATATCCAGGACAGTGGTAGATTGGTAACTAATAGCAAACGTGGTCTGTTAGTCAAAGGGGATGATACTAGCATCGCCATCTTTGGTTGCTTCCCCAACCCAATGCCAGTTTGGTCTGAACTGAGCTTAAGCTGGCTCACCTTGAGCTATGCCCAGATACCAAATACTGACTGAGACTGAAGCATTGAATGGTATAATTTGAATTGGATGAGATGGAGGCTGTTAAATGTCATCAGCATTACTAAAAACATCAAAACCCTAAGGCTCTTTATGGCCCCACAAATATTTTGAGCAGGAATGGTATCAGGTTGGCCTTCTGCTGTGCACCATGTTTGAGAACTCTTCTAGAAGAGGAGCCATTGCTTGCATGTTGAGATCTTTCTGAGAGAAAAGAATCAAGCCACTGAAGAGCAGCTGTGTCTGTTCCTACCAAGGTCTGCAGAACCAGGCTCTAGGTAGGGGATTAGACAAATGGAAAAAGTACAGTACATTATAAAAAGAAAATCTAAGAGCAAGCATAGAAATTGCAGCAAGACAGATTTTCTTTCTAAGACTAAAGCCAAAGACCCCATTTCTTGACATCAACAATGAGTACTACTTTCTTTGTTGCTAAGTGGCCTGAATGTAATGTGCTTGCCCAGTGAATGATTATATCTATTGCCTTGGATAAGAGTGACTGAGGAGCCATAAGGAATTCCTGTAGTCTCAAGGAGACTTTCGAACTGGAGGGTTGCTGTTCCCTGAATCTCAGCCTCCACTTCAAAAAGACAATTCTTCTACCCCCTTCCAAAATCAATCTAGACTATTCACAAGTTCCACATTTTTTCTGTCACAAGGCTGGTTCTGTGATCATAAAAACTGCTACAACTACTAAGGAGTGCCACAGTAGTACAGGCTGTTGTAATAAATATGCATGTATATATAATGTGGCTCTAGTAGCTTTGCAGAATTAGACTTCCTTTCTTTAAAGAAGGAACCATAGCCCATGTTAATCTGATAGTGTTAGAGAAAAAGAAAATTTGGTAAACCACCCATGGTGATAGGATCCAGCTGATGTCACATTGATTTGAGACAAGGAGATGACTCTAGAATGTATTGCTTCAGAAAGAATGTGCAAAGGTTAAATAGTTTACAGCTCAGGCAATCTAGACAAAATGGTAATTTGACTGAGAAATATAAAAAAAATTGTCAAAGACAGGTCAGTTCTGAATTTTGTGCGAGTTATCTACTCTCTGGTTACAACATGACTGATATAAAGTAACTGTCATTGAGTAGCTCTAGCAGGAATAAATACAGTCACTTTGGCTGGCTGAGTTAGTTTGGGATGGGTGAAGTGATCTGGTGTAATGATCATATGTATTTTGAGGGCGCTTCTTGGCCTCTTGTGGACTCAGATCAAGTGTAGTCTTATGCTTGCCTGACAAGGGAAACACCATGACTACTGAGGCGGTCTTCCTAGTCACTCCTGGGGAATACCGTTCTCCTGGAACAGGGATAGTACCTGCCAAGGTAATGTATAGTAAACCTCCCATTTAGTTGCTGGAGTGGGAAGGTCTTGGCTTTATGCCCACTTTATGGAAAGGGGAGACTCCTCCCTAGCTTGCTCCTGTGTCTTTATGGCTAAGGGCAAACAAAACTTGGGGGCATCCAAACCCCAAGCCTCCACTGTTGGGCCTGCAAGTATGATGCCTGCCATAGGTTTTGGAAACATCTGAGGCCCCAGATTGGGGTGGAGGATGTCTGCTGGTAGTAGGGCCACTTATGTTTCTAGAAGGATTCACAGATTTGGAATTTGTTTAGGCTAATTTGGCTTGGACTATGGAAAATTTAATTAAGATAATGTATGTTGATGGCTAGTACTCTTGGGACCCCAAATGGTGTAGAACAGGGGTGTCAAACATCTGGCCTGCAGGCTGGATCTGGTCCACAGAACTGTCCAGTGATAGTCTGGTGCGTGACTGGAAGTGCAGCTGAGGAGAATTTGGGGTCCCTGGACCACAGTGGCAAACCCCTGGCTCCATGCAGCCACCGAGATGTGTGCTGCTGTATGACTGTGGGTCCATGCTGCTGTCTCTCCAAAGATACATACTGTTGGGCAGCAGCACAGAGCTGGGGGTGTGCGGCTGCATGGAGTCGCATTCAGGTGGCAGTGAGGAGCTCTGGCCTGTTGACAGTGTAAGGGGCGTGTGACAGCAAGAAGCCAAAGGCATACAGCAGCATGGAGCCATATTTGGGCAGCAGTGTGGAGCCTGGGGGCTGCCACCCATAGTCATGTCCGTAGTTGAACTACTGCATACCCCGAGCTCCATCTCTGTGCTGTTGCTCAGCCTGAATTCTGCACTGCTGCATGCCCCTGGCTCCTTGCTGATGCATGCTCTGCAGTGCCCAAACACAGCTCCCTGTAGCCACTCAGTCCCAGCCCCATGCTGCTACCTGAATGTGGCCCCACGGATCTGGCCCTGGAGGAGCCCCTATGGTCCAGAATCAGCCCAGGGCCTGGGATAAGTTTGATACCCCTGCTGCAGAGTTACTGACAAAACATAAGTGCCAGTTTTGTCACTGTAAGGATGTATTAGCAAGATACTAGCATCAGATTCTGAAAATGAGATGATGTGGTGTGAGAGTGCCTGACAATATTTATGTCCAACCTGTGAGCAGATTTGGTAAGAAATATGTGCTCCCACAAGCCTGAGCAAACGCAATGTGAGGATTGTGCTGAAACCATCATCTAAACTCTCCATAAGGCTAACATCAAACCTGACACAACATAACACCCTTACTTGCCACAGGTAAAGCAGGGGAACCGCTTCAGTCAACATAAAATGTTGTTAATATATGCTCAAGAGGTCCTGGGTAGGGGGCCATGCCCTCGCTACAGAGGAAGGCAAAACCTCCTTGGCCGTGTCCAGATGAGCATTGTTACCAGGAGACACTAGCAGACAACAGAATGGCAAAAGAAAAGGTAGCTTAATTGGTGGGACATCAAGACAATTAAAAAGGAGAGAGGGCCATTAATACCTGTGAAGTAAAGAGAAATTAGCAGGAACTAGGTAGATTATACTGAGACATGAAATCAATTGATTCCATTCAGTGCTTCCTGAAATGCCGCTGCCACTGCCAGAGAGTTGGTTTTAAACTTTGGGTTGACCAGGAATCAAAGGGGGATGCAACTGCAGCGCTGCACCTCCCTGGATCTGCCCTGTATTTTTATATATATAATATACTTGGATCAGTGTATAAAGCATAAATCTACCCTGCCTTCTACTATACAACATTTACTCATACACAGGAATATTATTTAGTATAATGGTTCAGAAACATACCTAACTTACAACCTTGAAAGCAAAGGTGTGGAAAGTATTACTCTGGTCTTTCATTCAGATACATACACATTATATTGTACCACAGCCACTTTGTACCACAGGCAAAGTACTGGAGACATTTCTCTTGCCAGGCATCTAGCTCCTCATTCCTCAGACTGCTTTTCTTAACCACCACTGGAAACAGATCACACTTTTCTTCCTATTGCCTTTATAACCTTTTCCTCACTGCTCCTTGTACCTGATTCTAGGAAATCACTGCGAAATTTACTCTGTAGATATACATGTTAAAAATAGAACAAAACAAACTGCCTCCCCCAATATCTCAAGAAAGCTTAAAAGAGCAAAGTATTTACCTCTGAAAGTGGCTGAGCCCCCCCTTTTTTTCAGATAAAAGAAACCACTGGAGCAGCATTTCCTCTTAAAAAACACTCATTGCCAGTGTTAGCTGCTCAAGTTTCTCCAGATATTGGTCTTGCTCTAGTTAGTAACACTTTTTCATCATCACATACAGACACTAGATATGAAATATACCTGACATTGTGGTGCTGAAAACAGTTAAGGCCAGCTATCATGTAATGGGGGCTCTCACATAAGTCCATAAGTTAGTATTGATGCCTTCTGAGTTGGCTTCTTTTGAAGATCCATAAGACTTCGGATGTTGTACTGTTTTTATGTTTGACTTATCTAGTGTTGAACTGGTTTGCAATGATTCATCTACTTTTGAACGTGCGATTGTATGTCCAGCAACAGGTAATTCAGGGAATGCTCTGAAGCTAATGTGCTCACAGAACTTCCATTGACGAGCTGGAGAGAAAGGCATGCTGTAGTGAAGTTTTGAAAGGACCTTGTAAAAGGCTCCAAATACATTTGACATTCCTGTTATAATGCTCACATTTTTACTTGCGGTGAGCACACTTCATTACCTTTGTCATACCACATCATAACTTCTTGTTAACTTTCCACATTTTACCCACATGTCTACTATGGTATATTTCCCCCTTTCTAGATCTTAGCCACCATCCTTCCTCCAGTACCCACTCTTTGCACATACAGAAAACATTTGACTTCCCCCCCCTGGAATTTCCAGTGCAGGGGCAAACTATTTAGATTGTGAAATCCAAAGCCACATGAGGACCATGCAAAATGTATTCCCTCACAGAGTTTGTTTTTCTCCTTATATAACTTCCTATTCACTACTGCTATTAATTTGTATTACAGTAGTGTCTAGAAGCTACAGCTGAGGGATTGGTTTTCCACTGTGCTATGTACTGCAGGATGCATTGGCTATAATTACACTGGGAGGAAAGATGTGTTGTAGTATAAACATATGATAAGCCACTGTTAAAATCTTAGTACAGAGAAGGCAATTTAGTTGTAAGATGTGTTAGCCTGATTTGCAAATACGTGCCAGAGCTACAGATTGTTATGCGTACCCTGGGTATTTAACATGCATTCATTTTTTCCCTAGTGAAAGATCAAGCTAGAGTTAGTTCCTTTTTACAGTGGGAGGGGAAATTAGACAGAATGGTAAAGTGACTTTTTTTCTTTTTTTCTTTCCTTCAGAGTGGCAGAACTGAGACTAGAACTCAGGTCTTGTGATTCCTGGTAGGGTACAGTGCTTCAGCTCTCTAGATAGCAGCGTTCCCTCCACCTACTCTATGGCAGAGCAGTGCTCTCTTCCTTTCTTTGTACTTAGGTTGTTGCAACTCTTTCTGATCAGGAAAGAACTTGGCTTATGTATGTCTGTGTAATTACAGAGGTGCAGAGAGTTAAGCTTCCATCCTGGAAGGAAGCAGAATGAGAAAAGGTTTAGTTATGTAATTGGGACATGGGTCTAATATTCTTTCCTTTGCTAAATTACTTATTGTGAATAAAGTATCCTAGGAAAGATTCTTTACAAATAAGATCCCTTGGAAAGAACCACAAGATCCCCAGTCTTTTAACATATCTAGTGTTGAACTGGTTTGCAATGATTCATCTACTTTTGACGGTACATATTGAGGGCTATAGATTGTACAGAAAGGACAGGTTGGGGAAGAAAGTGGGGGGGTTGCACTTTATGTCAGTGAACAATATACATCAACCCTCATCAAGAGAGAATCCAAGGTTGAGGAAGTAGAAGGATTGTGGGTTAGGCTACATGGGGGGCAAGGAGAAAGGGATTTGGTGGTAGGGGTCTGCTACAGACCCCCACACCAAGGGGAAGAAATAGATGTGGGGCTCCTGAGGCAACTCTCGGAGACCATAAAAGCTAAAGAGGCGGTAGTCATGGGGGACCTAAACTACCCGGACATCTGCTGGGAGACGCAGACAGCAAAGTCCCACTGCTCACGCAGGTTTCTAACCTGTGTACAGGACCTCCACCTGACACAGGAGGTACATGGTCCCACTAGGGGGAATGCCATACTGGATCTGGTATTGGCAACAGGGGATGACATGGTAGGGGACCTCCAGATCGGTAGCCATTTGGGAGACAGTGATCACCTATTAATAGAATTCAACATAAGACGTCGAGTGGGTAAGGTAACTAGTAGGGTGAAAGTACTAGACTTTAGGAAAGCTGATCTCAATGAACTCAGGCGATTAGTCAAGGACGCACTGCAGAGTAGGAGTTTTGAAGGGATGGGAGCCCAAGAAGGGTGGCTGTGCCTTAAGGAAACGATCCTTCGGGCACAAAGCAAGATGATCCCTGAGCGAGGCAAAAGAGGGAAAGGGGCCAGGAGGCTTCCATGGCTGACCAGAGAAATCCAGGGCAGCCTAAGGGCCAAAAAGGGAGCACATAAAAAGTGGAAACAGGGTGAGATCACTAAAGATGAATATACCTCCTCTGCTCGTGCTTGTAGGGAGGCAGTTAGACGGGCCAAAGCTACCATGGAGCTGAGGATGGCAACCCAAGTAAAAGACAACAAGAAATTGTTTTTTAGATATATAGGGAGTAAAAGGAAGGCCCAGGGAGGAATAGGACCACTGCTAAATGGGCAGAAACAATTGGCGACAGACGGGGGGACAAGGCTGAACTCCTCAACGAGTTCTTTGCCTCAGTGTTCCTAAGTGAGGGGCACGACAAGTCTCTCACTGGGGTTGTAGAGAGGCAGCAGCAAGGCGCCAGACTTCCATACGTAGATCCTGAGATGATGCAGAGTCACTTGGAAGAACTGGCAGGCAGGCCCGGATGAGCTCCATCCGAGGGTGCTGAAGGCACTGGCCGACATCATTGCAGAGCCACTGGCGGGAAAATTTGAACGCTCGTGGTGCACGGGCCAAGTCCCGGAGGACTGGAAAAGGGCTAATGTGGTCCCCATTTTCAAAAAGGGGAGGAAGGAGGACCCGGGCAACTATAGGCCAGTCAGTCTCACCTCCATCCTTGGTAAAGTCTTTGAAAAAATTATCAAGGCTCACATTTGTGAGAGCCCGGCAGGACAAATTATGCTGAGGGGAAACCAGCATGGGTTTGTGGCGGGCAGATCGTGCCTGACCAATCTAGTCTCTTTCTATGACCAGGTTACGAAACGCCTGGACACAGGAGGAGGGGTGGATGTCGTATACTTAGACTTCAGGAAGGCCTTCGATACGGTATCCCACCCCATACTGGTGAACAAGTTAAGAGGCTGTGACATGGATGACTACACAGTCCGGTGGGTGGCGAATTGGCTGGAGGGCCGCACCCAGAGAGTCGTGGTGGATGGGTCGGTCTCAACCTGGAAGGGTGTGGGCAGTGGGGTCTCGCAGGGCTCGGTCCTTGGACCAATACTCTTTAATGTCTTCATCAGCGACTTGGACGAGGGAGTGAAATGTACTCTGTCCAAGTTTGCAGATGACACAAAGTTATGGGGAGAAGTGGACACACCGGAGGGCAGGGAACAGCTGCAGGCAGACCTGGACAGGTTGGACAAGTGGGCAGAAAACAACAGAATGCAGTTCAACAAGGAGAAATACAAAGTGCTGCACCTAGGGAGGAAAAATGTCCAGCACACCTACAGCCTAGGGAATGACCTGCTGGGTGGCACAGAGGTGGAAAGGGATCTTGGAGTCCTAGTGGACTCCAGGATGAACATGAGTCGGCAGTGTGACGAAGCCATCAAAAAAGCCAATGGCACTTTATCATGCATCAGCAGATGCATGACGAATAGGTCCAAGGAGGTGATACTTCCCCTCTATTGGGTGCTGGTCAGACCGCAGTTGGAGTACTGCGTGCAATTCTGGGCGCCACACTTCAAGAAGGGTGCGGATAACCTGGAGAGGGTCCAGAGAAGGGCCACTCGTATGGTTAAGGGCCTGCAGACCAAGCCCTATGAGGAGAGACTAGAGAAACTGGACCTTTTCAGCCTCCGCAAGAGAAGGCTGAGAGGCGACCTTGTGGCTGCCTATAAGTTCATCATGGGGGCACAGAAGGGAATTGGTGAGGATTTATTCACCAAGGCACCCCCGGGGGTTACAAGAAATAATGGCCACAAGCTAGCAGAGAGCAGATTTAGACTGGACATTAGGAAGAACTTCTTCACAGTTCGAGTGGCCAAGGTCTGGAACGGGCTCCCAAGGGAGGTGGTGCTCTCCCCTACCCTGGGGGTCTTCAAGAGGAGGTTAGATGAGTATCTAGCTGGGGTCATCTAGACCCAGCACTTTCCTGCTTATGCAGGGGGTCGGACTCGATGATCTATTGAGGTCTCTTCCGACCCTAACATCTATGAATCTATGAACAGATAAAACAGTACAGCAGTTCCTCTTGGGGCATTCAAAATGTAGATCATGTTGTGTGATTGGGGTGAGTTTAGAAATATTCTTCAATGTCTTCATCTTTTTGCATAAATAAAACTAAATCTGTATTTGCTCTCCTTAAAATCAACTGTTTCTGGGGAGATGGAAAAGAAGCTTCCTTTCCTTTTGACTTATCCAAAGTGTTTGTGTGGGGCAGAGAAGTTAGAATGGAAAATGCTGATTCTCTTTAAAAAAGGATCATCTGTGTGCAAAGTTTAGAAGTTTTAGGAAAGCGATTTCCTCATTTAAAGCTTTGTGAATTCAGAGGGTGACTATCAAAATTATGAAGTGAAAACTTGTCTAGAATAGGAAACCTTACATCTTAATGTAGACATTCTGCACAGCTGGCGGGGAGCAGATTACAACAGCTTTTTCAAGCCTCGACCCTTAGTGAGAGAAAACTCCTATTTACCTTTTCATTAACCTGGTTATTTTTATTTTCTGTTTTGCAATTTTGCATCCATTGCTTTTGGATGGAAAAGCCAAGGTTGCTGGTACTGAGTTGCTACATCAGAGTAGCAGCACTTCTTAGCAGGAGAGAGAAAAGCAGGATTTCTGTGGCTGTGCCTGATGGAAAGGCAAAATGTGCCTCATGTCAGCCACTTCCTCTACATAGCAGCTACAATACCAGTCACAAGATTCTGAAGTAGCAGTACATGAACGTGTGGTTGAGATCCACTGACTTAGATAAAGACATAATCCTGTTGAGGTGCTATGAAAAACAGAATGCATAAGATATTGCAGCCTGTTTTCCTATAGTTTATGGGCATGTGACATTTAGATGAAAAAGACAAGTTGCGTAAGAAGTAGGTGACACAGATCAGCTGTGCTATCTTCATTTCACAGTGTTCCCCAGTTGAAACCACAATTTCACTTTGGTTTAATGAGCGTGCCCTGGTGACATCAATAGATTTATATCCCTACATGATCAGAACAGTAGACTAGCTAGTGTAAAGTTAGCAGGGGAGGCAATGGCTGATTTTAATTAAATAGTTGAAAATTTGCAGCCTTGAGTTGTGATTTTGTTTTGGTCGGTCTACAAGTTCCCTCTAAAACTGTGACTCTTTTTCTGAACAACTGAATTAGTGGAAAATCCTTCTGATGTTTAAAGTTCTTTGTGTCAATCTCCAAACTTTGTTATTAGCCAACAGCCTTAATTAGAAGGCTGACATTTAAAGGGTGTGAGATGTAAATCATCAATCTTCGTTTCTAATCACTGTGGAAATGTGGATTTCTTTTCAGCCTAATGAAGTATTTTGGAGCTGGAGATCACAGCATGTTTGAATTAATGTTGATGTTCATCTCACACATTTCCAAGGTGCCTGCGATGTGGCTAATAATACCATGTGTTGTCTGTTTCTCTCAGCATGTGGCACAAAAATAGTATGCCCGCAAAGTGATGCTTTATTTACACGGTGTCAACATGACAGCAAGTGGGATGGCAGAAGGCCAGATTAAATCACCTCTGATTTGATATGCAAGAGGTTTAATAATAATGCTGTGTCACACTTAATGACACTGGACTTGGAATCTGGCATATCAGCAAATAGCACTGTGTGTCAAGCTCATTTTTATGACTTTTTTTTTTTACATTCTGGATTAAAATAATGATGTTGAGCACAGAAGCCTAAGTAAAGTAACTCTCTCAGTAGTAGCAAGCAATGCAAATGTTTCTAGAAAACAGGGACTCCTTTTAAGTAAGTAGGAAAATGCATGGTCTAATAGACAGAGTGTTGCACTCAGTCAAGAGTTCCAAATTTTGTTTTTCGCACTAATCTGTTTTGTGACTTTAGGCAAGTCAAGTCACCTGATGCCTCTGACTTACCTATTCTGTGCCTGTTTTGTCTCTCTTTGCATGGAACACAGACTCTCTTTCACTAGACTTGTCCATTAGCTGATACACAATCTCAGATGAAGCTTCAATTCACTACTGTGATACAAGTAAGAAACAAAATAATAATCATGATCTGAATTTTCATTACTTGGAATGGCTTCTTCACTAAGATTGCTGTGGCACGGCACAGACCTTATTAAAGGGTTAAGAAAAGTACCCAAACACTGGGCTTGGATTCATTTTACCATGTCACCATAATATTCTTTCTATGAAACTAGAGCTACCCACTCTTATAAAAACCTTTGCTTTTTTTGTTTTAAAGAATAATGCAGCCATTGGAGTCTGTGCACAGTTCTTTCAAGTTAAATGCTTAGTACAACATTCCACTTCCATTTCCTGGTAGAAAATGTTTTATATGAAAGCAGCTCTAACCTTTCAGAGGGGTTCATTTACTGTTATGTTTGGTATCAGCTTTCAAAAAAAAAAATGCAGTCTGCATTTGGAATATTACAATTTCTGTTTTTAATATCGGGTTAAAAAAGTCATATGCCACAAGTCAGAAATAAAATACTGTGCCAGAAATCTTTCTCTGCTTGCATTCAGTCTGTAAGCAAGTGGTTTAGAGTAACTCTGTCTCCAAAAGTCAGTTTGGGTTGGATATGTCCAGGATCTTGCTGATAACAAATAACACGTCAATGTTTTAGTTCAGAAAAAGGTTAAGCTGATCTTTGATAGATGTCTAAACTCCTAGGAAGTACATGGGAGAATCATATAGACATTAGAAAATATTGTATACCTACACAGTGTGCACATTAATAGCAAAGGAGTCCAAGGGTGAGAGCTAAATTTTAATGAATAATTTTCTGCTCATGATTTATCAGTTGTTTGTTTGTGTCTCTTTGGCCTAAAATTAGTCATGAATGACTCATCTTGTTTAGTCTAATCTAATCAGATAAACTATTTTTTTCTGACAAGACAGTGCTATCAAGATATGGGAGGGAAATGTAAAGCTGTTGGTGGCTTTCTTGATATCATTTAACACTCCTGGGCAAGCATAGGGTGGTATACCCTCAAGATCTGTGTGCAGGGTGAGGGCGGGCTGCTGCTGCGGGCTTTGCCCGGGGTGCCAAACTTCATTGCTATGGCACTGTTGTTTAATATTACTGTTTGTTTATTAAGTTTTGACTTTACTGTCCCAAACACAGAGGGAGATGCAGTCCCAGGCTTCTAGTCCATGTGGGCATTGATACCGATCTTCAGTGGGAACAGTTACTGGGCGAGGGATAACTTACATGAACAAAGGGACAGGGCCTGTTTTTTGCTGTTAGGCCTGGCAATGAGTGTTACAATAGAAGATGATTTTGTGAGCTGTTGAGAAGCTACACCTTCCAATGAAAGGCTTAGGTACCTTTTAGGATAGAGTCCCACACAGTGAGACTTCCAAGGATCCCAGTGACAGAGTGCTTGAGTCATGTGAAAGTCGGATGAAATAAAACTATCTATTATTCTTAATTATTTATATTCCATTCATACCAAGATGCTGCAACTGAGACTGGTGCCCCATTTTATTAAGTATTGTTCATGCCCGTAGTAATAAATGCACATTCTTTTTTGCTAAGTCCTTACTTTTTTCCATTTTTTTTCGTTGTTAAATTATTTCCTGTGGTGCAACCTGCTCTTGGACTGGTGTAAACAAGTTGTGGACACACAACATGTACCCCTATCCCAGTATAATTTACTACAATCCAGTCTAGAGTTATCTTGGGAAAAACCAGGTATAAAGCTACCTTAGTATAATTTATGCTGGTGTAGGTGTCATGTGTTTGCTTCCATCCTATAATATCCATGCACTTGATGCTAATGGGCTACTAGTAGTTCCGTGCCACCTCATGGTAAGGCACTGTAATACCTTTGGAAAACTGCTGCAAACATTGATGTTACGTATATCGGTAAGCAAAAAAATTACATGTTATATTTGCGCTAATGTGTTATGTGTCAAGGCCACAAGTATTAAGTATTAGAACTGGCTGTAACATGCCAATTATTATTATTTTTAGTTCAAAAGTTTGGAAAAACATATACACACACGTGCATGCACACATACCCACATTTTAATTTTTTTACAAAGTTTATTATTTTTTCAAAACAAGCAAATAACTACAAGAATCTTTCAGTTTTCAAAGATTTTTTTTGGGGGGGGAGTGAAGGGGGGAGGGGAAGCCACCCCCCAGTGTTCTTTTTTTGAATTCAGCAAATGTCCTAAATGAAAACAAAATCTATAAAAGTTTTTGTTTTGGTCAAAAAGCCATTTTTGTTAAAATTATTTTTGACAAACCTGTTTATTTATTCTGTCTTTAGAATTAGAGAGTAGAGGCACAAAGTGACTTGTTTAGTGCTCCAAAGTTGGTTGTGTCTCAGTGAATTCCAGTAACCACAACATTGCCCTACCTCATAAATAGTCTTGGTCTTTTCTGTGTTTAAGTGTCATACAATTTTCTATTTTATCTATGCAGATATTTTTGCTGTGTCTATCTTTGCGATATCTGAGCATTTGTAAAGTAATGTTTATAATGCATATTATTATTAATCTTCACTACTGAATAATACCTTAGTGCTTTGAAGTTGTAAAATGTTATATAAGTACTATCCTCGTGCCTGGAAATGCACTTTATGGCATCCTAGGAATTACGGAACTGCTTATGTTGCAGTTTTGATTCCTTTTATTGTGCAAGTGCAGGAGTTCTCATGATTTTGTTAGCAGTACATCCAGCTGGGAATAATTTCAGTTTGAGAAGAAACCTTCCCCTTTATCAGGAGAGAGGGTGGCATGAAACTTATGGAACAGATGAGAAGAAAGCACTGAAGTCATTTCTTGACACCACTGTGGGCCTACAAGAGATGAACACCAGAACAGGGATTTACCTTCAAACTTTATAAGCTTCTAAAGATCCAAGTGATGACAAACAAATGTACAACAGTCTACAAAAGGAATGCTTACAAAAAAAAAAAAAAAGGAAAAAAGAAAACCTACATCTAAAAGTTACTGCTGCTGTTATGACAAATAAAACTGGAGAGAAAGGCATTTGTATATACAGCTATTATCCAAAACATCAAAATATAAAGATTTACGGTTATTCCTGATTGACTTTTTGCTATCAAGTGTTCATCAATTTGCTATTCTTATAAAACGGTATCATTTCTGATTGATAGTATGCTCATTAATATCTTACAGTCAAGGTGGTTAACCGCTGGAACACACTAGCCAGGGAAGTGGAGGACAATCTGTTTCTTTATGTCTTCAGATGAAGACTGGTTGTTTTACTGGAAGATATTTTAGCCAAAATGAAATATTGGGCTCAGTATACTGGTAGGCCAGCAATATTCTAGGGCCTGTGTTATTTAGTAGGTCAGTTTAGATGATCTAATGGTCCTTTTTGGCTTTAAAATCTGTGGATTTATAACTTTATTAGTATAAACATAATAAATAAACCAAAATAGGCAATCTACTGTTTTGTAATAAAAATTGTGTTTCCAGTTGTAATCGTATTTTGAAAACATTGCAGGGTACAGTATAAGGTAGAGTACATAGTACACTGTACAGACACTGTCTAGTTTTACTACCATGGTGTGTTCCCTTCCTAAGTTCCCCCCCTCCCAAGTGCCAAATCTTCTAAAGCATTTCACACAGATGCTGTCTCACACACAAACAGAATACACGTAATTTGAGTGTGCGCTCCTAAAGAACTGTTGACACTTCTGATCTTGTTGTAGTACACAGCCTAAAAATATATATATTCTGCAGCCTTCCTTACTGGTTCATTTTATTGCCTTACTATAAAATCCATGTACCAAGCATGCCCGAAGTGTAACTTTTAATTCGGTGAAATAAAAATCAACTTTCACCATGGTACACTCAAAAGAACTTTTAATTGATAAGGACTATTTTCATGCCAAATTTCAGTGTCCTCTTCCCAGCACTTTTCCGCTCTGGAGCTATTAAGACAGAAACTTGCAAGAATTTCCATATAATGGGCAAAGTGTTTTTTTTTTTCTATTGTCAGTTAACTGAAAATAGTTGAACCATTTTTGTTAAAATCTTCAAAAATGTGAGGCAGAGGTCAACTACAGGAAATGTAAGCCCAGTGGGAGAGAAACTTTGGAAAGTTATGGTAGCTGAAAACCTGGCCTAAAATGGAAATACTTTTGTAACTTTGATGATCACATTCTGTATGACTCCTGCTATAAAAACTACCATGGTTAAGTGATGTTACCTTTAGTAGTAATATTATGCTATCCTTCTGTTGGCTGAAAGCTCTTGAGGTGAAAATCATTGAACTTTTTATCTAGTAAACGTAACTGTGAATTAATCTGTGTTACAAAGCCTTTGCTGTTCTAGCTATACTGATATACCCATTCCAGACCCATACCCATACCCAGGGAAGACAGCGTATATCACTACAGAAGTTCTTTTGCCATTATAGATCAACCGGTCCTTGAACAATAAATGTTGTGTTGGGAAAAGGGCTCTTTTGCAAGTATAAGTTGGATTTGCAGAAGAGGTTTTGTTGATGTAGATATGTTGTTTGGTGGGGGGGATATTTTTGTATTTTTTCATACTCCTAATTTATGTCTATGGGCACATCTACAAGTGCATTAATACACTGTAATTACTGTGCATTAATTTTAGTACCTGTAATAATGGGTACTAACTCAGTGAGCAGTAACTGGTGCCTGCACAGTAGCACTAGCATACACCTTTTTAGTGACACTAATGAGCAGTAGATTAATTCAACTGTGCATTA